>NC_141057.1:58192855-58792855 GCF_041138505.1 Cibotium barometz | reverse complement strand
GCCTTGTACGTACAATGGGGATTGGGATGGTCCTAGTGATTTCACTCAACACAAGGCATTTGTTCCTCACTTGTAAAGGCATTAAGGATGTTTGCATTTGAAGGATCTCATCCTCTCTTAGAGATGTCGATTGAAAGCTTTTAAACAAGGCTGCATAGAATTCAGGAAATGACAATTCCAAGACCATCGTTCTTTAGCGATTGCTTCACTTGGTTTAGATGAGGAATAACTCATAGCATGATCATCTTCACGCATGTTGTCATCTAAACGTACTGCTTCTTTACAACATTGATTGAATGTTTCTGGGTTGGATACAACGATCAAGCTATGTAAGGTGTTTTTCACGAAACATCTCTTCAATTGAGAATCGTTTAATTTCTCCCATGACACACATCTTGAGTCCAAGAGTTTTATCCGAAGGATAAAGTCTCTAATGGTTTTGTTTGGGTTACGCCCAATTGAATAGAGTTCTTTTGATGCATCCCACTCATCACCTTGTCTTAAAAAGCCATGGATAAAGGCACACTTTTAGTTTTTGAAGTTGGTCGTGATCGCCGCATCAATGTAATGAACCATACTAGCTTTTTGCTCTAAGCATAGGTTCAACACATGTACCTTGGTGGGACAGTTGGGATTTGGGGTGTCATAAAAAGGTTGACTTTTTTAATTCCCACTTACCTTTTTGGAAAACTGTCCATTTCTCCTTAATTTCAAATTCAAAAAATATCCCCTCCCAAAAAAGGAAATTCACATTTCCCACTAGACTCAAAAAAAAATCAAAAAATGGTTCACGCCATGAACCATTTCAGTAACGTCACGGTCTAAGGTTTCACGTCTTAGGAGTCCACGCAAAAAAATAAAAATAAAAATAAAAAAACCATTTCTGCAACTTCACGGCCTAAGGTTTCATGCCCTGGGAGTCCACACCGAAAAAAAAATTGAATTTAATTTTTCTGTGAAGTTCGCTTCATGACGTGAAACGCTAAGGGTTCACGGCGTGAAACCCTTTGTTCATGTGGCAAAAAAAAATTCAAATTTAATGTTTTCATGAAGTCTGCTTTCCTGTTAGTTCACGACTTTAGAAAACACCCCTGTTTGGAGGCCCGTATCTCCTAAACCGTATATCCGATGAAGGCGCTCTAGGGCTCATCGAAAAGCTGACATCGAGCTCTTCAGCTTTGTACTCGGCCGTTAGAAGTCAAAAGTGATCTTTTTGGCCTTTGATCTGTTACCATATTATAGTAGTGATGGGTGTGAACACACTTAGGACCGCCGGGGCACTTTTTCCCTCACTAGGAGGTTTTTTCCCCCGTGCATTGTATATACGCCCATTATCTTCTAGGGCTTGTTATCTTTCATTTTTGGCACTCATAATACATTACTGTGTTGTGCTCAAGCTTCCTCATCTTCTTGAAGTTGTGTGTGCATTCCTGCAACCCTAATTCCAACAATTGGTATCAGAGCAGGCTTCCTCCTCCCGGGCAGCATCACCGGCACCTGCCGCTTCATCTCCTCCGATTGCAACGAGGTTTCACGAGCGTGTGCAGGTTAGTATATGCCATGGGAAAGCCCGTAGGGCTTGGTCGTTTCAGAATTTTGATCTGAAGTCATTTCGCCCTCCGTTTTTGCATTCCAAGTACTGCGCAGGCAAAATCGTCCTACTGTGCAGATTTTCTGTCAAGATTAAAATCTGCAGAACAGGTGCCCATTCGTCTGTTTTGGGCTGTGCTACATAGCACAGGTCGATTTCATACAGGTTTACCTCTTACAGACAGCATTTACATCTAGTAGTACAGTCATTGGCCATGGCTGACAACAATGATGTATTCCGCATGTTGGCTGCTGAGGATAAGTTGGATGGCACCAACTATCCATTGTGGGCATATATGATGCGACATGTATTGGTAGCAAAGGGGTTATGGAACATTGTGCAGGGTATTGATGCACGTCCTATTGTGGCTGGGAATGCTGCAAACACATCAGAAACAGGTACTGTTGATGATGGTGCAGGCACAAGTGCTGTAGCAGCTGTTCGAGAACCACCACTTTCAGCAGAGCAGATTCGTTGGGATGGTAGAGATGCGCAGGCTCATGCCTTGATTGCGCTGTCTGTCAAACGTACCATTATCCCACATATTCGCTCCTGCAGGACTTCTAAGGATGCTTGGGATGTACTTGCCACATTGTATCAGGCAAGAAATGAGGCTCGTGTTGCTTACCTCCGAAAACAGTTGGAGAATGAGCATATGAACGAAGGTGATTCTATGGATAGCTTTTTGACAAAGATCAAGGATTTCAAAGAGCAGCTCATTTCTGCAGATGAAATCCTGTCAGACAGTTCACTTGTGCAGACTGTTTTGAATGGTCTACCAGATTCTTATCAGGGTTTTGCTTCCACTCTTCGCTTGATGATGAAAGGCAATCCCAATGCCTTATCATTTGAGGAGTTAGTTTCTGTTTTGCTGCAAGAAGACCAGTCAAGGCAAAACAGGAATAATATGCGTGTCGCAGATCAAGCTTTCGTTGCTAGTCAGAGAAGCGGGAAAGGTAAAGCTGGCTTTTCTTCTAGTAAGCAGAAATCTGCAAATGCTGCGCAACCAAAGAAGGAAGACAAAGATGAGAAGAAGGGTGACAAACAGAAGACATTTTGCAAGTACTGTAAGGGAAATGATCATGTCATCAAAGCGTGTCCTAAGCTGGCTGCGAAAGAGGCTAAGAAGAAAGAGGCTGGTATGGCTGTTGCAGATGCCTCTCCTTCTAACAATGAATCTGCTAATGTTGTGCTAGATACAGAATGGGCATTCAATGCGCAGTGCAGTTATGACCCATCTTTGCATGACACATGTATGTCTGCAGTAGATTCAGATGTATGGTACTTTGACAGTGGTGCCACTAAGCATATCACCTCGCAGCGCAGTTTATTCACTTTCCTTGAGTCTGCTCCCACAGGGAATACTGTCACTTGTGCCAATAACTCCTCTTATCCCGTTAAAGGAGTTGGACAGATTGTGCTGAATGTTGCAAATGGCAACACCTTTACACTTTTTGATGCATTGTATGTGCCAGGGATCAAAAAGAATCTGCTGTCAGTCTCCGCATTTGCCAAAACAGGTTTGGTTGTAAAATTTGTGGATGACAGATGTACTGTTCATGATCTCTCTTGTGGTGACATCATTGTAGCATCTGGTTCACTATGTCGAGGGCTGTATAAGCTCAATATGGATGGCAAATGTGTAGAGGATTCAGCATGTGCTATTATGGATACGCAGGCTATTTCAAATGCAAAACTGTGGCATGCACGTTTTGGTCATCTGAATTTTGCAAGTTTGCTGCGCCTGCAGAAATCTGAAATGGTGTCTTCTTTGCCTAAGCTTGAGGCACCTGTCAAGCATGTTTGTGAGGGCTGCATATTGGGTAAAATGCAGCGTGCTTCCTTTCCCAAAGATGGATCAGTGAGAGCTGAACGCAGATTGCAGCTTGTTCACAGTGATGTTTGTGGTCCCATGCAAACTCCATCATTTGGAAACTACCTTTACTTCGTGACTTTCATTGATGATTTTACCAGGCATGCATGGGTATATCCTTTGAAGGCAAAGTCCGAAGTGTTTTTGTGCTTCAAACAGTTTTTGGTTATGGCTGAAAATGTGTCAGAAAGTAAGATTGGCACCCTCCGTTCAGATCGAGGGGGGGAGTATACGTCTTCAGAATTTAATGCATTTCTGGCTGAGCGTGGGATAAAACACCAATGTACAGTGCCGTATACACCACAGCAAAATGGTGTGGCTGAGAGAAAAAACAGGTCTCTCATGGAAATGGCAAGATGTATGGTTAAGAGTCAAAGTCTACCACATGGTTTTTGGCTTGAGGCTGTCATGTGTGCCACTTATGTACTAAACAGGTGTCCCACCAAAGCATTACAGGTTGTCACTCCATATGAGGCTTGGCATGGCCGCAAGCCATCTGTTGGCCATTTACGTGTTTTTGGCTGCCTGGCATATGCATTAGTGCCTGTGCAACATCGCAGAAAATTGGATGACAAAGCTGTCAAATGTATTTTTGTTGGATATAGTGCTGAGAGCAAAGGCTATCGTTTGTATCATCCACAGACAAAGCGCATTTTGGTTAGCCGTGATGTTGTATTTGTGGAAGATGCAGTTCAGCCCTTGGTTTCATGTACTAAGGAGACAGATATCAGCTCACGTGATGTCTATGATACATTGTTGCCTCTTTTCAGTGGTGCACAGTCAAGTGCAATACCTCATGAGACAGTTTTTCAGCCTATGCAGGTTTTAAATGATGGCACAGATCAGCCTATATCTGATGCAGATGTGCATGATGCACTTGAGGATGAGAGACAAGAGATTGAGGGCTCTAGGAATATGCCTAGATGGCTGGTGCAGACTTTGCGTGACAGCAAGTTGGATGCCCCTTTGTCTAGTCGCACTCGTTCTGGCTCTCATGGTGCCTCTTATGCGTCAGATTGTTATGCATTGGCTGTTTCTAGTATGTGCGATGAAAGTGAGCCTGTTTCATTTGATGAGGCACAAAGTTCAGAAAATTGGATGGCTGCTATGCAAGCAGAATACGATGCTATTATGAAGAATGGTACATGGTCTTTATGTGACTTGCCCCCTGGCAAGAAGGCCATTGGCACTAAGTGGGTGTACAAATTGAAGCGTAAGCCTGATGGCACAGTGGATCGCCATAAGGCTAGGCTTGTTGCAAAAGGTTATGCTCAAGAGAAGGGCATTGATTTTGATGAGACTTTTGCTCCCACATGTCGTATGACCACTGTTCGTAGCATCTGTGCATTAGCAGCTCATAATGGTTGGAATGTACATCAGCTGGACATAAAGACTGCGTTCTTAAATGGAGATTTGCATGAGGAGGTGTATGTATCGCAGCCTCGTGGTTTTGTTCAAAGAGGGCAGGAAAACAAAGTGTGCAGGTTAAAAAAGGCTTTATATGGTTTAAAGCAAGCTCCACGAGCTTGGTATGAAAAAATACATGCATATTTGACTGCACATGGGTTTCAGAATAGTCCAACAGAAAGCACTTTGTATGTTAAACGTGTGGATGGTGTACATCTAATCATTGCTCTCTATGTCGATGACATGCTGCTCACAGGACCAAATAAGAGTCATATTGCTGATTTTAAGGCTGATTTGAATGCCTCTTTTGAGATGTCAGATTTGGGGCATTTGCATCATTATTTGGGGATACAATTTAAGCAGTGTGATGGAGGTATTGCTTTGTGTCAGACAAAGTATATTGAAACATTGTTGCGGAGATTTGGCCTTGAAGACTGCAAGCCTATTGCTACTCCAATGGAGACAGGTTTGAAGTTGAGTCTTCATGATGCTGGAGATCACTTTGATGTCACACTCTATCAGACAGCTGTTGGTTGCCTCATTTATGTATGCATTACGAGGCCAGACATTCAGTTTGCTGTCTCACAGGTGAGCAGATTTATGCATAGCCCAGGCATTAAGCATTGGCAGGCAGTGAAGCGTATCTTTCGCTATTTGAGTGGTACTCGGCATCTTGGGTTGTTTTATCCCAAGGGGGGATCATTGCCGCCAGATTTACATGCTTTTTCAGATTCTGACTGGGCTGGTTGTTATGACACACGCGTGTCCACGAGTGGTTTTTGCTTCATGCTTGGAAGCTCATGCATATCATGGTTGAGCAAGAAGCAGCCTACTGTGGCCACTTCTAGTTGTGAAGCTGAGTACAGGGCAGCTTTCACAGCTACGGTTGAGTGTGTGTGGCTCAGACGCCTTATGGCTGATTTGGGTGTTGGGCAGCCATCTGCCACCACCCTCTTCACTGACAGTCAGAGCGCATTGGCAGTTGCGCGGAACCCAGTGTTCCATGCTCGTACGAAGCACATTGAGGTGCACTACCATTATGTCAGGGAGAGACTCTCTGCAGGAGAGATCAGTTTGGCTTATGTGCCAACACAGGATAACCTTGCAGACCTTTTCACAAAGGCTCTGCCTCGTGAGAAGTTCGAAGCTTTTCGCAAAGCTTTGGGCTTACTCCCTTTTGTGGATTCGTCCACATAGCTAGACACTTCCCTATACATGAGTGCTAGCTCTTGTTCACCGCATCACTCCAGGGGGGATTTGTTACCATATTATAGTAGTGATGTGTGTGAACACACTTAGGACCGCCAGGGCACTTTTTCCCTCACTAGGAGGTTTTTTCCCCCGTGCATTGTATATACGCCCATTATCTTCTAGGGCTTGTTATCTTTCATTTTTGGCACTCATAATACATTACTGTGTTGTGCTCAAGCTTCCTCATCTTCTTGAAGTTGTGTGTGCATTCCTGCAACCCTAATTCCAACATGATCAGTAGCCTCAAAATTCTAACTGAAAACAAGGCAAAAAACAGTCCAAAAATCACGAAAAATCATAAAAAAACAGCATGAAAACGACGACGAACCATATTCGAGCTACTTTTTGACAATCTAAACGACAAAATCATGGACAACTTAGGGAAACAAAGTTGTAGTATTCCAAAAATACTACAACTCTCTCATACAGAGTTTTTTTAAATTTCAATTGGAACACCCTAAAAAACGTACTACGAAACAGGAAAAAAATTCCTAGAATTTTTTTCGTCTTGAGATAGTGATAGAAAATAGGTTTTAGGACATCCTCTTCCATTTGGGAAGCTACTAGCATGCACTTTTTTTGGACAATTATCTCTAAGAGGTCGTTTACGTACGCATAACACCTAAGCTAATTCGGGGGAATGGACACCCGTTTCACCCAACAAAGAGTACGCCAGGCCTCTTAAGGCTATAACGGGCTGTGAGAGAATTACACAAGGATTGAACCCAATGGCTAACATCTTCGAGCCATTGAAATCTATGCCACAAATGCACCTCCCAATACCATTGGCCATGCCCATAACAAGTGTGTCATCGGGTTTTGCACCACCTATCACTTTGACCCACCGGGCTTTCGTCCCTTACCTAACATTCCCACAAATCCTATAGATACCAACCCTTTCCTAGATGCCCACACCTTGGACATACTAACTAGTCTAGGAAGGGGGGTAGCCCAAGGACTCAGTGAGTCTCTCCCAACAAGAGCACTCACATACGACCTCAGTGACTCGTACAAAACTACAACCGTATAAATTTCTAAAATTATGAGCAAATACGATGGAACAATAGACCCTATTCAATTCATTCAAATATTTGAACAGAGATGTGAAGACTGACAACTCATGAATATCTACTCATTGATTGCTCATTAGCCTTAATGAGTTTTGTAAAAAAAGTGATTAAGAATTAATCCAAGATTAATTCTTTCACTAATCTTTCTCTCTTTTATACTAATCAAGGACTCTAATTAACCAGCTAATCCCTAATTAATTCACATAATTGAGTACATCATTGGATAGAGCAAGGCAATGCTAATCTATGTGCATCAACAATTGTGTAAATGAATCTAAAATAAGAGATTAATTAGACTCTTAATTTTGGTCTCCTTTATTAAGGCAAAACTAAGCAAAGAGAGTGGAATTCCTCCAATTAATGAAGAAATTGATGTAAATAGGTGTTCACTCAAAAACACTAATTTCAACTACTCATATGATCAATTTAGATCCCAATTAACACATTTTCTAAATTTTTACCTCTTAAACAAGATTAATCACCCTTAATGATAAAAACCAATCCATTAAGAGAAATTAGTCGAATTCAAGGATTTTTTGATGGTTTTAAGAAATTTTTTGAAAGATTAAGCTGCTCCTAATGCTTGCTAATACTCTAATGCAAAAAATTTTAACAAACAACACACAATTAAAGTAAAATTAATGATCTTAGTTCTATGTTTAACACTGAAGAGAGCTAACATTCACAAAAAAATACATTCTATTGTATTGTTTGATGCAATGGATGCAAACTAAGCCTAATACAAACTATGCGCAAGCCCTAAGAACATGAAAAACCACAATAACAACAAATTAAGTTAAAAATTAAGCAAAAAGCATTCTTTTCAAAAACAAAAAAAAAAGAGCTATTCTACACCAAATCACACACAAATCACTATCAAATCCACATCTTTTTCATGGAAAACCATTAATCAAGATAATGGGCAATGAGTAATTTGTAGATTAGAGGAAAAACGATGGAAAAAGCCAAGGGATGGCTCCCAAGCAACAGCGCAAAAATGTTATGGCTCATCCTAATCCTCCTTGAAACACATCCAATAAAAGATTACCTGGTGAACCATAACTGTCGTGAGGATCTTTCCAATAGCTGAGCTCGTAACCCTTGAGGTCTCCAAGCTCTACAACTCCTTGAGAAGCAATTCCACCGCGCCTCCCGTGAGCGTTGTCACACCGCCGCGTTGCACTACGGGTACTCATCCCTCCTCTCACCTCACTTTAATCACAGACACTCACTAGCATGCATTAGGGAGAGAGATTAGCAAGAGCAAGACTCAATTCCACAATGGGAGAGTCTGTTATATTATGAGAGACATGCACTTATATACATGGCCAGAAGTGTTCACACTCACTTAAACTATGGCCGACGGGGCACTTTAGGCTCATAAGAGGCCTAATGCTATTACAATGACTATTCTCATAATATATCCACGAAGTACATCACTTAGGACTTCATCCTAACTTGTTGCCACATGCTCTTGAAGAAGAAGAATCGCCATAAATACTCCGTCACACCATTACGAACGCCCGTCCAAGTTGTAGCTTTGGACACTATTACTTCATAACTTGAATGTATGACCCTTTGGTGTATCTATTGTAACTCCTTGATGTAAGATAATGGTGGTAGATCTTGTTAACCGTAGAATTGGGTTAACAAGTGTATGTAGATTCTTAGAGCACATGATCCTAGTACTTTTCAAAGGTTGAGAGAGCAATATGCATGTCAAACAGAGTAACCTGACGATGTAGAGAATGATGCTAATAACGGCATGATTGAATTTCTTTCAGAGTAATATAGATGATAGTGGTCTTCATGAAAAATATCTCCAAGAAGAAGCACTCACAAAGATCTATGAGGGTTCTTCTATGACAAGATTATTTATCACCTTTCTCATCCTAAACCTCCAAGCTCACTACTCCTAGAACAATGTATCAGTTTCAATATTACTAATATAAGTGAATCATATACATAGATGCTAAGTGATAGGGTATGTTTATTTAAATCAAGAAAGTGGTCAACTTGGCCGGTAGTGCCAAGCAATTACAACCTACCACCATTCATGTCCATAAAGAAGGAGCATATAATATTGAGTTTGCTAATTCCATGTACATGCACTAGCAACATGGTCTGAAATTGTATCCACTAGATATGTTTACACTTCTTGAAAACTCCGATTTGATACAACAATTTGATGCATGAAAATGACAAGTCAAAGACATCAATGTGTACCTAGCACCACTCATCGAAGATCTGTACAACTATGGAAAGGGATAAAAGTGCTTGACATGTCCAAGCCTACAGGAGCGAACAAAGCTTTGAGGCTTGTGGCATTCTGACATGGACTATTCATGCCTATCCTGCGTATGGTTATTCTTTTGGTACATGATTAGAGTTACTTTGTTTGTATTTGAGAATAACAATTGCACTAAGACTTTAATTGTTCATAGGTCTATCAACAAAGGTGCACAAGGCATTTTCACCATGCAGAGATTGGCTACAATCAAAATATATCAAGAATCTCAACAAGAATATATATCTCCAACATAGAAGATTTCTACCTAAAGGACACATATTGCAATCAAAGGAATAAGCAAGATATTTCAATAGAAGGACTGAGAGTGGAGTGTGCCCTATATGAATGACTCCTAGTAGGGACTGGTACAAAAAATGGACAATTGGTCCTTTTTTATAGATCCAAAGAGCTCACAAGCGATGAGGAAGACGAGGATTGTCGTAGAGATAGAGGGAAAAAATCGATGGTACCAAGATTTCAATGTGGTATAGTTTGGAATATTAGAAGAATTGAAAATCGCATATATTCTTAACCCCATGCATATTTTCAAAAATGTTGGACACTCACTTTGGAAACATCTTGTGGGTATCAAAGATATAGCGAGGGTAGATTTAAAGGAACAAAACTATAAACCATATTTATGGCATATTGTAAGTCCTAAAACAGGAAAGACAACTTTTCATCGTGCACCACGGGTACTAGAAAAAGACAAGATGAACACGATCAATGATAGGATGAGATCGCTATGTACACCTACAGGCTATGTTGCATCATTGTGAAACATGTTTACTATGGATGATAATTATCTTTCTAGATTAAAGACACATGACTGGCATAACTTCCTAAAGGTAGGCCATGGCTCTAAATCTTATTCTTGACATTTGTTAATTTGTGTGGATACTAATCTCAAAGTGGACTATTTATAGCATATCTTGCCACTTGTAATTGATGAATGCTTACTGAGGGCATTCAAGATATCGTATATTATTTAGGGTCGCTTGTAAGGTACTTCTCCTTCAAAAAAGTGTCTATGGTCCTTCTTTGCAATTGAAGTTAGTTATCGATTGGGTATTTTGTCATTATCATGTCAAGGAAATAGACACCAAGTCCATGTGCTTATCCACCTTGTTTGAGGAGGTAGAGTTTGTTGGAGTTATAAGCACACGATGGATATTTTAGGTTGAAAGATTCATGCTAGTTTCCTGACACCACTGCAAACAAAGACCAATCAATATCTTGATCAATCCGGACTTCTAACTCAAACAATAATATATATCATAATGATTTTAACTTACAGCAAAACATTGCCATGGACACCAGATGTCGAATTTGCAAGGTAAATAACATTGTCTTGCACATCGACTAGAACAAGACTCCAATGGGAACTGCATCACATCCAAATAGATTTCTATAGAGCCAAGAATGAATAATTGTGGGAGGACAGAGAAAAGAGTATACCTTAAAACACATCTGAGCACTTTGTCGTTGACTTCAATTCTAGGATCAAACAAAATGTTTATCTCCTCACAACATGAATCGGGAAATAACATCTTTGCCCTCTAATATTATAGGGTACATAGAACTCCGACAACAAAAATAGAAGCGCCTCCCGATTCATAGCGTGGAGTGCGCGAACATTTTCTCTTTTTGTTTGCAATGTAAGCATTGCCACTTGATGTTCCCTTTGAGCGCTTGTCCGAAAATTTGCCCGAGTCTGATGTTCATGTTTTGGAACTCCCTTGGTCACCTCTTCAATTCTCACTTTTTGAACAGGACGGACATCCAAAATTTGTACCATTCGTGCATCAGTAAATGTAACTGGTCTAAGTAACTTATCATATCTAAAACAAAGGGCTACTAGGCTGAAAAAATCTTTGTTCATCAACGGTGACCCTGTCTGCATGGGCAGCAAGAACGTAACTATCCAAAAAAAATTCAATCATCCAATCCTCTGAGGCCTCCTGCAAGCAAAACAGGGCCGATGCCTTCCACCTAAACAAAATTCCATTTTGCTCACAAATTCTCCTGTGGCAAGCCTTTGGAAAGGTAATCTTGGAATAGCAGCAGTCGGGTGCTTCATAAATTTTGTGATTTCTCGTAGCGCTGACGAATGCTCTGCGAAACGCCTTAGTTTAGGCTGCATTTTGGATAATCGAGAAGGACTGCTTGATTTCCTCGATCTTGAGGCATTCAGAGTGCCTATCTTCTTCCCACTAGATGAGGGACGTGCATTGTCCTTGGGTCTAGCTGTATGCCTTACACGAGCCATCTGAAAACACAAGCAAGTGCAGAAAACTTAGCTATTCAGTAGTACACGATTAACCATTCACCATAAAGCGAGAGAGGGTGGCCAAGAAAGCAATATGCACTTCCTCACGTTATGGTGAATCCATTCACCATAACGCGAGATGAAGGCCCACCGAAGCACAATAATCCTCCTCGCATTATGGTGAATTAATTGACACCAATAAGAGGTGGATTATCGTGAATCCTTTGAGCTTTGATCTTGCGTTTTAGTGAATTGATTCACCATAATGCGAGACTAAGGACCAGTCAAAGCAAAACAATCCTCCTCACGTTATAGTGAATCGATTTACTACAATGGGAGCAGGATTATCGCGAATCTCTTACCATTCCATCTTGCATTTTGGTGATTCGATTCACTATAACACATGGAGCTATATTGAGATTCTAATGGCCCGTCGTCTGCTTTAAGGTGAATCGAATCACCATGGCAGAGGGCAAACAGTCGAAGAAAAAACAATGGAAGAGGGCAAACAGTCGAAGAAAAAACAAAACAATCAAGGAATATCCAAGAAACTCACAAAACAATCAAGTAATATACAAAAACTCACATTTCATGCGTGGGAATGGATGGAGACTGTTGTGTAGGAGGTGAATTAATTGACACCAATAAGAGGTGGATTATCGTCAATCCTTTGCCCTTTGATCTTGCGTTATAGTGAATTGATTCACCATAACGCAAGACTAAGGGCCAGTCAAAGCAAAACAATCCTCCTCGCGTTATAGTGAATCGATTTACTACAACGGGAGGAGGATTATCGTGAATCTCTTACCATTCCATCTTGCATTTTGGTGATTCGATTCACCATAACACATGGAGCCGTATTGAGATTCTAATGACCTATCGTCTGCTTTAAGGTGAATCAAATCACCATGGCAGAGGGCAAACAATCGAAGAAAAAACAATGGAAGAGGGCAAACAGTCGAAGAAAAAACAAAACAATCAAGGAATATACAAGAAACTTACAAAACAATCAAGTAATATACAAAAACTCACATTTCATGCATGGGAATGGACGGAGACTGTCATGTAGGAGGTGGAATATTGGTTCAGTACTGTGGGGGTAGTCAGAAGTCACCTGGAGGCAAGTAGGAGGACAGACAAGGCGAAATGGATAAGAGGACAAAAAGGTGGCGTGATTAACGGCTTTGATTAGTCTTTAGAGCGAACACACGTGCTAGCGGGCTGCCAGGGCGACTAGGCGGCGCTGACGTGTCGCATAGCATTAAAAAGGGTTTTTAATTGCCTCTCTTGCTTTGATTAGTCTTTATAGCGTGTACACGTGTTAGATACATGGCGGACTGCCATGTGGCATTCATGGAATGGCGCGAGTGAAAACGCGACGCTGACGTGTCGCATAGCATTAAAAATGGTTTTTAATTGCCTCTCTAGGATACCCATCTCATTTGTTGCCTCTCTTGGAGTTCGTATTCTCATTTATCCCCACCAACTCAAAAATGACGCACCTACCCTCCAATATTATATGTGGGTTTATTGGCTTGCTTTGTCCACATCACCATCCCAAGGGATCTCTTACAAGGCCCCTTTTTTAGTCCAAATTTTCCCTAATATGATTTGCATTATAGTACCAGTGTTCGTTACATAAGTGTGCAGACATAGCTGTCGTAAGAATGTGTTAGCCAATATATGGTTTAACAACATGGATAACTACATATCAAATAGGCTTGGTGCAAGCCTTGAGTCAACATTATTGCAAATGAAATTACTAGCTCTTAGCAAACTAGATTTTTCCAAGAAAGGCACTGGAATAAAGAAGGTTTCGTCCATTAGATTTAGGATAAAAAGCAGTAGAGAAATCAGGTTTTGTTCTAAGATTATCAAACAAAGTAGTACAAAAATCACTACAAAACTTTCTATGTCTACCATAAACAATAATATTTGGTGAACCATGATACACAAAAAGTTGTTTAATGAAAACATGTGCAGCTTGATAAGCAGTCAATGTCTTTTGCAAGCAATAAAGTAAGCATGTTTACTAGATCTATCTACTAGAGTCCCAATCACATCATTCTTTAGAAGTCAAAGGAAAACTAGTGATAAAATCCATACTTATTTGTTCCCATGGTTCATTAGAAACAGGCAAAGGCATAAGCAAACCAAATCTCTTTCCTTTATGAATCTTAATCTTTTAACAAACAACATATTCAGAAACAAACTTAGCAACATCTTTATGCATAGTAGGCCAAAAGTATGTATAATCTCTTTTGAAAGAAAAGAAAACCATCATCATAAGAATAATCAAAATAAGATAGCCAATAATTATCTTTCATCTTTTTATATGCATCATAAAAATCAAAATAAATTTTATATGTTTCTTCATGTTATCAAAAGAAATGTCTATAATAGTAGATATATTATTAATGGTATTAAAAGAAATTCCTTCAATAGTAGATATATTAGTAATGGTAGGTCTCCTACTCAAAGCATCAGTAACAAAACTTTCATTTCCAGGTTTATATGTAATATTGGCTAAAAACTTTGAATAAAAGATGCGCACTTAATATGTCTATTTAATATTAAAGGCTGTAAAAGTAAATGTTTAATACTTTGATCAATTTTCATGATACACTCTCAGATCCCTTAAGATAATGTTTCCAAAATTTCAATGCATGAATAACATCAATCAATTCTTTATCAAAGTACTATGCTTAATCTTAAATGGTTTCAATTTTGGATGTTCCAAAGCAATCGGATGATTATCTTACGTAAGTACAACACCAATACCATGTCCTCTAGCATCAGTTTACTACTACAAAGAATGTTCTAGAAAAATCCAAATTTTGAAATCCACACATATCGTTAGCTTTCCATTCTTCTAAACAAAGATTACAATAGGAAAAATAAATTTAAACCCTTATGAAAGAAAAATAAACCCAACTTCAAGAAGCTTATCAATTTCTTCCTTTACCACTAATGAGAAGTTAGGGTTCATGTGGTAGGAACATTGCCTTACTGGTTATGCCCCATCCACCAAATCCACTTGGTGCTCCACCATTGTATCTTGATGATGTTTATAACGAGTTTGCAAAAAACTGAGCATAAAAATGAAAAAGAGAAAGAAACCTTTTCCTTTCATAGTTAGTGAGATCACATTCTCTAACTAAATAGGCCAAACTCATTCTTAATATTTTCATTAGACAATGCCTATTTGGAGGCCCCACCTTTGGAGTTACATCAAGTGCATGCAAGTCTACCTTAGTGTCTTTATCCATTTTTGTGTTCAAGTCACTTTCACTAATATATGCTTAAAGAGTGTACATACTCTTCTTCCTCACTTTGCTCGCTTTGTAAATCAACACTATCACGAGAAATAAAGATCTTCATTTTATGGGGAATCTTATAAATGGTCATGCACTCTTCACTCTAGCATTGCCTTGCGTAGACCCTCTTCAGCGAAGGCCTTCTAAGTATAGGATAGGAATTTTGAGTCCTCTTCATGATTTGGAAATCCAAGGAGGTTTTACTCCCATGACAGAAACCACCACATTAGTATAACGCCTTCAAGTTTTACACTTTCTTTATTTTCCATCTCTAAGGTAGCATTAGACTTACGAGATGATTGTTCTTAAGTCCCAATGTTTCCATTAAACCTTTAAAAATTACATAAACTAAGGAACTACCATCAACAACAACATTATTTACATGCCAACCATTACATACCATATCAACATAAGCAAAATGAATGTCTACTTCTACTTTGACTACTTAAGATGGTGTATCCCTCTGTTCTTATGATTGTTCTTAAGTCCCAATGTTTTCCATTAAACCTTCAAAAATGACATTTACTGCTGTAGAACTACCATCAACAAGAACATTCTTTACATGCAACCCATTACATACCATGCCACCTTAGGGAGAATAGATGTCTGCTTCCACTTTGACTAGTTGAGGTGGTGCATCCCTCTCTCTCCTTCTTACGTATTGATGCCACTCCTCAACTCACTATACAAGGAAGAAGCCAACACAAGAAGTTTCCCATAGGTAGTAATAAGCTCATAAAATAAGGACCTTGACTTTTAGAGAGGCCAAGTCAGCACATCCTAAGTGCCTTCTCCATCTTTTAACCTTGCTTATTTCACCCTTTTTCCTCATTTTCCACTTTCAAAGGTGCTTTTCCTCTTCCACACCCTTATCATTCCTAGGTTTCTTCTCTTGAGTACACACAACAACACCTTCACCTTTATCTTCAATAACAAGCATCTATCAAATTTATAGAATCAAAGGAAGGAGAAGCTCTCCTAGGACAATATCCTTTGTCTTGGAAGTCATAGCACATTATGCAAGAAAAATTAGCAGGGCCAAAATTTCTTACCATTTTTCGTGCCTTTTTACCTCAGGCTTTCATGAGCTTGTAGAGGTCAAGCCACGACTTGTCCATCCTTGCTATCACTCAAGATACCATATCAAGTGCATTAGAGATAGCTATGTGTGGTTATGGTTCATTAAAGGCAATCGTATTAGGAGTATTAGAACAAGGTGCGATCTTTGGTGTGGAAAAAAGTGGAAATACTTAGCTAAGTCTTTGGTTGATCCACGCCATCCTCTTCAAGGCTGCACTCTTGGCATATAACTATCTTTAAGGCTTTCTCTAAGTTTTTGGCAACTTCTTACTTCACCATTTGCCTTGTTTTTTCCCTTAACCTAGAGATAAAATTCTACAAAATCCACCCATCAATCCCAACCATAAGTTATTTGGCTTCCTTGATTCTGGCTCTAGATGTTAATAGTGTTAAATGTAGTCTATCAAATCAGTAGCTCTTTTCACCATAGCCCTTCACAGAATCAAAACTTTGTGAGACTTCAATCAAAATTTGTGAGACTTCAATCAAAATTTGGTCATAATTTTACTCAAGAAGTAATGCATCCAATATAGTAGTGCAAAACTTTTCCCAATCCTTAAGCAATTCGTTATGCTTTCCCTATGCCCATTTGAGAGCCTTCCCCCCAAAAAGGGAGGAAAATTTTAAATCCACTCAGACTTTCTATCACCATTGCTAGTATATGATCTCTTAAAATTATCCTTCTAGAACTTCCTCTAGGTTACCATAAAACATAGGAATTTTACCCATTTTGGCTTAGAGGAGGGGTGGGAAGAGAAAGAGTCAAGGGAATAACAAGTAAAGGTAGCCAAAACCCACTAATACTCATACCCTATTGTCTTCTCTAAGATACAAGGACATAATGCATCCCTCACTTGTAAGTCATCCTAACACATAGGACATATGATGTGTCAAATCCAAAACTCACACCCACATGAAAGTATTATTACCCTTTTTAAACAAATGGTCCCTAAACATGTTATACAGATAAGATAATAAATGCATAGAGGGCAATAATACATTTCTCTTTCTTCACTCTCTCAAAAGAGGACTTGCATCATCACAAGAATATTGAAATGTGGACACCCCACATCCTCTTATACTCAAGAAGGGGAAGAATAAAGGGTCGAGTTGATTTTTGAATTTCTCTCCATCTCTTGGAACCAAAAAGAAGAACTATGCATTTTTTGAAAGAAAATCTTTCAGCTCACTAAAAGATTTATATACAAAGTAAAAGATGGTTGAAATGATTGGTTGGTTGGGTTATATAGGATGTTTTGGATGAAACTTGAAGACATGAATGGGTTTTTACCTCTCTCTACATGTGATTTATCTCCCTTAGTATTTGATACTCATTATCTCTTATGGTTGCAAAGTTAAAATCTTTAATTTGCTTTAACACTAATAAATATATCTCTGTATAAAAGAAATACTAAGCAATCCAATTACAATCCTTTTCAAACTCGAGTGACCACCTCTACATAGTCCAAATCACACATATAGACTCAAAAAAAAAGGTTCCAATAGCTCATTAGAAATATCTTGAAGTGTTCTAAAACTTGGTTTTTGAAACTCTAAAAAATTACTTCATTTGCAAAAGTTATAAAAACAGCTCCTTATGAAGGTTGTCACATCATTTATGGGGCTAGTCAATTCTCCAGTCATACCTTAATTATTATTTTTCTATAAAAGGGTGATATTGAGAGTCATTCAATATCAATTCTAATTTAATGCTTCAATTTGAGAAGATTCACCTTTCATGGTGCCCAATTAAATGGCCTAAAATTGCATTTTTGAGCCATTTTGCTCTCCTTCCTAATGACTAAGGTCTCAACAATGGAACCAAATGATGCAAGAAGAAGAGAGGGAAAATTCTCAATTAATTGCATCCTAGAAGAGTATTATGCAAGAGACATTAAGCAAAATAGAAGAATTTATTAACACAATATATAGTAGTCACATCAATGGAGATATATAAGATTCCTAAGACATGATCACACAATAAAGGCTTGCCAGTATGGCATTTCTTAATCAATCAAATCAAGCATACCCATATATACTAAGAGGATGGAGTAGACCATAAGGGTGTCTCTACTATATAAGGTCGCAATAAGCTACACAAGCTATGCGAGATCATCTAGGCAAACTATGATCAATTATGTGTGAAATGTTGTCTCTAAGAGTGATCAAGAGGGCTTCTTTAGAATATTTCTCACCATGCTCACACAAATTACAATTGTAGAAGCATTTAAGCTAGGACTACATAAACCCAAATGTCACCATCACCCATCACTTGACCTTCTTGGTGGCTACTTTTGACATGTGTTTCTTTGCTTTATTTCATCAAGGAATCCTTGACTTGGTAGATTAGATCTAACCCCACATTGAGATGACACAAATACCACCAACATAGGCCTTTGAGAAGGACTCTCCTCTATTATGTATCCTTCCACACTCCTCCACAAGCATTCACGAGCCTCTATAGGACTTCTAGAAGGATTCTCCTCTATTATACATTCTTCCACACTCCTCCACATGCATCCACAAGCCTCCATAAGCTTGCCATGCATTCGCCATCTTATTCAAATAAAGTTACCAATCCATGTAGACATATGGCCCACACCTAGTTTATGAATCATCACTAATTAAATGAAGAATTAGCACTAGTTCCCATACCAATGTAGGTATCATCTATTCATGTGGTATTTATGATATAACAATCCATTCATTCTCATACCTAGCATGTAATATTAAATAAAATTCCTTGGAATCCTTCATGTGAAATAAGATAATTGGAGCCATTAAATCATCACCACGCCATTGAAGTGACCACCAAGCTACTATCAAGTTCACATATAAGCTTCCCATGGGAATTGTCATATCTTCCCTAGTGAACATTACTAGCATACCAAAGATTGGGTCCCACATAGATAACACCACACATAAATATTATATTATAATCAATAAGTCTCACAAAAGAAAAAAATTTGGTATTATAAGTCTATGGCATACCATCTATGGTACTGAAGGTCATCTCTCCCAAGAATGCTGCTTAAAACATTATTACAACTCTTTGTTATACCATCTACCATACTCAAGGTCATCTCCCCTAAGATTGCCCATTAAAACATTATTGCTCTTTCTACAAAAAAGGGGGCCACAAAGATAAGGAATGCTTCTATCTTAAGGGGATTTAGCTAATGTAATAATAACTGTAATCTTCAACAACCCTCCTAAAGAGTTTATTGACACACCTTCCACTATTGTTTATCCATCGACTGCTCCAATGGAGCCCATGTATGAACCCGCATTTTATGTTGTAGCTCCCCAACCATATGTAGTCACCTTGCCATCCACACTCTCTTATGAAACTCCACCCATAGCTCCCTCCTCCTCTCCGACATCCCAAGTATCCTTTTCACTGGTGTCTCCCATAAAGTACTTTTATCCTCTGTCGGCCACCTATCCCTCTCCCCTGTATCCACCTTTGCTGTTGGTGTATGGAGTGACTTAGCCATCACCCCAATCCACCATAGTCCCTACCGCCCATGTAGCCCCACTCCATCCAAACCTCCTCCTATGGTGGCTAGATCTCCTTGAGTTGTCAATAGAGATTGCATCACACAGCTAATTACTTGTTTTTTTTGGCAATAGTGGTCATTTTCAGCAGTAATGAATGCTTCCAAAAGGCTCTCTTCCCCATGCTTACATTGTCCAAAGAGTTAAGACCATTTTACAAGCGATAAATCGTCTGAAGCCTCTCTTACTACCCACTCCTACCTTGATGGTCACCATTATAAAGCCCATAGCTTGAGGATGCATAGTTGTTTTGCTGCACTTTTCCATTTTGCATGTCAGCCTACTTCTTATAACATTCTACCTACACATGTCCAGGCTTACCACGATAATAACATTCACGTGCATCATTATACTGCCTTTGCCAATTTCCACGACCTCTTTGACTCCCCCTGCCTCTGAGTCTGCCTCTTCCACCTGCGTGTTGTTGTTGTTGTTGTTGTGTATTCTGGGACTGTTGTTGTTACTGCTGCTGGCCTCCTCTACCTCTTCCTCTTCCTGAACTTGTGTAGAAGGCCTGTTGCTCTGAACTGTTTTTGCTTCGTGAAGACTGTTGGTCTTCACCCAAGCTCTTCTCTTCTATAATCAGCATAGACACCAAATCTGTAAAGTTGGGAATATTTTCCCGAGTCTGAATAGACGTCTTGAACGCCTTGTATTATGGCCCAAGACCACATAGACAGACTTCCACCTTATCATCATCTACTGACACACCAATAGATGCAAGGGATTCCACAATACCCTTTATCTTCAATGCATAGTCATTCACAGACATGCTCTTTTTCTCCACAGTATGAAGTTCATTCTTCAACTGTATCTTACGTGCCTTGGTATTTGTTTCATAGAGCTTTACCAAGGTGTCCCACGCCTCCTTGGGGGACTTGGCATCCTGAATGTGCCCAATCATGGTGTCTTGTATACTAATGGAGAGCCAATACATAACTTTCCTGGCTCCTTGGTTCCAATCTTTAAACTCTTTCACATCTGCAGCAGTCGGATTTATGTCCGGTATCTCTGGTGCCTCTTCATGCTCACCTTCTATGTAGTCCCAATAGCCCTTTCCCATCACGAAATTCGTCAACCTGAACCTCCAAGCATGGAAGTTATTCTTATCAAGCTTCTTAGCCACAATCTGGGTTATCCCATTGTCAAGTAAAAATCTGAAAGGTGTTTTGGGTCTGTGTACATATGGTGTGCATGGTTTACGAATAAGCTTTGCCCTGAATGCCCTGGCAAATGTATAGAGTGAATGGTTTTGCAGTGAGCTGGTACACGCGTGTCGTTTTTTTTTTTGGAGCAGATGCTGGAGATTTGGAAGTTTTTTTATTGTAGCAGTGTGGTGTGCGGGTGGTTGCCAAATTCAGGGCACCGATCGATTCGAATGTGAGCCGCCTTTGGAGCATGGAAAATGGTCGGGTTTTGGTAAGTTATGCAGCTGACGAAGGCTGTGGGAAACTCTTGTTTTGAAAGGTCGTGGGCGCGGCATGTTCACCTAAAGCGTAAGGTAATGAAGGGCATTGATTGTAGCCATTATTGAGGCTTTAGAGAAAAATTAAATATATAATATAGTGTGGCCAGCTTGGAAATGGCCACGTGGAAGCTTGTATAAGTGCCAATACATTGGCCAGCGCACCATCTAGAAGGTGGTGGCGAAGACGCAAAAGCGAGTAAAGATGGCTGCTTCCAGAGGAGACGAGATCGCCTGGCGGAGGCGCTACAGAGACCAGAAAAAAAGGCCTGGAGTTGTCGCCTTGTTACGGGGCCTTTCGGGTGGCTGTGCAGAACCAGAGGCAAGGAGAAGCTGGTAAAGGTTGCCGCTGGAGCGAGGGCTCGCGGGTGATCATAGCAACATGGAAGCCGCTCTGGTGGACCGCCGAGAGGAGTAAGTGCATGCGCTCTGGGGAGCGTGGAGCAAACGGAAAGCGTGGGGTGCCGCCTTGCAGGAAAAAGGGCCTCAGGGGTGATTCGAGAGACAACAGCCACCTTGTGAAAAGAGGGAGCCGCCTGTAGGCGAGAAGACGAAGTTCTGGTGCTGAGGTGAGGAACAGTGGGTGGCCACCTCGTACAGGAGAGGCAGTGTCTGGCGGCGACTGGGGATGCGATAAGAGATGGACTGGTGTGATATGGCCACCTCGTTGTGGTGAAGTCGCCCTGGTAATTCTGCAGAGAGAAGGTGCTGCAGCGAGTGGGTGTGGAGTTGCCGCCATGCGATAAGAGACGGGCTGGTGTTGGGTTGGTGATATAGGTAGTGACCAGAAATGTGAAGTGGTCTAGCGAAGGGAACTGCTGAAGCTGACGAGCAAGGAAAGCTGCAGAGGCTCTGTGGTTGGCAAAGCTGCTGGTCACGACACACAGAGAGTAAGAGCTGCATGAGTTGAGGGTTAGCTGGTGGGGCGCCCTCTGAAGAGAGAAGTGGCTGGTTTTGTGTGGGCGACGATTGCAGGCAGAGAGTGGATGCTGACTAGAGAGAGAGAGCCTTGGTTTTTTGTGTGTGTTGGCTACAGTAGAGGTGCTGATGTGTGGGCTGGAGACAGTGGGGCTCGCCTACGACACTTGGCAAGTAGCAACTGGACAGAGAGTAGCCATCTAAGATTCCTCCCCAGCCTTCGAGGTATACAGGAGTAAGAATCTCGCTTTTTGATCTTATAATTATTCCCTCTCTAAAAAAATAAAAGAAAGATTCTGTTTAACAAAGGAAGACCCTTTCCCTGGAATACTTCTCAGGAGTCCCACCTGTTTTAAGGATTCAGAACAATGAGATCAGAAGTGAAAATCGGTGTTTTGGATATCAAGGTTTTGGTCTTTATTCGTACGGCCCAAAAGAAGTTCTTTATCTCTTGGGAAGTATAAGAAATTATTCCCCAGATATTGTGAGCCTTATATGAATTCAAAGAAAGTAGGTGACTTAGCCTACGAGCTTCTTTTACCTCCTCATCTCAAAGTTCATAATGTATTTCATGTAAGCCTTCTATAGAAATATGTGCCAAACCCAAATCATGGAAAGATGGTAAAACTTCAGTGGCAAGATACCGTTGGCTTCTAGGTTACGCTAGCTCCTTCCTTTATATAAGTCGTAACTTTTACTTGTCGTTCACAGTAATCTTACTTCCATCGATCCCCTTTCCTTCTTAATCTCCTTCATGGCTTGGCAACCAGAATTGGTTTTATCCATGATGATTTCTCACCTTCAAGACGTAAGCGAGTCTGTGAAGAAGGATTTTATAGAATTGTATGAGCGCTCACTTTTCCCTCACTTGAGAACTTCTGTAGCTCAGACCAAATGGCGGACTTGTCGAGATATAACTAGGGTAACACCGTGGGGGCGACAACACTTCCGTAACAATGTCTGTTTGGCTATGGTTATTGAAGCTTTGGGTTTGGGTCCCCGATACTACTGCGTGATGAGATCAAGGCATGGTGGATTTTCTGAGCGGGTCTTCTTACTAGCGTGGTTTCTTCCTCACCAGAAGATATGCCTTTATCCCGTTTTCGGCTTGCCTCTTAGAGGTCCTTTTGTTAGATCACCTCATACCACTGAAGTAGGTGCTGCAATAACGAGCCGAATTATTCCCATAGACGAGTTACCTTATACGTGTGCAGCTTGTGAGTGCTGCTTTTCTGACCATATGATGAACGGGCTTATGGAATTGTAAAAAAAGTCCTTCTATCTTTGATGTATATGTTCCAAGAGTGAATAAAGTTGAAACCTTTGTTCTTGTTTTGAGTCTTGCTCTCTTTGAGACTTTTCTTGGTGGTTAATCTTAATTAAATTTTCTCTTAGTCTCATATTCGTGCATCTTGTGAAATTACCCCCAGTTTGCGAGATGAGGACATCTCACGTTTTTCAAGTGGGAGAGAATGTAAGATTCCTCCCCAGCCTCTCAAAATGTCCAGTATCTTCCCCCTGTAAATCAATTTCCTCTTCAGAAATATAAGAGATCTCATCTCTACCTATTTTGTCATAGAGAGAGAAAATATTCTAGAAAGAGAATATTCAGATTTTGAATATTTTTAGATAGAAAAATTTCTCATATTATTAAAATAAGCTCCCCTGAAATAGAAATTCAAAAAGAACTTTCCAATGTGCAATTGGAATTAATTGAAAATGGGTATAAAGGACCTTACCCTAAGGGTCTAGATTTTCAGAAAATCTTTGGATTATGGTCCAATTAAGGTTCCTGTGGGCCAATAGGATCAATCCATGTGTGGGAAGGAGATAAATCCAATTTTGTAAAAGAAGATACCCAAAAATGAGTAAATGCTCACATAAGATGAAGAGTTGACTATGTACAAAGTGTATTAGTAAGAAACTATGAGTAATTTTAATAGTATGAGATAATTGGGTATAATGATTTCATTTTGACACATATGTAAGGAAGGGAAGTCCCTTCAATACTCACATAAGATGAAGAGTTGAATATGTACAAGGTTTATTAGTAAGAAACTATGAGTAATATAAAAAATATGAGATATTTTGGGTATCCAAAAATGAGTAAATGCTCACATAAGATGAAGAGTTGAAAATGTACAAGGTCTATTAGTAAAAAACTATGAGCAATATTAAAAATATGAGATATTTTGAGTATAATCATTCCATTTTGACACATATGTAAGGAAGGGGAGTCCATTAAAGGAGGTGCATATTTCACATGCTTGAATGAGTTTTAAACTAAAAAATAATGTGATATTTTTATCTCTCCTCTCTCTTGAACCAAACCAAATCAAAAAGGAACCAAACCGAATAAAAAAGGAACCAAACTAGGTCCAATTCTAGTCCAAATTCAACCAAACTGAAATTTGGAAAATTCCAGAAATCAGTTGGTCTTGGTTAGAGCCTCCCTCTCCTATAAATAGAACATGAGTCCTTTGAAAAAAAAAGAAAGGAAGGAGGAGAATTTTACTATTCTAGAACTATGCTGAAATAATGCTAATATTTACTATTCTCAAAAATTCTCTCCAATTTGTAAGAAATTGGAGCTTCCCTCTTTCTTCAATCCCCATTGGTAGCTCCATCAACATACTAAACCAATTGATTGGTTAGGGACCTCTACCGTGAACGAAGAATCAAGCAATTTGTAAAGTAAGTGGTGAATATTGATCTTTTCTTTAATTTCTCAATGTTTCTCTCTTCTCAACCCCTCTCAAGCTTGAGAAGCTTAATTGGAATGGTTTTTGAATGCTATTGAAGTTAATTGATGAATGGTAGTAAATAATTACATAAATTGATGAATGCTATTGAAGTTAATTGATGAATGATAATGCTATAGAAGTAATTAATGAATGTTAGTAAAGAATTACATAAATTTCCATTTATGCTTAATTCTAATGGTTTTTATGTAATATCTCTTTCTCACTCAAGAAATGGTCATACTCATGACCTATTCTCAATCCAAATGAAGCTTTTCATAAAGCTTTTCCTTAATCCAAGATTAATCTATGCTTAAGACCAAATTAATGGCTTTTCCTATGCTTTTAGTTTATGTATTTCATGAATGTTGATGATTCAATCCATTATGGGTTAATGATCCAATTAGGGATCATTATAATCATTTCCTTAATGATAAGCTTTATCTTTTAAGATAATTGAGATTTATCAATCATAGCAGCGGAGCTATGGTAAAATTTTTATAAAAATTACACATAAATTAAATTCATTCAAAGCATGAAAAGGACTTCCTACCATATTCTAGGAATTATCATCCTAGATTATTTAAAAGAATTTTATTATAATCATGGAGATGTGGATGTATGCATGTAGATGTAGATGTATAGATGTGGATGTGAATGTGGAGGTGGATGTATGCATGTAGATGTAGATGTATGGATGTGAATGTGGATGTGGATGTGGATGTATGCATGGAGATGTGGATGTATGCATGTAGATGTAGATGTATAGATGTGGATGTGAATGTGGAGGTGGATGTATGCATGTAGATGTAGATGTATGGATGTGAATGGGAATGTAGATGTAGATGTATAGATGTGGAGGTGGATGTATGCATGTAGATGTAGATGTATGGATGTAAATGGGAATGTAGATGTAGCTGTATAGATGTGGATGTGAATGTGGAGGTGGATGTATGCATGTAGATGTAGATGTATGGATGTGAATGGGAATGTAGATGTAGATGTATAGATGTGGATGTGAATGTGGAGGTGGATGTAGGCATGTAGATGTAGATGTATAGATGTGGATGTGAATGTGGAGGTGGATGTATGCATGTAGATGTAGATGTATGGATGTGGATGTGAATGTGGAGGTGGATGTATGCATGTAGATGTAGATGTATGGATGTGAATGTGAATGTGGAGGTGGATGTATGCATGTAGATGTAGATGTATGGATGTGAATGTGAATGTGGATGTGGATGTATGCATGGAGATGTGGATGTATACATGTAGATGTAGATGTATAGATGTGGATGTGAATGTGGAGGTGGATGTATGCATGTAGATGTAGATGTATAGATGTGGATGTGAATGTGGAGGTGGATGTATGCATGTAGATGTAGATGTATCGATGTGAATGGGAATGTAGATGTAGATGTATAGATGTGGATGTGAATGTGGAGGTGGATGTATGCAT
The DNA here is from genome assembly GCF_041138505.1 of Cibotium barometz. NCBI lineage: Eukaryota > Viridiplantae > Streptophyta > Polypodiopsida > Cyatheales > Cibotiaceae > Cibotium > Cibotium barometz. The sequence goes on along the minus strand of NC_141057.1, from coordinate 58,766,566 downwards.
GTAGATGAAGATGTATGGATGTGAATGTGAATGTGGATGTGGATGTATGCATGGAGATGTGGATGTATGCATGTAGATGTAGATGTATAGATGTGGATGTGAATGTGGAGGTGGATGTATGCATGTAGATGTAGATGTATGGATGTGAATGTGAATGTGGATGTGGATGTATGCATGGAGATGTGGATGTATGCATGTAGATGTAGATGTATAGATGTGGATGTGAATGTGGAGGTGGATGTATGCATGTAGATGTAGATGTATGGATGTGAATGGGAATGTAGATGTAGATGTATAGATGTGGATGTGAATGTGGAGGTGGATGTATGCATGTAGATGAAGGTGTATGGATGTGAATGTGAATGTGGATGTGGATGTATGCATGGAGATGTGGATGTATGCATGTAGATGTAGATGTATAGATGTGGATGTGAATGTGGAGGTGGATGTATGCATGTAGATGTAGATGTATGGATGTGAATGGGAATGTAGATGTAGATGTATAGATGTGGATGTATGAATGAGGATGTGGATGTATAGATGTGAATGTGGATGTGGATGAGGATGTATGGATGTGAATGTGGATGTGGATGTGTATGTATGGATGTATGCATGTAGATGTGGATGCATGAATGTGGACGTATGGATGTGAATGTTGAAAAGATGCAGGAGGGAAGAGAGCTTGAGCTCTTGCAAGCACACACACACACACTCACAAAACCCTAATAGAGAACACACAAGGTGAGAGGCTGAAAATCTTCTTCTTCTTCACTCAACACTCAACACACCATATACAAGATAAGAGTACAAATAATATGAAAGGTACTCAACCAATACATACACGGGTTCTCTATAGTGTGAACCCGACTAAATGAGCTGGCGCTATAACTATGCCAGTCTCTAGAATGGCTGTCACACAGCCTGTCATCCCACTGGCCGCATATATTCTCAATCCAAATGAAGCTTTTCATAAAGCTTTTTCTTAATCCAAGATTAATCTATGCTTAAGACCAAATTAATGGCTTTTCCTATGCTTTTGGTTTATGTATTTCATGAATGTTGATGATTCAATCCATTATGGGTTAATGATCCAATTAGGGATCATTCTAATCATTCCCTTAATGATAAGCTTTATCTTTTAAGATAATTGAGATTTATCAGTCATAGCAGCGGAGCTATGGTAAAATTTTTATAAAAATTACACATAAATTAAATTCATTCAAAGCATGAAAAGAGGACTTCCTACCATATTCTAAGAATTATCATCCTAGATTCATTAAAAGAATTTTATTATAATCATGGAGATGTGGATGTATGCATGTAGATGTAGATGTATAGATGTGGATGTGAATGTGGAGGTGGATGTATGCATGTAGATGTAGATGTATGGATGTGAATGTGAATGTGGATGTGGATGTATGCATGGAGATGTGGATGTATGCATGTAGATGTAGATGTATAGATGTGGATGTGAATGTGGAGGTGGATGTATGCATGTAGATGTAGATGTATGGATGTGAATGGGAATGTAGATGTAGATGTGGATGTGAATGTGGAGGTGGATGTATGCATGTAGATGTAGATGTATAGATGTGGATGTGAATGTGGAGGTGGAGGTGGATGTGGATGTGAATGTGGAGGTGGAGGTGGAGGTGGATGTATGCATGTAGATGTAGATGTATGGATGTGAATGGGAATGTAGATGTAGATGTATAGATGTGGATGTGAATGTGGAGGTGGATGTATGCATGTAGATGTAAATGTATGGATGTGAATGGAAATGTAGATGTAGATGTATAGATGTGGATGTGAATGTGGAGGTGGATGTATGCATGTAGATGTAGATGTATAGATGTGGATGTGAATGTTCGTGCGTCTTTTTACCCCAGGCTTTCATGAGCTTGTAAGAGGTCAAGCCACAAATGGTCCATCCTTGCTATGACTTAAGATACCACCATATCAAGTGCATTAGAGATAGCTATGTGTGGTTATGGTTCATTAAAGGCAACCATATTAGGAGTATTAGGACAAGGTGTTATCTTTGGTGTGGAAAAAAGTGGAAATACTTAGCTAAGTCTTTGGTTGATCCACGTCCTCCTCTTCAAGGCTGCACTCTTGGCATATAACTATCTTAAAGGATTTCTCTAAGTTTTTGGCAACTGCTTACTTCACCATTTGCCTCGTTTTTTTACCTTAACCTAGTGATAAATTTCTACAAAATCCACCCATCCATCCCAACCATAACTTATTTGGCTTCCTTGATTCTGGCTCTAGATGTTAATAGTGTTAAATGGAGTCTATCAAATTAGTAGCTCTTTTCACCATAGCCCTTCATAGAATCAAAACTTTGCGAGACTTCAATCAAAATTTGGTCATACTTTTACTCAAGAAGTAATTCATCACCATAAACAATAATCCTTGGTGAACCATGATGCGAAAAAACTTGTTTAATGAAAACATGTGCAGCTTGATAAGCAGCCAATGTCTTTTTGCAAGCAATAAAGTAAGCCTGTTTACTAGATCTATCTACCAGAGTCCCAATCATATCATTCTTTAGAAGTCGAAGGAAAACTAATGATAAATTCCATACTTATTTGTTCCCATGGTTCATTAGAAACAGGCAAAGGCATAAGCAAACCAAATCTCTTTTCTTTATGAATCTTAATCTTTTGACACACAACATATTCAGAAAAAAACTCAGCAACATCTTTATGCATCGTAGGCCAAAAGAAATATTTGGTAACTATTTGCAAAGTAGATAACTATTCTTCAATAATAGCTTGCCTAAATGGTTTAGTGATGTATAATCTCTTTTGAAAGAAAAGAAAACCATCATCATAAGAATAATCAAAATAAGATAGCCAATAATTATCTTTCATCTTGTTATATGCATCATAAAAATCAAAATTTTTTTTACATGTTTCCTTCATGTTATCAAAACAAATGTCTATAATAGTAGATAATATATTATTAATAGTATTTAAAGAAATACCTTCAATAGCAGATATATTATTAATGGTAGGTCTCCTACTCAAAGCATCAGTAACAAAATTATCATGTCCAGGTTTATATTTAATATTGGCTAAAAACTTTGAATAAAAGATGCGCACTTAATATGTCTATTTGATATTAAAGGCTGTAAAAGTAAATGTTTAATACTTTGATCGGTTTTAATGATACACTCTCAGGTCCCTTAAGATAATGTTTCCAAAATTTTGATACATGAATAACATCTATCAATTCTTTATCAAAGTACTATGCTTAAGCTTAAATGGTTTCAATTTTGGACTTTCAAAAGCAATCGGATGATTATCTTATGTAAGTACAACACCAATACCATGTCCGCTCACATCAGTTACTACTACAAAAAGAATGGTCTAAAAAAATCAACTTTTTGAAATCCACACATATCGTTAGCTTTCCATTCTTTTAAAAAAAGATTATAATAGGAGAAATTAAATTAAACCCTTATGAAAGAAAAATAAACCCAACTTCAAGAAGCTTATCAATTATTAGTTTCTTACTTTACAACTAAAGAGAAGTTAGGGGTCATGTGGTAGGGTCATTGCCTTACTGGTTATGCCCCATCCACCAAATCCACCATTGTGACTTGATGATGTTTATAACCAGTTGTTGCAATCAAAGAAATGAGCATAAAAATGAAAAAGAGAAAGAAACCTTTTCCTTTCATAGTTAGTTAGATCACATTCTCTAACTAAATAGGCCAAAATCATTCTTAATATTTTCATTGGACAATGCCTATAATTCGGAGGCCCCACCTTTGGAGTTACCTCAAGTGCATGCAAGTCTACCTCAGTGTCTTTATCCATTTTTGTGTTCAAGTCACTTTCACTTATATATGCTTAAAAAGTTTACATACTCATCATCTTCCTCACTTTTCTCACTTTGTAAATCAGCACTATTACGAGAAATAAAGATCTTCATTTTATGGGGAATCTTACAAATGGTCATGCACTCTTCACTCTAGCATTGCCTTGCATAGACCCTCTTCAGCCAAGGCCTTCCAAGTATAGGATAGCAATTTTGAGTCCTCTTCATGATTTGGAAATCCAAGGAGGTTTTACTCCCATGATAGAAACCACCACATTAGTTATAACGCCTTCAGGTTTTACACTTTCTTTATTTGCCATCTGTAAGGTAGCATTAGACTTATGAGATCATTGTTCTTAAGTGTCTCAATGTTTCCATTAAACCTTTGAAAATTACATGAACTAAAGAACTACCATCAACAAGAACATTATTTTCATGCCAACCATTACATACCATATCAACCTAAGTAGAATAAGTGTCTACTTCTACTTTGACTACTTAAGATGGTGTATCCCTCTGTTCTTATGATTGTTCTTAGATGATTGTTCTTAAGTCCCAATGTTTCCATTAAACCTTTAAAAATTACATGAACTAAAGAAATACCATCAACAAGAACATTATTTACATGCCAACCATTACATACCATATCAACCTAAGTAGAATAAGTGTCTACTTCTACTTTGACTACTTAAGATGGTGTATCCCTCTATTCTTATGATTGTTCTTAAGTCCCAATGTTTTCCATTAAACCTTCAAAAATGACATTTACTACTGTAGAACTACCATCAACAAGAACATTCTTTACATGCAACCCATTACATACCACGTCAACTTAGGGACACTAGTGTCTACTTCCACTTTGACTAGTTGAGGTGATGCATCCCTCTGTCTCCTTCTTGCATGGATGCCACTCCTCAACTCACTATACAAGGGAGAAGCCAATGCAAGAAGTTTCCCATAGATAGTAATAAGCTCGTAAATAAGGACCTTGACCTTTAGAGAGGCCAAGTCAGCATATCATCCTAAATGCCTTCTCCATCTTTTAACTTGCTTATTTCACCCTTTTTCTTCATTTTCCACTTTCAAAGGGGCTTTTCCTCTTCCACACCCTTACCATTCCTAGGTTTCTTCTCTTGAGTAGACACAACAACACCTTCACCTTCACCTTTATCATCAATAACAAGCATCTATCAAATTTATAGAATCAAAGGAAGGAGAAGCTCTCCTAGGACAATATCCTTTGTCTTGGAAGTCATAGCACATTTTGCAAGAAAAATTAGCGGGACCAGAATTTCTTACCAATTTTCGTGCGTCTTTTTACCCCAGGCTCTCATGAGCTTGTAAGAGGTCAAGCCACAAATGGTCCATCCTTGCTATGACTCAAGATACCACCATATCAAGTGCATTAGAGATAGCTATGTGTGGTTATGGTTCATTAAAGGCAACCATATTAGGAGTATTAGGACAAGGTGTGATCTTTGGTGTGGAAAAAAGTGGAAATACTTAGTTAAGTCTTTGGTTGATCCACATCCTCCTCTTCAACGCTGCACTCTTGGCATATAACTATCTTTAAGGATTTCTCTAAGGTTTTGGCAACTTTTTACTTCACCATTTGCCTTGTTTTTTAACCTTAACCTAGAGATAAATTTCTACAAAATCCACCCATCCATCCCAACCATAACTTATTTGGCTTCCTTGGTTCTGGCTTTAGATGTTAATAGTGTTAAATGGAGTCTATCAAATTAGTAGCTCTTTTCACCATAGCCCTTCACAGAATCAAAACTTTGCGAGACTTCAATCGAAATTTGGTCATACTTTTACTTAAGAAGTAATTCATCACCATAAACAATAATCCTTGATGAACCATGATGCGAAAAAACTTGTTTAATGAAAACATGTGCAGCTTGATAAGCAGCCAATGTCTTTTTGCAAGCAATAAAGTAAGCCTGTTTACTAGATCTATCTACCAGAGTCCCAATCATATAATTCTTTAGAAGTCGAAGAAAAACTAGTGATAAATTCCATACTTATTTGTTCCCATGGTTCATTAGAAACAAGCAAAGGCATAAGGAAAACTAGTGATAAATTCCATACTTATGTGTTCCCTTGGTTCATTAGAAATAGGCAAAGGCATAAGTAAACCAAATCTCTTTTCTTTATGAATCCAAATCTTTTGACACACAACATATTTAGAAAAAAAACTCAGCAACATCTTTATGCATCGTAGGCCAAAAGAAATATTTGGTCACTATTTGCAAAGTAGATGACTATTCTTCAATAATAGCTTGCCTAAATGGTTTAGTGATGTATAATCTCTTTTGAAAGAAAAGAAAACCATCATCATAAGAATAATCAAACTAAGATAGCTAATAATTATCTTTCATCTTCTTATATAATTTGCAGACCTTGGGATGCCAATGAGGTGCGGAAGGTATTGACATTGGTTTGGGAGCAAACAAAGATCAATTGGGCTCAAAAAGGGTTACTTTGGCAAGAATCTGCAAATTCACAAAGACCCTAATTCATTCCCAACCCTTTTGGACTAAATTAAAAGGGACCATATGAACTCTTAGTGCTTCCTTATAGCTACCCAACGAGCCCTTAACCTCCGCATTTCGATATCTCTTTAGGGTAGAATTTTAGATTTTTGCAGAAACAATAAACCATAATTCAGTCACACAGGGGTTTGTAGATCTTCTAGATCCAATTACATAGGCTTGTAGTACTCATTGAAGGCTTCGATTTGAGCTAAAAATATTTGCATTTGGATATCTCTAGCTCAAGTTGTACCCAAAATACCGTTTCAGCCTATAACCCTGTAAACCCTAAAACAGAGAATAGTAGCACGGGTCTTTGCATAGTGGTCTAGTACACTTCATTAGCTCTCCAACAAGCTTTAGATCACTTCAATCAGACATCCCTACCTCAATTTAGAGCCAAATTTCTGAAACCAAAAATTTCCATGGGGCCGAAGCCAAAAGGGCGACCGAGGCGCAACACTTTGGCTTTCGACGAGGTAGAGGGTGAAGAGGCAATGATGGAACAAGGAATTTTGGATGCTCCAGAGGATACTCTTGGGCACACTTCAAGAGAAGGGGATACTTTTGGGCATACTTCAAGAGAAGGGAATGAGGAGTTGAATGTCGAAAGTGCCCATAAGCACACCGAAAGTGCCCATAAGCACACCCCACAATCTTCGCATACCATCCGCATCGATTCGATCATGCAAATGCTGATGGAAATGAATACTAAGATGGACACGATGGCTACAAGGGTGGAAGTCAATGGTAGGCTTGACACTATGGCTACAAGGATGGAAGTTTTGGAAGAGAGGATCGCTCGGCCAATGAGGCAACCTTCCTATGATAGTGGTCATGGTGCTTTACATGACGGCAAGCAATTTGGGACAGCTTTTGAAGGCCTTAGGGAAGGCAAGCTACCCATGGTACAAGAGGTTTCTCCCAAGGTAATACATGAGCATTCCACCAAGAATGTCACTTTTGGATTCATGGCGGATGCTAGGAGGCCTTCTATGCTGGAGATGAAACCTACTACATTCCAAGCGGGTTCTTCTCAATTGGATGGAAAGCAACATGCACCTACATTCAAGCATGAGGAGTCAAACTTTGGGGATCCGAGGAGAGTACCTTTGCATCCCAAAGCAAATCAGTTCTCTATGCTTGAAGAGGAGGTGAATGATATGGATGATGTGGTTGAGCTTGATTGGGAACATATGTCATTCATTGAGAGACAAAGAGAAGCTCATGATAGGTGGATGGAAATGCCAAATTTCCTCAAGAGGGAGTACAAGGATTTTGCACAATTCCTTGGATATTTTGTGCAACTGCAAAAGCACAAGCCTTCGCACCATCATGAGAATGCATCGTCAACCGTGTCAAAGGATGTAAAGGACAAGATTTCACTCTCTAAGTTCAAGGGTGATGGTTCAGCCCCACATGAGTTGGAGGAATGGATGAATAAGTTGGATACATACTTTCAGCTCTATCCGAAGAGTGAAAGGGACAAAGTGCATTTTGCATCCTTGCATTTGGAAGACTATGCACATCAATGGTGGAGACATATGCTCAAGGAAGGAGTTATGCCACATACTTGGGAAGAACTCAAGCATGAAATGAATATGACATTTGTGTCGCCTTTGGTTCTTGACCGATACCATGAAGAATGGTATGAACTCACACAAAAGGGCATGTTGGTTAGGGAGTACATCAAGAGGTTCATGAAGCTCTCTATGTTTGTGGATGGACTCAATGAAGGCATGCGATTGAAGAAGTTTGTGCATGGTCTAGATTCATACATCAAAGCGGATGTCTCGGCACAAATACCAAGCACTATCAAAGAGGCTATGAGGTTGGCGGAGCTATATGAGCCAAAGTATAAGAGGGTTCAGCCCAATGTACCTTTTCATAAGCCATTTCACACTTCTTCAAATGTGGGGAAAATTCTACCTTCTTCTACATCCACTTACACTTCCAAATTCCATACATCTTTTGGAAGTGGACAGTCCACAAGTGGAGTTCATAATGATGCTAAGAAGAGCAATGGGTTTGTCAAGAAGCCTCCTCAACCATTCAAGAAGACTCAATGGATGGATGATCCTAAGATTGAGGAATTGAGGAGCAAAGGGCTATGTTTTAAATGCAAAGAGAAGTGGCCACCCGGGCACATTTGCAAATCAAAGAAAGTGGTGGCTACTATGATCATTATGGATGAGGATGACGATTCCAAGTCATCTCATGATGTGGAAGAGTTTGAAGATTGCAGTGAGGACTCAGGAGACACATGAAGAAGACTTGGAGGGTCATTCTTTTATCGAAGAAGAGGATGCGTTTCCTTTCGGAAGGGATCATGCATGCATTTTGAGGGACAATATGCCAAAATAGAGTGCTACCCATATTTCCTGAGAATTACAACAAGGAGATGGTGAAGAATTTCCTCATTATAAGCTTCGGAATGGTCTACTATGGCACAAGGATAAGGTGTATTTGGTTCCAACCTCATCCTACATTCCCAAGGTGCTGAGCATAGACGCAAAATGGAGTTCAAGGAAGGTGATTATGTGTTGCTCAAGCTTCCTAAGAGCCGTCATAATATTCTCAAAGGGTCTTCCAATTCCAAGTTGGCACATAGATACTATGGACCATATTTGCCAGTCAAGAAAGTGGGTGATTTGGCTTATAAGCTTGACCTACCTCCTTCTACAAGGATTCATAATGTGTTTCATATTTCCAACCTTAAGAGGTTTGTGGGCTCTCTTCCTTAAGAGATTGAAGAGAGTTACCACCGATGGATGAAGAAGGAGAGAGCCGGAGAGGATTGTGGTGGACAAGAGGACAAGGGTTTCGAGGAACCGGAATATTGATGAATTCCTTGTGAAATGGAAGCGCTTGCCCATAGATAAGGCTACTTGGCAATCAATGGAGTATGTTCAACAACATGGTTTACTTGATGGAAGTATTCCTTGATCAAGTGGCATGATTATTATGTGAAGAATGGGCATATCATGAGGTTTTATATGTGCTGTAATTTCTGGACAGCTTTGGTTGGATCTATTGTTCGTGTTACCAATCTACTCTAACACACTTGGAAGATCATTTGGTTCGATGACAAATATGTGGGATCCTTTTGGGTGCAGCTACGCATCATTTGCAGCTCATTTTTATGGAGGTTTCATGAAGAATTTCAAGGAAAGCTTCATCGACAACATGGCTGCCATAACAGTCCTACTTGCTATTTTTGGAGAAGGAGTTTGCTGGCTTCACTACATGTGGTTTTCCTATTCCAAATGTATTCAAGGCGCATTTTTGAAGACCTCTCTACTTCCCATGGATTTACATTGAGATTGCGATTCAATTGTAAATAGCTTGTATGATTTTGAGGACAAAATCTTTGGGAAGGGATGGTTTGTCATGAACCATAGAGCTTGATTTCCACATGTACATGGGGGCCCATGGGCAAAAGGAGAAAGTGACTATAAATAGGGCTTGGGGAACATTGTGGTAGGATCTTTTGATACTTTTACTAATTTTGGTCATCTTGTACCTTTGGGCTCCATCTATGGAGATTTGGCCTTCCATGGTCAAGTTCATGGTGGTAACATGAAAGCCATCCTCTTGGTGAGAGGTTAAACACACTTAGGCTATTTGTGCATCTTCTCTTGCTACATGCACTTATAGATTCTCTCTCTCTTGTACATTCATGTGATGAGCCATTTGATAACTAATCTCATGATTAATGGATACTAGATTCTTGCTTTGATGTGTTTGATTCAATATTTTACTCTAGATCCATTTCAATTATCTTATGTAAGTACAACACCAATACCATGTCCGCTAACATCAGTTACTACTACAAAAAGAATGGTCTAAAAAAATCAACTTTTTGAAATCCACACATATCGTTAGCTTTCCATTCTTCTAAACAAAGAATACAATAGGAGAAATTAAATTAAACCCTTATGAAAGAAAAATAAACCCAACTTTAAGAAGCTTATCAATTTCTTTCTTTACCACACTAAAGAAGATTATTAGTTTCTTACTTTACAACTAATGAGAAGTGAGGGGTCATGTGGTAGGGTCATTGCCTTACTGGTTATGCCCCATCCACCAAATCCGCTCCACCATTGTGACTTGATGATGTTTATAGCCAGTTGTAACAATCAAAGAAATGAGCATAAAAATGAAAAAGAGAAAGAAACCTTTTCCTTTCATAGTTAGTGCGAAGTTTCCCATAGATAGGAACCTTGACTGTCATGAACCATAGAGCTTGATTTCCACATGTACATAGGGGCCCATGGGCAAAAGGAGAAAGTGACTATAAATAGAGCTTAGGGGACATTGGTAGGATCTTTTGACACTTTTACTAATTTTGGTCATCTTATATCTTTGGGCTCCACTATGGAGATTTGGCCGTCCATGGTCAAGTTCATGGCTAACTTGAAAGCCATCCTCTTGGTGAGAGGTTAAACACACATAGGCTATTTGTGCATCTTCTCTTGCTACATGCACTTATAGATTCTCTCTTTTGTATATTCATGTGATGAGCCATTTGATCACTAATCTCATTATTAATGGATGCTAGATTCTTGCTTTGATGTGTTTGATTCAATATTTTGCTCTGGATCCATTTCATTTGGTATTAGAGCCTTGATTTTGATCCATTTATCAAGGTTTTGGGCATGAGATTAGTCATTTTCTTGATAATTTTCTGAATTTGCTCTTGATTTCTTGGAGTTTTGGCTTAATCTTGCTTAATTTCTAGTTAAGCTTTGGATATTAGTGGAGGGGAGGCATCATTTCATGTGATTTCATGTGATTTTATGGAGATTTAGCTCAATTGGACCTAATTTGGGCACCTTGGACCAATTATTTGGAGCGCGGTATAAAAATTGAGAAAAACTTAAATTAATCACCTCTTAATCTCTCTGTTAATCATGTTTATCTTTTTGTGCTTCTTTTCCAAGCTTTCCATAGCCATTACTTCTCATCTTTCCCCCGTTTTGCTCCCATTTGCTAGGGCTTTTGTTGATCTTGAGGAGAGGAACACATAGAGTACCAATTTACATGCAATTTTCTGAAAATTTTTGAAAATTTTTGAATTTTTTTTTCCCTTTTCTTTCCCTTTGCTCCAAACCCTAATGTCTCTCACATAGCTCACCATTGTCCATCTCTACTGTAAATGGTTGAAAACGCTTTCCTATTGCTATCCTATGGCCAATGGAGTTGAGTTTGCTTCTTTCTTGACTCATGAAGCTAGGCGTTGAGCGTCGTTTTTTCCACGCATCCTCACGGCCAAAAATCACAAGAGGGAGATTCCATTACACTCCATTACTTCCATTTAGTTATTAGCTATGAAGTTTGGCATCTTTTTGGTCGATTTTGGGGAGTTTTTCATTGCTATTGGAGAGGGAGAAGAGGAGGTTTGAGCAGCCCATAAAAATTGCAAAAATCTTCAAGATTTGGACCCATTGGAGGCTCTATCAAGCAACAATCCAACCATTGAAGCTTTTGGAATACCATTGCTATGGCCATTTTCTCAAGCATTGGTGATTAATCCTCATGCTATGGACAAATTGGGGTTATTCATGAAAGGAAACCCTAATTTATAGCATTTTAACATTCCTACATAACTCATGATCCATTGAAAAGTGATTACATGCTCTTATTGCTCACATCTTTCTTTAATCACACCCATTTGGATGTCATGTGGCCATTTGTGAGACAAATGCAAGATTCTTTGATGAATCCATGCATAAATGGATGAAGGAATGCATATGCTTAGATGCATTAATTGAGCCACATGCATGGGGTGGATGTTGGGTAATAATGAGAAGGGTTTTGCTATGGACATGATGCTTTTATGCATTGGAATGATGCTATTGAGCATTGGGAGAGCTTGATGTGGGATTGGAATCAATTGGTAATGCTACATTCAAATGCAAGTTGATGCCCTTGAATGCCATTTGATGCCAATTACTCATAAGCAATGCTTATGGAAGTGATACCAATAGGATATTGATATCATTGGTATATGGTATTACCTCACTTGTGTTTGATGTTGGATCTTTCGATGAATGGTGGACATTTGGAGCTATGTGGATAAGCATGAGTTCATGCATAATGGTTTATGAGGATATTGTAATGGGCATGAGTCATGCCACATCCTTGTAAGTGATCCATCTCATTTTCAGATTCAAGCTATATGCACCTCACAATTGTTTGCACTCACTTCAATTTTCAAAAACTAGATATGTTGGTGAGGGTACCCCGAGTGTCGGCGCGGAGAGGCCCAGGGGAGGAGCATGGCTTGAATCCACCGTGCCGTGAGTGCCGTGGTAAAGCAGAACGGTGGAGGATTAGGTGTGGAGGTGAAGACTTGGCCTCAACCCGTGCCTTGGTTCGAACTAGGTACGGGGGTGAGAAGAGCTTGGCCGGGAGATCGGCAAGCTTCAACGCGCTACACCGACGATCCTCTTGGTTTATGTACATGGCAATGGTGCCTTAATATAAACATCTCATGGGAATTGATAAGAGGATCATGGATTTTTGCATTGTTGCTTGAAAAAATTTGAAATTTAGCTCCTAAAACAAAGGAGACTCTGTCAAAATTTTCTCAAATTTCTGGTCATACATGGACAATTGAAGCTTGTGGAGCATAATTTGCAGACCTTGGGATGCCAATGAGGTGCAGAAGGTGTTGACATTGGTTTGGGAGCAAACAAGGATCAATTTGGCACAAAAATGGTCACTTTGGCAAGAATCTGCAGATTCACAAAAACCCTAATATAGTCCCAACCCTTTTGGACTGAATTAAAACGGACCATATGAGCTCTTAGTGCTTCCTTAGAGCTACCCAACGAGCCCTTAACCTCTGCATTTCGATATCTCTCTAGGGTAGAATTTAGGGTTTTTGTAGAAATAGTAAACCCTAATTCAGTCCTCACAGGAGTTTAAAGGTCTTCTAGATCCAATTACATAGACTTGTAGTACTCATCAAAGGCTTCGATTTGAGCTAAAAAGTTTTGCATTTTGGATATCTCTAGCTCAAGTTACCCAAAATACCGTTTTAGCCTATAACCCTGTAAACCCTAAAATAGAGAATAGTAGCACACCTCATCTCTTATGGGTCTTTGCATAGTGGTCTAGTACACTTCATTAGCTCTCCAACAAGCTTTATATCACTTCAATCGGACATTCCTACCTCAATTTAGAGCCAAATTTCTAAAACCAAAGGTTTCCATGGGGCCGAAGCCAAAAGGGCGACCGAGGCGCAACACTTTGGCTTCCGACGAGGTAGAGGATGAAGAGGCAATGATGGAACAAGGAATTTTGGATGCTCCGGAGGATACTCTTGGGCACACTTCAAGAGAAGGGGATACTTTTGGGCATACTTCAAAAGGGAATGAGGAGTTGAATGTCGGAAGTGCCCATAAGCACACCCCACAATCTTCGTATACCATCCCCATCGATTCGATCATGCAAATGCTGATGGAAATGAATGCTAAGATGGACACGATGGCTACAAGGGTGGAAGTCAATGGTAGGCTTGACACTATGGCTACGAGGATGCAAGTTTTGGAAGAGAGGGTCGCTCGGCCAATGAGGCAACCTTCCTATGATAGTGGTCATGGTGCTTTACATGACGGCAAGCAATTTGGGACAGCTTTTGAAGGCCGTAGGGAAGGCAAGCTACCTATGGTACAAGAGTTTTCTCCCAAGGTAACACATGAGCATTCCACCAAGAATGTCACTTTTGGATTCATGGTGGATGCTGGCCTTCTATGCGGGAGATGAAGCCTACTACATTCCAAGCGGGTTCTTCTCAATTGGATGGAAAGCAACATGCACCTACATTCAGACATGAGAAGTCAAATTTTGGGGATCCGAGGAGAGTACCTTTGAAACCCAAAGCAAATCAATTCTTCATGCTTGAAGAGGAGGTGTATGATATGGATGATGTGGTTGAGCTTGATTGGGAACATATGTCATTCATTGAGAGACAAAGAGAAGCTCATGATAGGTGGATGGAAATGCCAAATTTCCTCAAGAGGGAGTACAAGGATTTTGCACAATTCCTTGGATCTTTTGTGCGAATGCAAAAGCACAAGCCCTCGCACCATCATGAGAATGCATCGTCAACCATGTCAAAGGATGTAAAGGACAATATTTCACTCTCTAAGTTCAAGGGTGATGGTTCAGCCCCACATGAGTTGGAAGAATGGATGAATAAGTTGGATACATACTTTCAGCTCTATCCGAAGAGTGAAATGGACAAAGTGCAAATTGCATCCTTGCATTTGGAAGACTATGCACATCAATGGTGGAGACATATGCTCAAGGAAGGAGTTATGCCACATACTTGGGAAGAGTTCAAGCATGAAATGAATATGACATTTGTGTCGCCTTTGGTTCTTGACCGATACCATGAAGAATGGTATGAACTCACACAAAAGGGCATGTCGGTTAGGGAGTACATCAAGAGGTTCATGAAGCTCTCTATGTTTGTGGATGGACTCAATGAAGGCATGCAATTGAAGAAGTTTGTGCATGGTCTAGATTCATACATCAAAGCGGATGTCTCGGCACAAATACCAAGCACTATCAAAGAGGCTATGAGATTGGCGGAGCTATATGAGCCAAAGTATAAAAGGGTTCAGCCCAATGTAACTTTTCATAAGCCATTTCACACTTCTTCAAATGTGAGGAAAAGTCTACCTTCTTCTACATCCACTTACACTTCCAAATTTCATACATCTTTTGGAAGTGGATAGTCCACAAGTGGAGTTCATAATGATGCTAAGAAGAGTGATGGGTTTGTCAAGAAGCCTCCTCAACCATTCAAGAAGCCTTTCTTGTTCAAATTTGTACTTGTGCTCTTTGATGACATATTGATCTATAGCAAGAGCAAAGAAGAGCATTTGGTACATGTGAAGCAAGTTTTTGAGGTCATGAGGGAGCATAGATTGTTTGCAAAGGAGACCAAGTGCACTTTCATTGAATGAGGTTGAATACCTTGGACACTTGGTGGGAGAAAATGGCATTAGGGCTGATCCAAAGAAGGTGGCATGTGTCAAAGAATGGCCAACCCCTACTAATACAACTCAATTGAGAGGATTTTTGGGTCTATCTTCTTTCTATAGAAGATTTATGGAGCACTATGCATCAATTGCGGCACCTCTTACCGATCTACTTAAGAGGGAAGCTTTCTTTTGGGATACCATTGCCGACAAGAGTTTCAATGAGCTCAAGGCTTTACTTACATCAGCTCCTATTCTTGTTTGTCCGGATTTCTCAAAGACTTCTATGTGAGAGCGGATGCAAGTGGAAGAGGTCTTGGGGCAGTTTTGTATCAAGAGCATGGTGTCATTGCATTTGAGAGTAGGAAGCTTTCCAAGAAGGAGATGGAATTGCATGTATATGAACAAGAGATGTTGGTTATACTTCATGCAATCAAGAAACGGCATCACTATCTTTATGGTGCTCATTTCAAGGTGAGAAGTGATCATAGGGTGCTGAAATTTTTCCTCTCTCAACCCAATCTTTCTCCCAAGCAAAAGAGATGGTTGGCTATGCTTCAAGGATATGACTTTGAGATATCCTATACTCCGGGAAACGACAATGTAGTAGCGGATGCATTGTCTAGAATGTGGGCTTGCACCTTGACATCAATTATGGAAGTGTATAGTGAATGGATAAAAGGGATACAAGAGGAGTATCTTATCAATGAGAGTGCTGCCCATATTTACAGAAAATTACAGCAAGGAGATGGTGAAGAATTTCCTCATTATAAGCTTCGGAATGGTCTACTATGGCACAAGGATAAGGTGTATTTGGTTCCAACCTCATCCTACATTCCCAAGGTGCTTCATGAGATGCATTCTTCACCGCTTTTGGGACATCTTGGTGTTCTCAAGACATTTGACAAAGTGAGCAAAAGCTTCTATTGGAAAGGCATGTGGAGGGATGTCAAGAAGTTTGTTTTGGAATGTGTGTCATGCCAAAGGAATAAGGATAGTCACCAATTGCCAAGTGGTTTACTTCATCATTTGCCTATTCTGGATGGAAAATGGACTCACATTTCCATGGACTTCATCACGGGCTTGCCAAAGACGAAGCATGGATGGGATCAAGTATTTGTGGTGGTGGATAGACTCACCAAATCAGCTCATTTTATTGCTTCCAAGACTACTTATGGGGCCTCTCACATTGCCAAGCAATTTATGGAGCATGTATTCAAGATACATGGTTTGCCACTCAACATAGTTTGTGATAGAGATACCAAGTTCATGGGCACTTTTTGAAGGACATTGTATGAGAACTTGGGGACTCAAATCACTCCTTCTAGCACCTTGGGAATGTAGGATGAGGTTGGAACCAAATACACCTTATCCTTGTGCCATAGTAGACCATTCCGAAGCTTATAATGAGGAAACTCTTCACCATCTCCTTGCTGTAATTTTTTGTAAATATGGGCAGCACTCTCATTGACAAGATACTCCTCTTGTATCCCTTTTATCCATTCACTATACACTTCCATAATTGATGTCAATGTGCAAGCCCACATTCTAGACAATGTGTCCGCTACTACATTGTCCTTTCTCGGAGTATAGGATATCTCAAAGTCATATCCTTGAAGCGTAGCCAACCATCTCTTTTGCTTGGGAGAAAGATTGGGTTGAGAGAGGAAAAATTTCAGCACCCTATGATCACTTCTCACCTTGAAATGAGCACCATAAAGATAGTGATGCCATTTCTTGATTGCATGAAGTATAGCCAACATCTCTTGTTCATACACATACAATTCCATCTCCTTCTCGGCCAACCAACACCCTATTCATGAGTGCTTGGAAGGTGGCCGGGGCATTCGTGAGACCAAAAGGCATCACCATGAAATGAAACAATCCTCTTTCGGTCCTAAATGCCATCTTCTCTTCATCACCCTCCTTCATCCTTATTTGATGGTATCCCGATCTCAAGTCAATCTTGGTGAATAACTTTGCCCCTTTTAGCTCATCAAGAAGATCATCAATGCGAGGTATGGGGTATCTATTCTTGATGGTTATCTTATTCAAATCACGGTAATCTATGCACATACAAAAGGAACCATCCTTCTTCTTCACCAATAGAATGGGAGATGCAAACAGAGATTGTGAGGGTTAAATGAGACCCATGGAAAGCAATTCTTGCACTTGCTTTGCCACTTCTTCCCTTTCCACCTTTGACAACCGGTAAGGAGGTTTGTTCACAACCTTTGCATTCGGCTCAAGTACAATGGCATGGTCGATTTCCCTCTTTGGTGGCAAACTCTTTGGCACTTGGAAAATGTCCTCATAATCCTTGAGAAGAGCTGCCATATCCTTGTCTATGTGCTATCCATTGCTATCCATCCCTTCTTGAGTGACATGCAACAGATAGACTGTACCAAGAGTTTTGAGTTCCTTCTTGAGTCTCTTTGGAGTGATCAAAGAAAGCTCTTTTTTTCCAGCCGATACCACAAGCTGTCCCATCATGTGAGAAGTTCATAACACCTTGTTGAAGGTTCATGTGAAAATCACCAAGAAAAGCCAACCAACCACATCCCATAATCACATCAATGGGCCCCATGTCCAATACTACCAAGTCACCTTCCCAAGCATATGAAGAGGATAAACTCACTCTTGTTGAAGGGCAAAACAAATTGGCTTTTTCATTCTCTCCATTTGCCACTTGTACTTGGAAGGTTATGGGTAGCTCCGTCAGAGATAGTTTGAGAGAGTTGAGGGATTTGGAGTTAACAAAACTATGATGAGTACTCCCTGAATCCACCAAGATGTGTGCAACTCTCCCATTAATGGTGCCCACCAACCTCAAGGTGTCTGGACTCTTGCAACCCGCCAAAAGCTCTTGTGAAATGGAACATACATGGGACATACATGGGCTGCATACATGGGCTGCATTTTCTGCATTTCTTGCATCTTTTAGAATATTGTCCCTCAAAATGCATGCATGATCCCTTCCACCGGGGTTGAAAGGAAACTCATCCTCTTATTCATTGAGTACGTATTTACAAATAGTATCGTTGCCCTTGCCTGGTAGCTTTGTAGCTTTGGTTGTTTTCCGGGGTCGAAAGAAACTGCTCTATAGTAACCATCACGTGTGTTTCATTCTCTTTCACTTTCTCCCTGACTGTTTTTCATGAAGTCGGGGACTGGGAGACAGTGCTTGCTATATAAAGATTGCTTCATAGATTTCCTTCAAGATATTTGATGCTTCCCAGGGCCTCCTTTGGCAACTCTACGAAGTCATTGGATGAATTTCCGGATATATAGATTATCTGGACACTATTGTTGCTTCACGACGAGACGGGCTCGACTCAATCTATGGGATAATTTCCTCTCCTAGAGCCTCATAGCATGTTGAGAAAGGGGCCTACTAGACTCCACCGAAACTGCCCTTGGTAGCTCTCGACCGTGTCTCCAAGACACAGGTGAGGCTTATGAATCATGAACTACAGATCGATAGAGAAGGGATCTTGGCTGGCATCAAGTCCCCCCACACAATACAGGCTGCTATGGATAAGGCACATCCCTCGCACATGCGCAACAAGAGGGCACAAATGCCTGGACAAGGAAAGGCCTGAGTCCAATAAGGACAACACACACACCATTGGCAAGCGCACTTGTGCCTCGACATCAATAGAGTATTCGGTGGAACTGGTGAACCACGCATTTTCCCGCTTTGTTGGTTAAATGCATGGGGAAGAGGGCCCACAATACCCACCTCTTTGATCAACAAAACCCCATGAGCGTGAGGCCATGAGCGTGAGGCCAGGGATCGGATTGCGGATAGGCAAGTTCTCCCCTGGTAGAGGGCCATTGCTTGCCCATAGGGCTCAGCTCAACAGCGTTATCGGGTAAAGCGTAAAACCTTTTCTCGGCTTTAGGCCGCCCCCCGGAGCCTCGGCAAGGAAGCACTTGAATCAACAGAAGGGAAGGGGCCTAAGTCGACAGTGCCGTACACTCGAGTGTTCTCGGGGAGCAGCACCATACCCTCGAATGAGACATGGGTGGGTGGGTCTTCCTGCTTGGACACACGGGAGTTATCCCTGTATTAATTGTAATCCTAAGTTGGTGAGCCGTGCGATGGGTGACCATCTCACATGGTTCGGTGGAGAGCACTTGATCATGCCACTCGGGTGGATGGCCGCGTTGTGGTACGGATTTAAAAAAATCTCTCTTGATTTGCAGAGGGAAAGGATTGGTGAAGTAACTTCCGACCCGATGTTCGATAGTCCAACTGTAGTTATGCCAATTGTGGTAACATTCATTAGTATCTTGGTTCATCTTTGTCTCATTTCATATATGTCCAAGGATCTGCATAGCCCCCGATTCATGTGTTACTTATCCATCCCCACCTCTTTTACGTTAATGTTGGTTATCGGAGATAACTCCATTTAATTACTTCCAGGACAACGAGAGGAAGCAGGTCCTACTTTATATTTGCCAATTAATTTTTGGTTCGCATGACTTTAAGCCAATAAAGTAGCTATCAAAGCTATGCTTGTCAATTGAGTAGGTGATTTCGTCTTAGCTCTCAAGATTATTGGTCGTTTTACTTTCTTGATTTGCAATGGGAAAGGCCTAGTGAAGTAACTCCCGACTCGGTGTTCGATAGACTGTAGTTATGCTAATTGTGGTAACATTCATCAATATCTTGGTTCATCTCTGTCCCATTTCATATATGTCCAAGGATCTACATAGCCCCCGATTCATGTGTTACTTATCCATCCGAACCTCTTTTATGCTAATGTTGGTTACCGGAGATAACTCCATTGAATTACTTCCAGGACGAGAGGAAGCAGGTCCCGCTTTATATTTGTCGATTAATTTTTAGTTCGCATGACTTTAAACCAATAAAGCGGCTATCAAAGCTATGCTTGTCAATTGAGTAGGTGATTCCGTATCAGCTCTCGGGATTATAGGTCGTTTTACTCCCTCTTAAGTAGTAGACTTTCCCACTACGTTTGCTTGTGATGATATTTTTTCTGAACCCAATCATTATTTTATTTCTCATAATACGGGATTTCATGCCACAACTGTCATTCGTATCACACCCCTTGGTGCCATGAAAAAAATTAAATTTGGTTTTTTATTTCGAGGACTGTTTCATGGTGTGAAAGTTTAGGAATGGTTCACGGCATGAAACATGTGGCTCATGGATTTTTATATTTTATTTTTTGGCCAACAAACCCCCTTCACGTCATGAACCAGCAGGGTGCACAGTTCACGATATGAAAAGGACTTCACGAAAAAAACATTAACTTTGATTTTTTTTTTTGGGAACTGTTTCACGGCATGAAAGCTCAAGAATGGTTCACGGCTTGAAACACGTAGCTCATGGAATTTATTTATTTTTGGCCGACGGACCACCTTTCACATCATTGTAGTTCACGGCGTGATGATATAGACTTCACAAAAAACAAGTAAATTTGATTTGATTTTTTTTTTTTGGAGGAATGTTTAACGGTGTGAAAGTTTAGGAATGATTCACAGTGTGAAACACGAGGCCTATGGGATTTTTATTTTTATTTTTGCCGATGGACCCCCTTCCACGTTGTAAAGGGTGCAGTTCATGGCGTGAAAAGGACTTCACGAAAAAAAAATTTAATTTGAAATTTTTTTCAGATACTATTTCACGGCGTGAAATTTGAGGAATGGTTCACGGCGTGAAACATGTGGCTCATGGATTTTTTTTTTCAACGGCTCCACTTTCACGTTGTGAACTAGCAAGGTGCAGTTTATGGCATGAAAAGGACTTCACGAAAAATAAATTAAATTTGAATTTTTTTCGGGGACTGTTTTACGGTGTGAAAGTTTAGGAATGGTTCACGGCGTGGAACACGTGGCTGACAGATTTTATTTGTTTTTTTTTTGTCGACAAACCCCTTACATGTCATGAACCAGCAAGGTGCAGTTCATGGTGTGAAACGGACTTCACGAAAAAAAAATTTGATTTTTGTTTTGGGCAGGGACTGTTTCACGGCGTGGAAGTTCAAGAATGGTTCATGGCGTGAAACACGTGGCTCACGGATTTTTTATTTTTTATTTTTGCCGACGGACCCCCTTTCATGTCATGAAAGCAGGGTGCAGTTCATGATGTGAAACACACTTCACAAGAAAAATTTTAATTTGATTTTCTTTCTTTTACGGGGATTGTTTCACGGTGTGATAGTGCAAGAATGGTTCACGGCATGAAACACATGGCTCACGACGTGAAACACATGGCTCATAGAATTTTATTTTATTTCTACCGATGGATCCCTTTCACGTCGTAAACTAGTAGGGTGCATTTCATGGTGTGAAAAGGACTTCATTAAAAAAAATTTGATTTTTTTTCCAGAACTGTTTAACACGTGAAAGTTCAAAAATGGTTCACGGCGTGAAACACGTGGCTCACAGATTTTTTTAATAATTTTATCGAAGGACCACCTTTCACGTTGTGAACCAGTAGGGTGCAGTTCACGACGTGAAACGGACTTCACAAAAAAAAAAAATTTGATTTGATTTGATTTTTTTAATTTTTTTTAATTTTTTTACGGGGATTGTTTCACATCATGAAAGTTTAAGAATGCTTCACGACATGAAACACGTGGCCCATAGATTTTTTTAAAAAACAACAGACCCCCCTTCACATCGTGAATGGGCAGGATACTGTTCATTAGGGAGAAAATGGACTATAAAATGGATCCTTTACTAATCAAAAAATTAGTGCTAATCAAGATATCCACCACAATGGGAAGGGGGGGAGGGAGTGCACATTCTATCCACTAGCTTTAGCTATAAAATATAGGGTAGTTATAACATTTCTTAGCCTTGTCCTCAAGAAGGATAAGAATGGAGAAATCAAGGCAATAATACAACATGTCTACATGGCTGTAGACATGTATCTTCCTCCTTCCATGGAGAGGAATAGGCTCCTTTCAACTGTAAGTGTGGTTGTATTTTTTTTTTGAAAATGGCTTGTTTTGTTTTACTAATTATGGTATGTGGGTTGCAGACATTTTTCCATCAAGCTATATTGAAGAACAACCCTTGAGAAGCCTCACTGGTGTGTTTAGTTCTTTGCATAGTACAATAGGTGAGCTTATGTTTCCAGGTGAGAATCATAGAGCCCTCTTCAACAAAAATATATTCTTTTACACACACTCTTACAAAGTCCCTTCTTGGCCTATAGAATATGGTAACCTTGAGGAGGTACCTATGGACTCTATACACTCCTCCTTAAAATTCTCTAAGGCCTCTAAGTCTATGGGGCTTGGATGGTTTGCCCCACAGACTTGGAGGCCTTAGAGTGGCCAGTTCCAGATAGGTGGAGTGTTAATGCTTTAAAAAACAAGATGTATTATGATATACACTCCTCAAAATTCTCTAAGGCCTCTAAGTCTGTGGGGCTTGGATGGTTTGCCCTAATCCATCTATTTATATTTATGTTCTCTAAGCTTTCTCCACAACCCACCCCAACAATGTTCATTTGCAAGAAATTGCAAATTGAAAAAATTAACAATGTCTTGGGAATTGGATGGAATATTGTGGAGGGGTTTCACAAAGGGGACATCTACTTGTGTAAAGTGGTGCCTTCAAGTGTTACCTTTCGATACTTAAAGACTCGTTTAGAGCTTATCCATTCGATTTTTCTATGAACGATGGATGAAGAAGAATGGGGACATCTACTTGTGTAAAGTGGTGCCTTCAAGTGTTACCTTTCGATACTTAAAGACTCGTTTAGAGCTTATCCATTTTATTTTTCTATGAGCGATGGATGAAGAAGAATGGGGAGTGGGTTCCCTTGCAATCAAGTGAGTTCCCTTGCAATCAAGTGAGGGTGTGGATACACCCATAGATTTATCTTTGTGACTCTTCCTGATGGTTTAATTGAGGTGGTGAATGCAAGCAATGAATGGATCTTAGGAGATGTTCGGGAGCATTTGCTCATTTTGAGATTTCAAGATGTCCAAGCAAGCATCAAGATTGGCCGACGAAAGGTGAGCTTGATATTTGTAAATTTGCATTGCTTTGTATTTTTTAAATATGTCTTATTTATTACACTTGAATTTCCTTGTTTAGATTGGAAGACGTTTGGAGAAGAGCTTAAAGGTTTGCAAACACTGGAGTAATGGTGGATGCAAATTTCAACTTTAGAATTAGTGTCGCAAGTCGTTGAGGGGCTATTTGTCTTTTTAAAAAATTAAGATGGTTTTGTATCAAACCTATTATAAAATGATGGTTCCTTGTGAATGACCACTTGTGTTATGTCTTGTCGATTTAATTTATATTTTTATATAAATTTGGGGTTATTTACTGGTCACTTATGTTATAGTATGAAATGCCCAATGTTTAATTTTGAGATCTATAAATATAGGACCTCTCTCATTTTCTAACACTTTTATTTTGAAGTTACTCTCTCTTTCACCACTCATCTCTCCATTTCTAGCATTCGTCACTCCCTTCCAGACAACTTGGACCCAAACATGGCATACGAGAGATTTCTCGAGTTCTTGAAGAGGACCAAGTGGCCTAACAGAGAGGAACTTTTCTTCATCTTCTCTTGTGAGATTGCCTTTGGAATGACCATCCTCTTGGCTGAAGAGGACTACAGAGGTACTCTTGACTACATGGAGGAGTACATGAGGCCCTGGACTTTCAAGCTACCCCACAGGGGAGGACAGTGATTGGGTGCTACGTTATATCAACAAGAATGACACGAACGCCCTCAGGAGGTTGCAAAAATTTCAAGATATTGTGCTCCTTTTGATGGTCACTACAAGCAGATCACCAAGGAGGAGATGATTTCACTTCAGAGGGGGAAGATTGGCCTTGATTTCCTCTCTTGGGTTGCCACCTTCATATACCTTTGTGGTGATCAAGACTCTGATGAAGAGGTAGAGGTGGAGGATGTCTCAATTGGAGGCATGGTACAAGGCAAGGAGGAGGATCCTAAACCTAAGGTCCTCAACTAGAATGAACGGTGGTAATTAAGATGAGAATATCTTACCATGTAATATGTAATGGAGGTATCTCCCCAACTCTCACTAACAAGCTTGATGAATTCTGTCACATCTATTTTGAATACACTTTGTTCTTCTTGAGTTGTTGTGCTATTTAACATAGTTGTCACAACCTTGTCAAAGTAAGCCCACACCTTCTTTCACTTGTTTTTGTAGAGTTGGATCCTTGTCGAGATCTGTGGTGCACTTGCAAAGATCTTTCCAATGCTCCCATTGCAGGCTCCTCCCTCGATCGTTCATAGGATGCAAGAATCGCCTCGCCTTTGCACCGCTCATTGACACTTGTTGAGCAACAATATGATGTGCCCCAGACTTCTTAAGATCTTTCACAATCTTTACATTCCCACCATGCACTCCCAGAGAGTTGAGGAGCTCCTCCACTACTTGGGTTGAGCGTGAGGCTGGCTGCATAGTGAATGCATAGTCAATGTGAAGCTTAAAAACCTATAAAAAATCCTCATCATGGCATGCAATGTGTAAAAGTGTATACTTTTCATTGGGAAAGGAATAATTGGTGCCCAATTTGGATCCTTTGTGTCCCTATTGGGTGTTGCATCTAAATCAAAAGACAAGATCCCCTCCACCCATTAGAGCTCATCCTCGCTCTTTGGCTTGAGAATTGACCGCTTTATGCACAACGGACACAGATGGAGGCATTGTGCACTATTGTCACAATTACACATGCATTTTATGGTCTTCAAATCACCACCTAGATGCCAATCCACACGAAAGGAGCCCACACCATCCACTTCAAGCTCCTCCCCATTCATCTGTTGTTTGATAACTTCTAGAATTTGAGGAAATCATTGAAGCATCCAATTCAACAGCTCAATGTTCTCCTTTGGAACTTCAAAGGCTCCAAGCCACCAATTATCCTTCTCAGATTGAACATTGAAAGAAGGGATTTTATCCTTGTCCTTTGCATATGCCATTGCTTCATTCATATATGTGACTCCCATTTTCTCCAATCTTTTCCCTTTTACTAGTTGAGCCTCATCCAACTTTAGTACAAGTGATAGGACTCCCTCCGATTCTACATATCACATAAACCAAGCCAAACAACACATGTAATTCAGGTCATTAATAAGATAAATTTGCAAGTTAAATGATAAATGCTCAAACCTAACCTTGATGTGAAACCTTATAGAATCAGATCATATGTCATTGAAGGTTCTTTAGGTCCACAAAGAGGTTGTTGTATGTGTTTTATTATTGTACTTCCAGCCTATCCTCGGACTTAGGATTTATAACCATTGTTCCTTCTACATGAATATACTCACCAAGGATTGATTTAACATCTGCATTGCTTGCCTTCTTTTCTAATGGTACTTTGTAGGAAGGAGGAAGAAAGTGCCCTCGATTCCCTCGGGTATGAAGAGCTCCTTTGATGACTCCATAAATCCCCTCGTAACCCTTGCCGACTGATGCCGGCTTCATCACATGCATCTTGTATATCCCTTGCACTAATAAGCCCCTTGATGTCTTGCATAATGTTCTTTGAAACCACCTCAAAGACTCTCTTGTAATTTGGATCACGGATGATTGATGTTATCTCTTTGTTCTGCATGTAGGCTTTGAAAACATGCATAGTATCTCCCACACCAGATGCATCAGCTAAGAAATTCTTGGGACAGAATGAAACCACCATATCATTCACCTCCTCTTCAAGCATATAGAAATTCTTGGGACAGAATGAAACCACCATATCATTCACCTCCTCTTCTTGGGACAGAATGAAACCACCATATCATTCACCTCCTCTTCAAGCATAGAGAACTGATTTGCTTTGGGATGCAAAGGTACTCTCCTCGGATCCCCAAGATTTGACTCCTCATGCCTGAATGTAGGTGCATGTTGCTTTCCATCCAATTTAGAAGAACCCGCTTGGAATGTAGTAGGCTTCATCTCCCGCATAGAAGGCCTCCTAGCATCCGCCATGAATCCAAAAGTGACATTCTTGGTGGAATGCTTATGTGTACCTCGGTAGAAACCTCTTGTACCATGGGTAGCTTGCCTTCCCTAAGGCCTTCAAAAGCTGTCCCAAATTGCTTGCCTTCATGTAAAGCACCATGACCACTATCATAGGAAGGTTGCCTCATTGGCCGAGCGACCCTCTCTTCCAAAACTTCCATCCTTGTAGAGCCATAGTGTCAAGCCTACCATTGACTTCCACCCTTGTAGCCATCGTGTCCATCTTAGCATTCATTTCCATCAGCATTTTCATGATCGAATCGATGGGGATAGCATACAAAGATTGTGGGGTGTGCTTATGGGCACTTTCGACATTCAACTCCTCATTCCCTTCTCTTGAAGTATGCCCAAAAGTATCCCCTTCTCTTGAAGTGTGCCTAGGAGTATCCTCCGGAGCATCCAAAATTCCTTGTTCCATCATTGCCTCTTCATCCTCTACCTCATCGGAAGCCAAAGTGTTGCGCCTCGGTCACCCTTTTGGCTTCGGCCACATGGAAACCTTTGGTTTCAGAAATTTGGCTATTAATTGAGGTAGGGATGTCCGATTGAAGTGATCTAAAGCTTGTTGGAGAGCTAATGAAGTGTACTAGACCACTATGCAAAGACTCGTAAGAGATGAGGTGTGCTACTATTCTCTGTTTTAGGGTTTATAGGGTTTATAGGGTTATAGGGGCTGAAACGGTATTTTGGATATAACTTCAGCTAGAAATATCCAAATGCAAAACTTTTCAGCTCAAATTGAATCCCTCGATGAGTACTACAAGCCTATGTAATTAGATCTAGACGATCTTCAAACCCCTATGACTCAATTAGGGTTTAGTGTTTCTACAAAAACCCTAAATTCTATGCTAAAGAGATATCGAAATACGAAGGTTAAGGGCTCGTTGGGTAGCTCTAAGGAAGCACTAAGAGCTCATATGGTCCCTTTTAATTCAGTCCAAAAGGGTTGGGATTGAATTAGGATTTTTGTGAATCTGTAGATTCTTGCCAAAGTGACCCTTTTTGTGCCCAATTTATCCTTGTTTGCTCCCAAACCAATGTCAACACCTTCCGCACCTCATTGGCATCCCAAGGTCTACAAATTATGCTCCACAAGCTTCAATTGTCCATGTATGATCAGAAATTTTGAGAAAATTTTGACATAGTCTCCTTTGTTTTGGAGGCAAATCTCAGTTTTCTCAAGTGGCAATGCAGAAATCCATAATCCTCTTATCAATTCCCAACCATTACATAGCATGTGCCTCAACTTGCATCACCAAAAGGCATACAACTTCCTTGCAATTCCAAGCATTCATCACCATATGTTTTCCATGGCATAATGCAAGATCAAATCCCATAAAATGTCCATATTAAGGCGGCATTGCCATGTACATAAACCAAGATGATCGTCGGTGTAGTGCATTGAAGCTTGCCGATCTCCCGGCCAAGCTCTTCTCACCCCCATACCTAGTTCAAACCAAGGCACGGGTTGAGGCCAAGTCTTCACCTCCACACCTGATCCTCCACCATACCGCTGTACCACGGCACTCACGGCACGGTGGATTCAAGCCATGCTCTTCCCCCGGGCCTCTCCGCCAACACTCGGAGTACCCTCACTAACATATCTAGTTTTTGGAAATTGAAGTGAGTGCAAACAATTGTGAGGTGCATATAGCTTGAATCTGAAAATGAGGCGGATCACTTACAAGGATGTGGCATGACTCATGCCCATTACAATATACTCATAAACCATTATGCATGAACTCATGCTTATCCACATAGCTCCAAATGTCCGCCATTCATCGAAAGATCCAACATCAAACACAAGTGAGGTAATACCATATACCAATGATATCAATATCCTATTGGTATCATTTCCATAAGCATTACTTATGAGTAATTGGCATCAAATGGCATTCAAGGGCATCAACTTGCATTTGAATGTAGCATTACCAATTGATTCCAATCACACATCAAGCTCTTCCAATGCTCAATAGCATCATTCCAATGCATAAAAGCATCATGTCCATAGCAAAACCCTTCTCATTATTACCCAACATCCACCCCATGCATGTGGCTCAATCAATGCATCTAAGCATATGCATTCCTTCATCCATTTATGCATGAATTCATCAAAGAATCTTGCATTTGTCTCACAAATGGCCACATGACATCCAAATGGGTGTGATTAAAGAAAGATGTGAGCAATAAGAGCATGTAATCACTTTCCAATGGATCATGAGTTATGTAGGAATGTTAAAATGCTGTAAATTAGGGTTTCCATTCATGAATAACCCCAATTTGTCCATAGCATGAAGATTAATCACCAATGCTTGAGAAAATGGCCATAGCAACTCACCAATGGTATTCCAAAAGCTTCAATGGTTGGATTGTTGCTTGATAGAGCTTCCAATGGAACCAAATCTGGAAGATTTTTGCAATTTTTGTGGGCTACTCAAACCTCCTCTTCTCCCTCTCCAATAGCAATGAAAAAAATCTTCAAAATCCACCAAAAAGAGGCCAAACACCATAGCTAACAACCACATGGTATGGGAGGGCTTGAAATGGAACCTATTTCTTGATATTTTGGCCGTGAGGATGCATTGAAAAACGGCGCTCAATGCCTTCCCTCATGAGTAGAAAAGAGCAAAATCAACTCCAAGATTAGCCCTCAATAGTAGCCATAGCATACACTTGCAGCCATTTAGAGTGAGTAGAGATGGACAATGGTGAGCTATGTGAGAGAGATTAGGGTTTAGAGCAAAGGGAAGGAAAAGGGAAAAAAAATTTCAGAAAATTGCATGTAAATTGGTACTCTATGTGTTCCTCTCCTCAAGATCAACAAAAGCCCTAGCAAATGGAAGCAAAACGGGGCAAAGATGAGAAGTAATGGCTATGGAAAGCTTGGAAAAGAAGCACAAAAGATAAACATGATTAACAAAGAGATTAAAAGATGATTAATTCAAAATTTTCTTAATTTTTATACCCCGCCCCAAATATTTGGTCTAGGATATCCGAATTAGGTCCAATTAAGCTAAATCTCCATCACATGAAATGATGCCTCCCCTCCACTAATCTCCAAAGATTAAGTAGAAATTAAGCAAGATTAAGCCAAAACTCCAAGAAATCAAGAGAAAATTTAGAAAATTATCAAGAAAATGACTAATCTCATGCCCAAAACCTTGATAATGGATCAAAATCAAGGCTCTGATACCAAATGAAATGGATCTAGAGTAAAATATGGAATCAAACACATCAAAGCAAGAATCTAGCATCCATTAATCATGAGATTAGTGATCCAATGGCTCATCACATGAATATACAAAAGAGAGAGAAAATCTATAAGTGCATGTAGCAAGAGAAGATGCACAAATAGCCTAAGTGTGTTTAACCTCTCACCAAGAGGATGACCATGGAAGGCCATATCTCCATAGATGGATCCCAAAGGTACAAGATGACCATAGTTAGTAAAAATGTCAAAAGGCCCCTACCAATGTACCCCAAGCCCTATTTATAGTAGTCACTTTCTCCTCTTGCCAATGGGCCCCTATGTACATGTGGAAATCAAGCTCTATGGTTCATGACATTGACCATGGAAGGCCAAATCTCCATAGATGGAGCCCAAAGATACAAGATGACCAAAATTAGTAACAGTGTCAAAAGACCCTACCAATGTCCCCCAAGCCCTATTTATAGTCACTTTCTCCTTTTGCCCATGGGCCCCCATGTATGTACATGTGGAAATCAAGCTCTATGGTTCATGACAATAATCATCCGATTGATTTTGAAAGTCCAAAATTGAAACCATTTAAGCTTAAGCATAGTACTTTGATAAAGAATTGATTGTTGTTATTCATGCATTGAAATTTTGGAAGCACTATCTTAAGGGACCTCAGAGTGTATCATTAAAACCGATCAAAGTATTAAACATTTACTTTTACAGCCTTTAATATCAAATAGACATATTAAGTGCACATCTTTTATTCAAAGTTTTTAGCCAATATTAAATATAAACCTGGACATGATAATTTTGTTACTGATGCTTTGAGTAGGAGACCTACCATTAATAATATATGTGCTATTGAAGGTATTTCTTTTAATACTATTAATAATATATTATCTACTATTATAGACATTTCTTTTGATAACATGAAGGAAACATGTAAAAATAATTTTGATTTTTATGATGCATATAACAAGATGAAAGATAATTATTGGCTATCTTATTTTGATTATTCTTATGATGATGGTTTTCTTTTCTTTCAAAAGAGATTATACATCACTAAACCATTTAGGTCGGCTATTATTCAAGAATAGTCATCTACTTTGTAAATAGTACCAAATATTTCTTTTGGCCTACGATGCATAAAGATGTTGCTAAGTTTTTTTTCTGAATACGTTGTGTGTCAAAAGATTAAGATTCATAAAGAAAAGAGATTTGGTTTGCTTATGCCTTTGCCTATTTCTAATGAACCATGGGAACAAATAAGTATGCAATTTATTACTAGTTTTCCTTCGACTTCTAAAGAATGATATGATTCGGACTCTAGCAGATAGATCTAGTAAACATGCTTAATTTATTGCTTGCAAAAAGACATTGGCTGCTTATCAAGCTGCACATGCTTTTATTAAACAAGTTTTTTCGCATCATGGTTCACCAACGATTATTGTTTATGGTGATGAATTACTTCTTGAGTAAAAGTATGACCAAATTTTGATTGAAGTCTCGCAAAGTTTTGATTCTGTGAAGGGCTATGGTGAAAAGAACTACTAATTTAATAGACTCCATTTAACACTATTAACATCTAGAGCCAGAATCAAGGAAGGCAAATAAGTTATGGTTGGGATGGATGGGTGGATTTTGTAGAAATTTATCTCTAGGTTAAGGTAAAAAAACAAGGCAAATGGTGAAGTAAGAAGTTGCCAAAAACTTAGAGAAATCCTTAAAGATAGTTATATGCCAAGAGTGCAGCCTTGAAGAGAAGGACGTGGATCAACCAAAGACTTAGCTAGGTATTTCCACTTTTTTCCACACCAAAGATCACACCTTGTCCTAATACTCCTAATATGGTTGCCTTTAATGAACCATAACAACACATAGCTATCTCTAATGCACTTGATATGGTGCTATCTTGAGTCATAGCAAGGATGGACCATTTGTGGCTTGACCTCTTACAAGCTATCTCTAATGCACTTGATATGGTGGTATCTTGAGTCATAGCAAGGATGGACCGTTTGTGGCTTGACCTCTTACAAGCTCATGAAAGCCTGGGGTAAAAAGACGCACGAAAAGTGGTAAGAAATTCTGGCCCTGCTAATTTTTCTTGCAAAATGTGCTATGACTTCCAAGACAAAGGATATTGTCCTAGGAGAGCTTCTCCTTCCTTTGATTCTATAAATTTGATAGATGCTTGCGATAAAGGTGAAGGTGAAGGTGTTGTTATGTCTACTCAAGAGAAGAAAGCTAGGAATGGTAAGGGGGTGGAAGAGGAAAAGCCCCTTTGAAAGTGGAAAATGAGGAAAAAGTGTGAAATAAGCAAGTTAAAAGATGGAGAAGGCATTTAGGATGATATGCTGACTTGGCCTCTCTAAAGGTCAAGGTCCTTTTTAACGAGCTTATTTCTATCTATGGGAAACTTGTTGCATTGGCTTCTCCCTTGTATAGTGAGTTGAGGAGTGGCATCCATGCAAGAAGCAGACAAAGGGATGCATCACCTCAACTAGTCAAAGTGGAAGTAGACATCTATTGTCCCTAAGCTGACGTGGTATGTAATGGTTGCATGTGAAGAATGTTCTTGTTGATGGTAGTTCTACATGGTTCTTGTTGATGGTAGTTCTACAGCAGTAAATGTCATTTTTGAAGGTTTAATGGAAAACATTGGGACTTAAGAACAATCATAAGAACAGAGGGATACACCATCTTAAGTAGTCAAAGTAGAAGTAGACACTTATTCTACTTAGGTTGATATGGTATGTAATGGTTGGCATGTAAATAATGTTCTTGTTGATGGTAGTTATTTAGTTCATGTAATTTTTGAAGGTTTAATGGAAACATTGGGACACCTAAAAACAATCATCTCATAAGTCTAATGCTACCTTAAAGATGGCAAATAAAGAAAGTGTAAAACCTGAAGACGTTATAACTAATGTGGTGGTTTCTATCATGGGAGTAAAACCTCCTTGGATTTCCAAATCATGAAGAGGACTCAAAATTCCTATCCTATACTTGGAAGGCCTTGGCTGAAGAGGGTCTATCCTATACATAAGATAATCATCCGATTGCTTTTGAAAGTCCAAAATTGAAACCATTTAAGCTTAAGCATAGTACTTTGATAAAGAATTGATTGATGTTATTCATGCATTGAAATTTTGGAAACATTATCTTAAGGGACCTGAGAGTGTATCATTAAAACCGATCAAAGTATTAAACATTTACTTTTACAGCCTTTAATATCAAATAGACATATTAAGTGCACATCTTTTATTCAAAGTTTTTAGCCAATATTAAATATAAACCTGGACATGATAATTTTGTTACTGATGCTTTGAGTAGGAGACCTACCATTAATAATATATCTACTATTGAAGGTATTTCTTTTAATACTATTAATAATATATTATCTACTATTATAAACATTTCTTTTGATAACATGAAGGAAACATGTAAAAATAATTTTGATTTTTATGATGCATATAACAAGATGAAAGATAATTATTGGCTATCTTATTTTGATTATTCTTATGATGATGGTTTTCTTTTCTTTCAAAAGAGATTATACATCACTAAACCATTTAGGCAAGCTATTATTGAAGAATAGTCATCTACTTTGCAAATAGTTACCAAATATTTCTTTTGGCCTACGATACATAAAGATGTTGCTGAGTTTTTTTTCTGAATATGTTGTGTGTCAAAAGATTAAGATTCATAAAGAAAAGAGATTTGGTTTGCTTATGCCTTTGCATGTTTCTAATGAAACATGGGAACAAATAAGTATGAAATTTATCACTAGTTTTCCTTCGACTTCTAAAGAATGATATGAATGGGACTTTGGTAGATAGATCTAGTAAACAGGCTTACTTTATTGCTTGCAAAAAGACATTGGCTGCTTATCAAGCTGCACATGTTTTCATTAAACAAGTTTCTTCGCATCATGGTTCACCAAGGATTATTGTTTATGGTGATGAAATGCTTCTTGAGAGTAAAAGTATGACCAAATTTTGATTGAAGTCTCACAAAGTTTTGATTCTGTGAAGGGCTATGGTGAAAAGAGCTACTAATTTGATAGACTCCATTTAACACTATTAACATCTAGAGCCAGAATCAAGGAAGCCAAATAAGTTGTGGTTGGGATGGATGGGTGGATTTTGTAGAAATTTATCTCTAGGTTAAGGTAAAAAAACAAGGCAAATGGTGAAGTAAGAAGTTGCCAAAAACTTAGAGAAATCCTTAAAGATAGTTATATGCCAAGAGTGCAACCTTGAAGAGGAGGACGTGGATCAACCAAAGACTTAGCTAAGTATTTCCACTTTTTTCCACACCAAAGATCACACCTTGTCCTAATACTCCTGATATGGTTGCCTTTAATGAACCATAACCACACATAGCTATCTCTAATGCACTTGATATGGTGGTATCTTGAGTCATAGCAAGGATGGACCATTTGTGGCTTGACCTCTTACAAGCTCATGAAAGCTTGGGGTAAAAGGACGCACGAAAAGTGGTGAGAAATTATGGCCCTGTTAATTTTTCTTGCAAAATGTGCCCCCCTCAATACCAACTATGAAAGAATGGAATAGGTGGTATTGGACATAGGATGCCTTTATAACATTAGGCGTACAAGGTTTGGGATATAGGTGTGATTATCTAGGATTTACAAGTATGTTCCTAGAGCCTTAGAGGCTAATACAATGATGCCATCTAAGTCTTTATTTGTTGTCGAAGATGTACACCTCAATGATGGTGCACCCCACTCTTTGTGTTTGCTTGACTTCTTGTAGATGACATGCTTTAGACATGCTATTACTTCCACCACATGCTTTTCACCTTGACCATTCTCACACAATGATCAAAACAAGGCTGTCACCCTTGCTTAAGTGGTTTGCTTATAGATGTTCCTTCAACATGCTTGATGCTTCCTTGAATACCATACCTCCTCCATGGGCAATGAGGTAGATTTATATGGGAAAGGGAAAGGGAGGGTCTTATCACTTGCCTTATGAATTGGTCAAGGGTAGTGTCTACTCCACAATTACAACAACTTTTGTGCATGTTGGTTACATGATACCCATTAGGGTTTGAAGATACAAGCTTAATGAAAGTGAGTAAGTGGTTGAGGTAAATGCTCAAACCAATAAGGTACCTCATAACCATTACTCTAAGAAGGAAGGCCACCATTGCTCGCCTGTGAGCCATTATAGGCCATGGGACATTAGGGCTTGTGTAGCCCATTGAGTGAGGACTTCACAGCTCAGGTTTGAGCTCCAATGGAGCATCAACGCGACGACTGTAGACAAAAAACTAGGCACCTCCTCTCTTTCTCCATGAAGCTTTCCATTAAATGTGCTATGACTTCCAAGACAAAAGGATATTGTCCTAGGAGAGCTTCTCCTTCCTTTGATTCTATAAATTTGATAGATGCTTGTTATTGACGATAAAGGTGAAGGTGAAGGTGTTGTTGTGCCTACTCAAGAGAAGAAACCTAAGAATGGTAAGGGTGTGGAAGAGGAAAAGCCCCTTTGAAAGTGGAAAATGAGGAAAAAGGGTGAAATAAGCAAGTTAAAAGACGGAGAAGGCATTTAGGATGATATGCTGACTTGGCCTCTCTAAAGGTCAAGGTCCTTATAACGAGCTTATTTACTATCTATGGGAAACTTCTTGCATTGGCTTCTCCCTTGTATAGTGAGTTGAGGGGTGGCATCCATGCAAGAAGGAGACAGAGGGATGCATCACCTCAACTAATCAAAGTGGAAGTAGACATCTATTGTCCCTAAGCTAACATGGTATGTAATGGGCTGCATGTAAAGAATGTTCTTGTTCATGGTAGTTCTACAGCAGTAAATGTCATTTTGAAGGTTTAATGGAAAACATTGGGACTTAAGAACAATCATAAGAACAGAGGGATACACCATCTTAAGTAGTCAAAGTAGAAGTAGACACTTATTCTACTTAGGTTGATATGGTATGTAATGGTTGGCATGTAAATAATGTTCTTGTTGATATGGTATGTAATGGTTGGCATGTAAATAATGTTCTTGTTGATGGTAGTTCTTTAGTTCATGTAATTTTTGAAGGTTTAATGGAAACATTGGGACACTTAAGAACAATCATCTCATAAGTCTAATGCTACCTTAAAGATGGCAAATAAAGAAAGTGTAAAAGCTGAAGGCGTTATAACTAATGTAGTGGTTTCTATCATGGGAGTAAAACCTCCTTGGATTTCCAAATCATGAAGAGGACTCAAAATTCCTATCCTATAATTGGAAGGCCTTAGCTGAAGAGGGTCTATGCAAGGCAATGCTAGAGTGAAGAGTGCATGGCCATTTGTAAGATTCCCCATAAAATGAAGATCTTTATTTTCTCGTAATAGTGCTAATTTACAAAGTGAGAAAAGTGAGGAAGATGATGAGTATGTAAACTCTTTAAGCATATATAAGTGAAAGTGACTTGAACACAAAAATGGATAAAGACACTGAGGTAGACTTGCATGCACTTGAGGTAACTCCAAAGGTGGGGCCTCCAAATTATAGGCATTGTCTAATGAAACTATTAAGAATGATTTTGGCCTATTTAGTTAGAGAATGTGATCTCACTATCTATGAAAGGAAAAGGTTTCTTTCTCTTTTTCATTTTTATGCTCATTTCTTTGATTGCAACAACTGGTTATAAACATCATCAAGTCACAATGGATTTAGTGGATGGAGCACTGAGTGGATTTAGTGGATGGGGCATAACCAGTAAGGCACCCTACCACATGACCCCTAACTTCTCATTAGTTGTAAAGTAAGAAACTAATAATCTTCTTTAGTGTGGTAAAGGAAGAAATTGATAAGCTTCTTGAAGTTGGGTTTATTTTTCTTTCATAAGGGTTTAATTTAATTTCTCCTATTGTAATCTTTTTTTAGAAGAATGGAAAGCTAACGATATGTGTGGATTTCAAAAAGTTGATTTTTTTAGACCATTCTTTTTGTAGTAGTAACTAATGTTAGCGGACATGGTATTGGTGTTGTACTTACATAAGATAATTGAAATGGATCTAGAGTAAAATATTGAATCAAACACATCAAAGCAAGAATCTAGTATCCATTAATCACTCATGAGATTAGTTATCAAATGGCTCATCACATGAATGTACAAGAGAGAGAGAATCTATAAGTGCATGTAGCAAGAGAAGATGCACAAATAGCCTAAGTGTGTTTAACCTCTCACCAAGAGGATGGCTTTCATGTTACCACCATGAACTTGACCATGGAAGGCCAAATCTCCATAGATGGAGCCCAAAGGTACAAGATGACCAAAATTAGTAAAAGTATCAAAAGATCCTACCAATGTCCCCCAAGCCCTATTTATAGTCACTTTCTCCTTTTGCCCATGGGCCCCCATGTACATGTGGAAATCAAGCTCTATGGTTCATGACAAACCATCCCTTCCCAAAGATTTTGTCCTCAAAATCATACAAGATATTTACAATTGAATCGCAATCTCAATGTAAACCCATGGGAAGTAGAGAGGTCTTCAAAAATGCGCCTCGAATACATTTGGAATAGGAAAACCACATGTAGTGAAGCCAGCAAACTCCTTCTCCAAAAATAGCAAGTAGGACTGTTATGGCAGCCATGTTGTCGATGAAGCTTCCCTTGAAATTCTTCATGAAACCTCCATATTCATTCTCTTGAGGAAGAGAGCCCACAAACCTCTTAAGGTTGGAAATATGAAACACATTATGAATCCTTGTAGAAGGAGGTAGGTCAAGCTTATAAGCCAAATCACCCACTTTCTTGACTGCCAAATATGGTCCATAGTATCTATGTGCCAACTTGGAATTGGAAGACCCTTTGAGAATATTGTGACGGCTCTTAGGAAGATTGAGCAACACATAATCGCCTTCCTTGAACTCCATTTTGCGTCTATGCTCATCCGCATTTACCTTCATGACTTCTTGTGCCTTCTTTATATTATCCTTGCATAATTGAAGAAGCTTTCTCATCCTTTCCAACTCTTCCTTGGCTAA
Source organism: Cibotium barometz (assembly GCF_041138505.1). Lineage (NCBI taxonomy): Eukaryota > Viridiplantae > Streptophyta > Polypodiopsida > Cyatheales > Cibotiaceae > Cibotium > Cibotium barometz. The sequence continues at coordinate 58,728,998 of NC_141057.1, read as the reverse complement.
AGGATTAACCATTTTATCCTCATGGAAGGCAATATATGGCACATGCACTTGATACCCATAAAAAGCCTCAAAAGGTGACATCGCAATACTCAAATGCTTGCTTGAATTATGACAAAATTCAGCAAGGTAAAGCCATTCATCCCATGATGCTTGCATGTCATGACAATAGTGCCTCAAGTACACTTCGAGCCATTTGTTTGTGCACTCCGTTTGCCCATCCGTTTGAGGGTGATAGGCTGTAGAAGGAGTGATTTGAGTCCCCAAGTTCTCATACAATGTCCTCCAAAAAGTGCCCATGAACTTGGTATCTCTATCACAAACTATGTTGAGTGGCAAACCATGTATCTTGTGAATACATGCTCCATAAATTGCTTAGCAATGTGAGAGGCTCCATAAGTAGTCTTGGAAGCAATAAAATGAGTTGATTTGGTGAGTCTATCCACCACCACAAATACTTGATCCCATCCATGCTTCGTCTTTGGCAAGCCCGTGATGAAGTCCATGGAAATGTGAGTCTATTTTCCATCCGGAATAGGCAAATGATGAATTAAACCACTTGGCAATTGGTGACTATCCTTATTCCTTTGGCATGACACACATTCCAAAACAAACTTCTTGACATCCCTCCACATGCCTTTCCAATAGAATCTTTTGCTCACTTTGGCAAATGTCTTGAGAACACCAAGATGTCCCAAAAGCAGTGAAGAATGCATCTTATGAAGCACCTTGGGAATGTAGGATGAGGTTGGAACCAAATACACCTTATCCTTGTGCCATAGTAGACCATTCCGAAGCTTCTAATGAGGAAATTCTTCACCATCTCCTTGTTGTAATTCTTAGGAAATATGGGTAGCACTCTATTTTGGCATATTGTCCCTCAAAATGCATGCATGATCCCTTCCGAAAGGAAACTCATCCTCTTCTTCGATAAAAGAATGACCCTCCAAGTCTTCTTCATGTGTCTCCTGAGTCCTCACTGCAATCTTCAAACTCTTCCACATCATGAGATGACTTGGAATCGTCATCCTCATCCATAATGATCATAGTAGCCACCACTTTCTTTGATTTGCAAATGTGCCCGGGTGACCACTTCTCTTTGCATTTAAAACATAGCCCTTTGCTCCTCAATTCCTCAATCTTAGGATCATCCATCCGTTGAGTCTTCTTGAATGGTTGAGGAGGCTTCTTGACAAACCCATTGCTCTTCTTAGCATCATTATGAACTCCACTTCCAAAAGATGTATGGAATTTGGAAGTGTAAGTGGATGTAGAAGAAGGTAGACTTTTCCCCACATTTGAAGAAGTGTGAAATGGCTTATGAAAAGGTACATTGGCCTGAACCCTCTTATACTTTGGCTCATATAGCTCCGCCAACCTCATAGCCTCTTTGATAGTGCTTGGTATTTGTGCCGAGACATCTACTTTGATGTATGAATCTAGACCATGCACAAACTTCTTCAATCGCATGCCTTCATTGAGTCCATCCACAAACATAGAGAGCTTCATGAACCTCTTGATGTACTCCCTAACCAACATGCCCTTTTGTGTGAGTTCATACCATTCTTCATGGTATCGGTCAAGAACCAAAGGCGACACAAATGTCATATTCATTTCATGCTTGAGTTCTTCCCAAGTATGTGGCATAACTCCTTCCTTGAGCATATGTCTCCACCATTGATGTGCATAGTCTTCCAAATGCAAGGATGCAAAATGCACTTTGTCCCTTTCACTCTTCGGATAGAGCTGAAAGTATGTATCCAACTTATTCATCCATTCCTCCAACTCATGTGGGGCTAAACCATCACCCTTGAACTTAGAGAGTGAAATCTTGTCCTTTACATCCTTTGACACGGTTGACGATGCATTCTCATGATGGTGCGAAGGCTTGTGCTTTTGCATTTGCACAAAAGATCCAAGGAATTGTGCAAAATCCTTGTACTCCCTCTTGAGGAAATTTGGCATTTCCATCCACCTATCATGAGCTTTTCTTTGTCTCTCAATGAATGACATATGTTCCCAATCAAGCTCAACCACATCATCCATATCATTCACCTCCTCTTCAAGCATAGAGAACTGATTTGCTTTGGGATGCAAAGGTACTCTCCTCGGATCCCCAAAATTTGACTCCTCATGCCTGAATGTAGGTGCATGTTGCTTTCCATCCAATTGAGAAGAACCCGCTTGGAATGTAGTAGGCTTCATCTCCCACATAGAAGGCCTCCTAGCATCCGCCATGAATCCAAAAGTGACATTCTTGGTGGAATGCTCATGTATTACCTTGGGAGAAACCTCTTGTACCATGGGTAGCTTGCCTTCCCTAAGGCCTTCAAAAGCTGTCCTAAATTGCTTGCCGTCATGTAAAGCACCATGACCACCACTATCATAGGAAGGTTGCCTCATTGGCCGAGCGATCTTCTCTTCCAAAACTTCCATCCTTGTAGCCATAGTGTCAAGCCTACCATTGACTTCCACCCTTGTAGCCATCGTGTCCATCTTAGCATTCATTTCTATCAGCATTTGCATGATCGAATCGATGGGGATGGTATGCGAAGATTGTGGGGTGTGCTTATGGGCACTTTCGGTGTGCTTATGGGCACTTCTGACATTCAACTCCTCATTCCCTTCTCTTGAAGTATGCCCAAAAGTATCCCCTTCTCTTGAAGTGTGCCCAAGAGTATCCTCCGGAGCATCCAAAATTCCTTGTTCCATCATTGCCTCTTCACCCTCTACCTCGTCGAAAGCCAAAGTGTTGCGCCTCGGTCGCCCTTTTGGCTTCGGTCCCATGGAAATTTTTGGTTTCAGAAATTTGGCTCTAAATTGAGGTAGGGATGTCCGATTGAAGTGATCTAAAGCTTGTTGGAGAGCTAATGAAGTGTACTAGACCACTATGCAAAGACCAGTGCTACTATTCTTTGTTTTAGGGTTTACAGGGTTATAGGCTGAAACGGTATTTTGGGATAAAACTTGAGCTAGAGATATCCAAATGCAAAACTTTTTAGCTCAAATCGAAGCCTTCAATGAGTACTACAAGCCTATGTAATTGGATCTAGAAGATCTACAAACCCCTGTGACTGAATTATGGTTTACTGTTTCTGCAAAAACCCAAAATTCTACCCTAAAGAGATATCGAAATGCGGAGGTTAAGGGCTCGTTGGGTAGCTGTAAGGAAGCACTAAGAGTTTATATGGTCCCTTTTAATTTAGTCCAAAAGAGTTGGGAATGAATTAGGGTTTTTGTGAATCTGCAGATTCTTGCCAAAGTAACCCTTTTTGTGCCCAATTGATCTTTGTTTGCTCCCAAACCAATGTCAACACCTTCCGCACCTCATTGGCATCCCAAGGTCTCCAAATTATGCTCCACAAGCTTCAATTGTCCATGTATGACCAGAAATTTGAGAAAATTTTGACATAGTCTCCTTTGTTTTAGGAGCTAAATCTCAATTTTTCTCAAGTAGCAATGCAAAAATCCATAATCCTCTTATCAATTCCCATCCACCAGTACATAGCATGTGCCTCAACTTGCATCACCAAAAGGCATATAAATTCCTTGCAATTCCAAGCATTCACCATACGTTTCCCATGGCATAATGCAAGATCAATTCCCATGACATGTCCATATTAAGGCGCCATTTCCATGTACATAAACCAAGAGGATCGTCAGTGTAGCGCGTTGAAGCTTGCCGATCTCCCAACCAAGCTCTTCTCGCCCCCGTACTACCTAGTTCGAACCAAGGCACGGGTTGAGGGCCAAGTCTTTACCTCCACACCTAATCCTCCACCGTACTGCTTTACCACGGCACTCACGGCACGGTGGATTCAAGCCATGCTCCTCCCCCGGGCCTCTCCGCCATAACCCAGGTACCCTCACCAACATGTCTAGTTTCTGGAAATTGAAGTGAGTGCAAACAATTGTGAGGTGGATATAGCTTGAATATGAAAATGAGGCTGATCACTTACACGGATGTGGCATGACTCATGTGCCCATTACAATATACTCATAAACCATTATGCATGAACTCATGCTTATCCACATAGCTCCAAATGTCCGCCATTCATCCAAAGATCCAACATCAAACACAAGTGAGGTAATACCATATACCAATGATATCAATATCCTATTGGTATCACTTCCATAAGCATTGCTTATGAGTAATTGGCATCAAATGGCATTCAAGGGCATCAACTTGCATTTGAATGTAGCATTACCAATTGATTCCAATCACACATCAAGCTCTTCCAATGCTCAATAGCATCATTCCAATGCATAAAAGCATCATGTCCATAGCAAAACCCTTCTCATTATTACCCAATATCCACCCCATGCATGTGGCTCAATCAATGCATCTAAGCATATGCATTTCTTCATCCATTTATGCATGGATTCATCAAAGAATCTTGCATTTGTCTCACAAATGGCCACATGACATCCAAATGGGTGTGATTAAAGAAAGATGTGAGCAATAAGAGTATGTAATCACTTTCCAATGGATCATGAGTTATGTAGGAAAGTTAAAATTCTATAATTTAGGGTTTCCTTTTGTGAATAACCCCAAGTTGTCCATAGCATGAGGATTAATCACCATTGCTTGTTGAGAAAATGGCCATAGCAACTCACCAATGGTATTCCAAAAGCTTCAATGGTTGGATTGTTGCTTGATAGAGTCTCCAATTGATCCAAATCTTGAAGATTTTTGCAATTTCTGAGGGCTGCTCAAACCTCCTCTTCTCCCTCTCCAATAGCAATGAAAAAAATCTTCAAAATCCACCAAAAAGAGGCCAAACACCATAGCTAACAACCACATGGTATGGGAGGGCTTGAAATGGAACCTATTTCTTGATATTTTGGCCGTGAGGATACGTTGAAAAACGGCGCTCAATGCCTTCCCTCATGAGTAGAAAAGAGCAAAATCAACTCCAAGATTAGCCCTCAATAGTAGCCATAGCATACACTTGCAGCCATTTAGAGTGAGTAGAGATGGACAATGGTGAGCTATGTGAGAGAGATTAGGGTTTAGAGCAAAGGGAAGGAAAAGGGAAAAAAATTTCAGAAAATTGCATGTAAATTGGTACTCTATGTGTTCCTCTCCTCAAGATCAACAAAAGCCCTAGCAAATGGAAGCAAAACGGGGCAAAGATGAGAAGTAATGGCTATGGAAAGCTTGGAAAAGAAGCACAAAAGATAAACATGATTAACAAAGAGATTAAAAGGTGATTAATTTAAAATTTTTCCAATTTTTGTATCCCGCCCCAAATATTTGATCTAGGGTATCCAAATTAGGTCCAATTGAGCTAAATCTCCATAAAATCACATGAAATGATGCCTCCCCTCCACTAATCTCCAAAGATTAAGTAGAAATTAAGCAACATTAAGCCAAAACTCTAAGAAATCAAGAGAAAATTTAGAAAATTATCAAGAAAATGACTAATCTCATGCCCAAAACCTTGATAATGGATCAAAATCAAGGCTCTGATACCAAATGAAATGGATCTAGAGTAAAATATGGAATCAAACACATCAAAACAAGAATCTAGCATCCATTAATCATGAGATTAGTGATCCAATGGCTCATCACATGAATATACAAAAGAGAGAGAAAATCTATAAGTGCATGTAGCAAGAGAAGATGCACAAATAGCCTAAGTGTGTTTAACCTCTCACCAAGAGGATGACCATGGAAGGCCATATCTCCATAGATGGATCCCAAAGGTACAAGATGACCATAGTTAGTAAAAATGTCAAAAGGCCCCTACCAATGTACCCCAAGCCCTATTTATAGTAGTCACTTTCTCCTTTTGCCAATGGGGCCCTATGTACATGTGGAAATCAAGCTCTATGGTTCATGACATTGACCATGGAAGGCCAAATCTTCATAGATGGAGCCCAAAGGTACAAGATGACCAAAATTAGTAACAGTGTCAAAAGACCCTACCAATGTCCCCCAAGCCCTATTTATAGTCACTTTCTCCTTTTGCCCATGGGCCCCCATGTACATGTGGAAATCAAGCTCTATGGTTCATGACAATAATCATCCGATTGCTTTTGAAAGTCCAAAATTGAAACCATTTAAGCTTAAGCATAGTACTTTGATAAAGAATTGATTGATGTTATTCATGCATTGAAATTTTGGAAGCACTATCTTAAGGGACCTCAGAGTGTATCATTAAAACCGATCAAAGTATTAAACATTTACTTTTACAACCTTTAATATCAAATAGACATATTAAGTGCGCATCTTTTATTCAAAGTTTTTAGCCAATATTAAATATAAACCTGGACATGATAATTTTGTTACTGATGCTTTGAGTAGGAGACCTACCATTAATAATATATGTGCTATTGAAGGTATTTCTTTTAATACTATTAATAATATATTATCTACTATTATAGACATTTCTTTTGATAACATGAAGGAAACATGTAAAAATAATTTTGATTTTTATGATGCATATAACAAGATGAAAGATAATTATTGGCTATCTTATTTTGATTATTCTTATGATGATGGTTTTCTTTTCTTTCAAAAGAGATTATACATCACTAAACCATTTAGGCAAGCTATTATTGAAGAATAGTCATCTACTTTGTAAATAGTACCAAATATTTCTCTTGGCCTACGATGCATAAAGATGTTGCTAAGTTTTTTTTCTGAATATGTTGTGTGTCAAAAGATTAAGATTCATAAAGAAAAGAGATTTGGTTTACTTATGCCTTTGCGTGTTTCTAATGAACCATGGGAACAAATAAGTATGTAATTTATCACTAGTTTTCCTTCGACTTCTAAAGAATGATATGATTAGGACTCTAGCAGATAGATCTAGTAAACATGCTTACTTTATTGCTTGCAAAAAGACATTGGCTGCTTATCAAGCTGCACATGTTTTCATTAAACAAGTTTTTTCGCATCATGGTTCACCAACGATTATTGTTTATGGTGATGAATTACTTCTTGAGTAAAAGTATGACCAAATTTTGATTAAAGTCTCACAAAGTTTTGATTCTGTGAAGGGCTATGGTGAAAAGAGCTACTAATTTGATAGACTCCATTTAACACTATTAACATCTAGAGCCAGAATCAAGGAAGGCAAATAAGTTATGGTTGGGATGGATGGGTGGATTTTGTAGAAATTTATCTCTAGGTTAAGGTAAAAAAACAAGGCAAATGGTGAAGTAAGAAGTTGCCAAAAACTTAGAGAAATCCTTAAAGATAGCTATATGCCAAGAGTGGAGCCTTGAAGAGGAGGACGTGGATCAACCAAAGACAGCTAAGTATTTCCACTTTTTTCCACACCAAAGATCACACCTTGTCCTAATACTCCTAATATGGTTGCCTTTAATGAACCATAACAACACATAGCTATCTCTAATGCACTTGATATGGTGCTATCTTGAGTCATAGCAAGGATGGACCATTTGTGGCTTGACCTCTTACAAGCTATCTCTAATGCACTTGATATGGTGATATCGTGAGTCATAGCAAGGATGGACCATTTGTGGCTTGACCTCTTACAAGCTCATGAAATCCTAGGGTAAAAAGACGCACGAAAAGTGGTAAGAAATTCTAGCCCTGCTAATTTTTCTTGCAAAATGTGCTATGACTTCCAAGACAAAGGATATTGTCCTAGGAGAGCTTGTCCTTCCTTTGATTCTATAAATTTGATAGATGCTTGCGATAAAGGTGAAGGTGAAGGTGTTGTTGTGTCTACTCAAGAGAAGAAACCTAGGAATGGTAAGGGGGTGGAAGAGGAAAAGCCCCTTTGAAAGTGGAAAATGAGGAAAAAGGGTGAAATAAGCAAGTTAAAAGACGGAGAAGGCATTTAGGATGATATGCTGACTTGGCCTCTCTAAAGGTCAAGGTCCTTATTAACGACCTTATTACTATCTATGGGAAACTTCTTGCATTGGCTTCTCCCTTGTATAGTGAGTTGAGGAGTGGCATCCATGCAAGAAGCAGACAGAGGGATGCATCACCTCAACTAGTCAAAGTGGAAGTAGACATCTATTGTCCCTAAGCTGATGTGGTATGTAATGGTTGCATGTGAAGAATGTTCTTGTTGATGGTAGTTCTACAGCAGTAAATGTCATTTTTGAAGGTTAAATGGAAAACATTGGGACTTAAGAACAATCATAAGAACAGAGGGATACACCATCTTAAGTAGTCAAAGTAGAAGTAGACACTTATTCTACTTAGGTTGATATGGTATGTAATGGTTGGCATGTAAATAATGTTCTTGTTGATGGTAGTTATTTAGTTCATGTAATTTTTGAAGGTTTAATGGAAACATTGGGACACTTAAGAACAATCATCTCATAAGTCTAATGCTACCTTAAAGATGGGAAATAAAGAAAGTGTAAAACCTGAAGGCGTTATAACTAATGTGGTGGTTTCTATCATGGGAGTAAAACCTCCTTGGATTTCCAAATCATGAAGAGGACTCAAACTTCCTATCCTATACTTGGAAGGCCTTCGCTGAAGAGGGTCTATGCAAGGCAATTCTAGAGTGAAGAGTGCATGACCATTTGTAAGATTCCCCATAAAATGAAGATCTTTATTTCTCGTAATAGTGCTGATTTACAAAGTGAGAAAAGTGAGGAAGATGATGAGTATGTAAACTCTTTAAGCATATATAAGTGAAAGGGACTTGAACACAAAAATGGATAAAGACACTGAGGTAGACTTGCTTGCACTTGAGGTAACTCCAAAGGTGGGGCCTCCAAATTATAGGCATTGTCTAATGAAAATATTAAGAATAATTTTGGCCTATTTAGTTAGAGAATGTGATCTCACTAACTATGAAAGGAAAAGGTTTCTTTCTCTTTTTCATTTTTATGCTCATTTCTTTGATTGCAACAACTGGTTATAAACATCATCAAGTCACAATGGGGAGCACTGAGTGGATTTGGTGGATGGGGCATAACCAGTAAGGCACCCTACCACATGACCCCTAACTTCTCATTAGTTGTAAAGTAAGAAACTAATAATCTTCTTTAGTGTGGTAAAGGAAGAAATTGATAAGCTTCTTGAAGTTGGGTTTATTTTTCTTTCATAAGGGTTTAATTTAATTTCTCCTATTGTAATCTTTGTTTAGAAGAATGGAAAGCTAATGATATGTGTGGATTTCAAAAAGTTGATTTTTTTAGACCATTCTTTTGGTAGTAGCAATTGATATTAGCGGACATGGTATTGGTGTTGTACTTACATAAAATCCTTAATGCCAAGAGTGCAGCCTTGAAGAGGAGGACGTGGATCAACTAAAGACTTAGCTAAGTATTTCCACTTTTTTCCACACCAAAGATCACACCTTGTCCTAATACTCTTGATATGGTTGCCTTTAATGAACCATAACCACACATAGCTTTCTCTAATGCACTTGATATGGTGGTATCTTGAGTCATAGCAAGGATGGACCATTTGTGGCTTGACCTCTTACAAGCTCATGAAAGCTTGGGGTAAATGAAAAGGCGCATGAAAAGTGGTAAGAAATTATGGCCCTGTTAATTTGTCTTGCAAAATGTGCTATGACTTCCAAGACAAAGTGTTGAGAGAACGTGGTGCTCATGCTAGATCAAGTGTGTGGAGAGGAGAGACTCACAAAATACAAGAACAATATCTTGCTTATTAAGTTGTTTATGAATACAACTAGGCCTTGCTCAATACAAAATGCCTCATAGCTCCACCTTTAATCAAGTGAGCAAGTGGACCTTAAGTCCATTCACACCCTTCTCTTCCCCTTCTACATAACCTTAGTCCCTTAATACCCCCCCTCAATACCAACTATGAAAGAATGGAATAGGTGGTATTGGACATAGGATGCCTTTATAACATTAGGCATACAAGGTTTGGATATAAGTGTGATTATCTAGGATTTACAAGTATGTTCCTAGAGCCTTAGAGGCTAATACAATGATGCCATCTAAGTCTTTATTTGTTGTCGAAGATGTACACCTCAATGATGGTGCACCCCACTCTTTGTGTTTGCTTGACTTCTTGTAGATGACATGCTTTAGACATGCCATTGCTTCCACCACATGCTTTCCACCTTGACCATTCTCACACAATGATCAAAACAAGACTGCCACCCTTGCTTAAGTGGTTTGCTTATAGATGTTCCTTCAACATGCTTGATGCTTCCTTGAATACCATACCTCCTCCATGGGCAATGAGGTAGATTTATATGGGGAAGGGAAAGGGAGGGTCTTACCACTTGCCTTATGAATTGGTCAAGAGCAGTGTCTACTCCACAATTACAACAACTTTTGTCCATGTTGGTTACATGATACCCATTAGGGTTTGAAGATACAAGCTTAATGAAAGTGAGTAAGTGGTTGAGGTAAATGCTCAAACCAATAAGGTACCTCATAACCATTACTCTAAGAAGGAAGGCCACCATTGCCTGCCTCCTGTGAGCCATTATAGGCCATGGGACATTAGGGCTTGTGTAGCCCATTGAGTAAGGACTTCACAGCTCAGGTTTAAGCTCCAATGGAGCATCAACGCGACGGCTGCAGACAAAAAACCAGGCGCCTCCTCTCTTTCTCCATGAAGCTTTCCATTAAAGCTTCATAAGTGATTTTTTCTTGCTCTAATCACCTTCTCCCTTGCTCTAATCATCCAAGTGATGATGTGAATGATTGTTGCTGATCTTTCTCTTGAGTTTGAAGCGGTGCCAACCACATGAGGTATCCATGAACCTCATTCTCATCAAGCTTCATCATCAACATCAACTTTCAAGCTTTCAAAGCTTTCAAAATGTGCTTATGAGCACTAATTGTGTTGTTTAATATAATTAGTGCTTATGAGCACTAATTATATTGTTTAACACTAATTAAGCTATTAATCTAGCAAAGAAAAGTAATTATAAAGTGTTCTCAAACACTAATAGTGTTATTAAACACTAATGGTGAACTAATCACCAAAAATAAGTATCATTTGACACTAAAAATGTGCTTTTAAGCACTAATTGTGTTTTCTACACACTAACGGTAATCTTAATCACCAAAACCAAAGTGTTGCTTAACACTAAGGTGGTCTTAACCATCAAAGGAGGAGGTCTTTTACACTAAGGAGGCTCTTATTCATCAACATTAGAGGCCGGTCACACACTATAAGTGCCACATTACAAGTCTTCATCGTCAACCCGTTTCTTCCAAGGAGAAATGGTGCAACCATGAACCAATTGTATTCATCTCATAAGCCAAAGAGGTTGAAGATTTCTAGTTTTTTCGTCAACAAACTCAATATTTGAGTGGTTTAAAGCTGAACACATGTACACTAAGTGTTCATCTTCAATGTTGTTGTGTATTACCCTTGAGGCTCTTGTTTGTAAGAGGCATAGGCATGTCATAAGCCATATGCTCTCGTTTCCCAAGCCCAAGGCATGTTATTCCGCTGCATATTCAACTTTTTCATCGTCTAAGATGAGTTGTAAGGTTGAGCATAGCATCACTAAGTGCTCTATCTTGTTGTTTGTCATGATTTTAAGCATCTTTTGGCATTGTTTTTGTAAGAGGCATTGGCAACATTATGAGCCATGGAGCTATGTGGACCTTAAGTCCATTTACACTCACACCCTTCTCTTCCCCTTCTACATAACCTTAGTCCCTTAATAGTGTGAGTGTAAATGGACTTAAGGTCCACTTGCACTCACACCCTTCTCTTCTCCTTCTACATAACCTTAGTCCCTTAATACAAAGGATATTGTCCTAGGAGAGCTTCTCCTTCCTTTGATTCTATAAATTTGATAGATGCTTGTTATTGACAATAAAGGTGAAGGTGAAGGTGTTGTTGTGTCTACTCAAGAGAAGAAACCTAGGAATAGTAAGGGTGTGGAAGAGGAAAAGCCCCTTTGAAAGTGGAAAATGAGGAAAAAGGGTGAAATAAGCAAGTTAAAAAACGGAGAAGGCATTTAGGATGATATGCTCACTTGGCCTCTCTCAAGGTCAAGGTCCTTATAACGAGATTATTTACTATCTATGGGAAACTTCTTGCATTGGCTTCTCCCTTGTATAGTGAGTTGAGGAGTGGCATCCATGTAAGAAGGAGACAGAGGGATGCATCACCTCAACTAGTCAAAGTGGAAGTAGACATCTATTGTCCCTAAGCTGACGTGGTATGTAATGGGTATGTTCTTGTTGATGGTAGTTCTACAGCAGTAAATGTCATTTTTGAAGGTTTAATGGAAAACATTGGGACTTAAGAAAAATCATAAGAACAGAGGGATACACCATCTTAAGTAGTCAAAGTAGAAGTAGACACTTATTCTACTTAGGTTGATATGGTATGTAATGGTTGGCATGTAAATAATGTTCTTGTTGATGGTAGTTCTTTAGTTCATGTAATTTTTGAAGGTTTAATGGAAACATTGGGACACTTAAGAACAATCATCTCATAAGTCTAATGCTACCTTAGAGATGGCAAATAAAGAAAGTGTAAAAGCTGAAGGCGTTATAACTAATGTGGTGGTTTCTATCATGGGAGTAAAATCTCCTTGGATTTCCAAATCATGAAGAGGACTCAAAATTCCTATCCTATATTTGGAAGGCCTTCGCAGAAGAGGGTCTATGCAAGGCAATGCTCTAGAGTGAAGAGTGCATGACCATTTGTAACATTTCCCATAAAATGAAGATCTTTATTTCTCATAATAGTGCTGATTTACAAAGTGATAAAAGTGAGGAAGATGATGAGTATGTAAACTCTTTAAGCATATATAAGTGAAAGTGACTTTCGAACACAAAAATGGATAAAGACACTGAGGTAGACTTGCATGCACTTGAGGTAACTCCAAAGGTGGGGCCTCCAAATTATAGGCATTGTCTAATGAAAATATTAAGAATGATTTTGGCCTATTTAATTAGAGAATGTGATCGCACTAACTATGAAAGGAAAAGGTTTCTTTCTCTTTTTCATTTTTATGCTCATTTCTTTGATTGCAAACTGGTTATAAACATCATCAAGTCACAATGGTGGAGCACTGAGTGGATTTGGTGGATATGGGGCATAACCAGTAAGGCAATGACCCTACCACATGACCCCTAACTTTTCATTAGTTGTAAAGTAAGAAACTAATAATCTTCTTTAGTGTGGTAAAGGAAGAAATTGATAAGCTTCTTGAAGTTGGGTTTATTTTTCTTTCATAAGGGTTTAATTTAATTTGTCCTATTGTAATCTTTGTTTAGAAGAATGGAAAGCTAACGATATGTGTGGATTTCAAAAAGTTGATTTTTTTAGACCATTCTTCTAAACAAAGATTACAATAGGACAAATTAAATTAAACCCTTATGAAAGAAAAATAAACCCAACTTCAAGAAGCTTATCAAGATTTCAAAAAGTTGATTTTTTTAGACCATTCTTTTTGTAGTAGTAAATGATGTTAGCGGACATGGTATTGGTGTTGGTATTGGTGTTGTACTTACATAAGATAATCATCCGATTGCTTTTGAAAGTCCAAAATTGAAACCGTTTAAGCTTAAGCATAGTACTTTGATTAAGAATTGATTGATGTTATTCATGCATTGAAATTTTGGAAACACTATCTTAAGGGACCTGAGAGTGTATCATTAAAACTGATCAAAGTATTTAACATTTACTTTTACAGCCTTTAATATCAAATAGACATATTAAGTGCGCATCTTTTATTCTAAGTTTTTAGCCAATATTAAATATAAACCTGGACATGATAATTTTGTTACTGATGCTTTGAGTAGGAGACCTATCATTAATAATATATCTGCTATTGAAGATATTTCTTTTAATAATATTAATAATATATTATCTACTATTATAGACATTTCTTTTGATAACATGAAGGAAACATGTAAAAATAATTTTGATTTTTATGATGCATATAACAAGATGAAAGATAATTATTGGCTATCTTATTTTGATTATTCTTATGATGATGGTTTTCTTTTCTTTCAAAAGAGATTATACATCACTAAACCATTCAGCCAAGCTATTATTGAAGAATAGTCATCTACTTTGCAAATGGTTACCAAATATTTCTTTTGGCCTACGATGCATAAAGATGTTGCTGAGTTTTTTTTCTAAATATGTTGTGTGTCAAAAGATTAAGATTCAAAAAGAAAAGAGATTTGGTTTGCTTATGCCTTTGCATGTTTCTAATGAAACATGGGAACAAATAAGTATGGAATTTATCACTAGTTTTCCTTCGACTTCTAAAGAATGATATGATTGGGACTCTGGTAGATAGATCTAGTAAACAGGCTTACTTTATTGCTTGCAAAAAGACATTGGCTGCTTATCAAGCTACGCATGTTTTCATTAAACAAGTTTTTTCGCATCATGGTTCACCAAGGATTATTGTTTATGGTGATGAATTACTTCTTGAGTAAAAGTATGACCAAATTTTGATTGAAGTCTCGCAAAGTTTTGATTCTGTGAAGGGCTATGGTGAAAAGAGCTACTAATTTGATAGACTCCCTTTAACACTATTAACATCTAGAGCTAGAATCAAGGAAGCCAAATAAGTTATGGTTGGGATCGATGGGTGGGTTAAGGTAAAAAAACAAGGCAAATGGTGAAGTAAGAAGTTGCCAAAAACTTAGAGAAATCCTTAAAGATAGTTATATGCCAAGAGTGCAGCCTTGAAGAGCAGGACGTGAATCGACCAAAGACTTAGCTAAGTATTTCCACTTTTTTCCACACCAAATATCACACCTTGTCCTAATACTCCTTATGTGGTTGCCTTTAATGAATCATAACCACACATAGCTATCTCTAATGCACTTGATATGGTGGTATCTTGAGTCGTAGCAAAGATGGACCATTTGTGGCTTGACCTCTTACAAGCTCATGAAAGCCTGGGGTAAAAAGACGCACGAAAAGTGGTAAGAAATTCTAGCCCTGCTAATTTTTCTTGCAAAATGTGCTATGACTTCCAAGACAAAGGATATTGTCCTAGGAGAGCTTCTCCTTCCTTTGATTCTATAAATTTGATAGATGCTTGTTATTGACGATAAAGGTGAAGGTGAAGGTGTTGCTGTGCCTACTCAAGAGAAGAAACCTAAGAATGGTAAGGGTGTGGAAGAGGAAAAGCCCCTTTGAAAGTGGAAAATGAGGAAAAAGGGTGAAATAAGCAAGTTAAAAGACGGAGAAGGCATTTAGGATGATATGCTGACTTGGCCTCTCTAAAGGTCAAGGTCCTTATAACAAGCTTATTTACTATCTATGGGAAACTTCTTGCATTGGCTTCTCCCTTGTATAGTGAGTTGAGGAGTGGCAACCATGCAAGAAGGAGACAGAGGGATGCATCACCTCAACTAATCAAAGTGGAAGTAGACATCTATTGTCCCTAAGTTGACATGGTATGTAATGTGCTGCATGTAAAGAATGCTCTTGTTGATGGTAGTTCTACAGCAGTAAATGTCATTTTGAAGGTTTAATGGAAAACATTGGGACTTAAGAACAATCATAAGAACAGAGGGATACACCATCTTAAGTAGTCAAAGTAGAAGTAGACACTTATTCTACTTAGGTTGATATGGTATGTAATGGTTGGCATGTAAATAATGTTCTTGTTGATGGTAGTTCTTTAGTTCATGTAATTTTTGAAGGTTTAATGGAAACATTGGGACACTTAAGAACAATCATCTCATAAGTCTAATGCTACCTTAGAGATGGCAAATAAAGAAAGTGTAAAAGCTGAAGTCGTTATAACTAATGTAGTTGTTTCTATCATGGGAGTAAAACCTCCTTGGATTTTCAAATCATGAAGAGGACTCAAAATTCCTATCCTATAATTGGAAGGCCTTAGCTGAAGAGGGTCTATGCAAGGCATTGCTAGAGTGAAGAGTGCATGGCCATTTGTAAGATTCCCCATAAAATGAAGATCTTTATTTCTCGTAATAGTGCTGATTTACAAAGTGAGAAAAGTGAGGAAGATGATGAGTATGTAAACTCTTTAAGCATATATAAGTGAAAGTGACTTGAACACAAAAATGGATAAAGCACTAAGGTAGACTTGCATGCACTTGAGGTAACTCCAAAGGTGGGGCCTCCAAATTATAGGCATTGTCTAATGAAAATATTAAGAATGATTTTGGCCTATTTAGTTAGAGAATGTGATCTCACTAACTATGAAAGGAAAAGGTTTCTTTCTCTTTTTCATTTTTATGCTCATTTCTTTGATTGCAAAACAACTGGTTATAAACATCATCAAGTCACAATGGTGGAGCAGTGGATTTGGTGGATGGGGAATAACCAGTAAGGCAATGACCCTCCTACCACATGACCCCTAACTTCTCATTAGTTGTAAAGTAAGAAACTAAGTAAGAAACTAATAATCTTCTTTAGTGTGGGAAAGGAAGAAATTGATAAGCTGCTTGAAGTTGGGTTTATTTTTCTTTCATAAGGGTTTAATTTAATTTCTCCTATTTTAATCTTTGTTTAGAAGAATGGAAAGCTAACGATATGTGTGGATTTCAAAAAGTTGATTTTTTAGACCATTCTTTTTGTAGTAGTAACTGATGTTAGCGGACATGGTATTGGTGTTGTACTTACATAAGATAATCATCCGATTGCTTTTGATAGTCTAAGCTTAAGCATAGTACTTTGATAAAGAATTGATTGATGTTATTCATGCATTGAAATTTTGGAAACACTATCTTAAGGGACCTGAGAGTGTTCTGATCAAAGTATCTAACATTTACTTTTATAGCCTTTAATATCAAATAGACATATTAAGTGCGCATCTTTTATTCTAAGTTTTTAGCCAATCTTAAATATAAACCTGGACAGGATAATTTTGTTACTGATGCTTTGAGTAGGAGACTTACCATTAATAATATATTTGCTATTGAAGGTATTTCTTTTAATACTATTAATAATATATTATCTACTATTATAGACATTTCTTTTGATAACATGAAGGAAACATGTAAAAATAATTTTGATTTTTATGATGCATATAACAAGATGAAAGATAATTATCGGCTATCTTATTTTGATTATTCTTATGATGATGGTTTTCTTTTCTTTCAAAAGAGATTATACATCACTAAACCATTCAGGCAAGCTATTATTGAATAATAGTCATCTACTTTGCAAATAGTTACCAAATATTTCTTTTGGCCTACGATGCATAAAGATGTTGCTGAGCTTTTTTTCTGAATATGTTGTGTGTCAAAAGATTAAGATTCATAAAGAAAAGAGATTTGGTTTGCTTATGCCTTTGCCTATTTCTAATGAACCATGGGAACAAATAAGTATGGAATTTATCACTAGTTTTCCTTCGACTTCTAAAGAATGATATGATTGGGACTCTGGTAGATAGATCTAAAAAACATGCTTACTTTATTGCTTGCAAAAAGACATTGGCTGCTTATCAAGCTACACATGTTTTCATTAAACAAGTTTTTTTGCATCATGGTTCACCAAGGATTATTGTTTATGGTGATGAATTACTTCTTGATGAGTAAAAGTATGACCAAATTTTGATTGAAGTCTCGCAAAGTTTTGATTCTGTGAAGGGCTATGGTGAAAAGAGCTACTAATTTGATAGACTCCCTTTAACACTATTAACATCTAGAGCCAGAATCAGGAAAGCCAAATAAGTTATGGTTGGGAGTGATGGGTGGTTTAAGGTAAAAAAACAAGGCAAATGGTGAAGTAAGAAGTTGCCAAAAACTTAGAGAAATCCTTAAAGATAGTTATATGCAAGAGTGGAGCCTTGAAGAGAAGGACGTGGATCAACCAAAGACTTAGCTAAGTATTTCCACTTTTTTCCACACCAAAGATCACACCTTGTCCTAATACTCCTAATATGGTTGCCTTTAATGAACCATAACAACACATAGCTATCTCTAATGCACTTGATATGGTGCTATCTTGAGTCATAGCAAGGATGGACCATTTGTGGCTTGACCTCTTACAAGCTCATGAAAGCGTGGGGTAAAAAGACGCACAAAAAGTGGTAAGAAATTTTGGCCCTACTAATTTTTCTTGCAAAATGTGCTATGACTTCCAAGACAAAGGATATTGTCCTAGGAGAGCTTCTCCTTCCTTTGATTCTATAAATTTGATAGATGCTTGTTATTAACGATAAAGGTGAAGGTGTTGTTGTGTCTACTCAAGAGAAGAAACCTAGGAATGGTAAATGTGTGGAAGAGGAAAAACCCCTTTGAAAGTGGAAAATGAGGAGAAAGGGTGAAATAAGCAAGTTAAAAGACGGAGAAGGCATTTAGGATGATATGCTGACTTGGCCTCTCTAAAGGTCAAGGTCCTTATTAACGACCTTATTACTATCTATGGGAAACTTCTTGCATTGGCTTCTCCCTTGTATAGTGAGTTGAGGAGTGGCATCCATGCAAGAAGGAGACACAGGGATGCATCACCTCAACTAGTCAAAGTGGAAGTAGACATCTATTGTCCCTAAGCTGACGTGGTATGTAATGGGTTGCATGTAAAGAATGTTCTTGTTGATGGTATTTCTACAGCAATAAATGTCATTTTTGAAGGTTTAATGGAAAACATTGGGACTTAAGAACAATCATAAGAACAGAGGGGTACACCATCTTAAGTAGTCAAAATAGAAGTAGACACTTATTTTACTTAGGTTGATATGGTATGTAATGGTTGGCAATTGAATAATGTTCTTGTTGATGGTAGTTCTTTAGTTCATGTCATTTTTGAAACATTGGGACACTTAAGAACAATCATCTCATAAGTCTAATGCTACCTTAGAGATGGCAAATAAAGAAAGTGTAAAACCTGAAGGCGTTATAACTAATGTTGTGGTTTCTATCATGGGAGTGAAACCTCCTTGGATTTCCAAATCATGAAGAGGAGTCAAAATTCCTATCCTATATTTGGAAGGCCTTCACAAAAGAGGGTCTATGCAAGGCAATGCTAGAGTGAAGAGTGCATGACCATTTGTAAGATTCCCCATAAAATGAAGATTTTTATTTCTTGTAATAGTGCTTATTTACAAAGTGAGAAAAGTGAGGAAGATGATGAGTATGTAAACTCTTTAAGCATATATAAGAGAAAGTGATTTTTGAACACAAAAATGGATAAAGACACTGAGGTAGACTTGTATGCACTTGAGGTAGCTCCAAAGGTGGGGCCTCCAAATTATATAAGTGAAAGTGACTTTTTGAACACAAAAAATGGATAAAGACACTGAGGTAGACTTGCATGCACTTGAGGTAACTTCAAAGGTGGGGCCTCCAAATTATAGGCATTGTCTAATGAAAATATTAAGAATGATTTTGGCCTATTTAATTAGAGAATGTGATCGCACTAACTATGAAAGGAAAAGGTTTCTTTCTCTTTTCCATTTTTATGCTCATTTCTTTGATTGCAACTGGTTATAAACATCATCAAGTCACAATGGTGGTGGAGCACCGAGTGGATTTGATGGATGTGGGGCATAACCAGTAAGGCAATGACCCTACCACATGACCCCTAACTTCTCATTAGTTGTAAAGTAAGAAACTAATAATCTTCTTTAGTGTGGTAAAGGAAGAAATTGATAATCTTCTTTAGTGTGGTAAAGGAAGAAATTGATAAGCTTCTTGAAGTTGGGTTTATTTTTCTTTCATAAGGGTTTAATTTAATTTCTCCTATTGTAATCTTTGTTTAGAAGAATGGAAAGCTAACGATATGTGTGGATTTTAAAAAGTTAATTTTTTTAGACCATTCTTTTTGTAGTAGTAACTGATGTTAGTGGACATGGTATTGGTGTTGTACTTACATAAGATAATCATCCGCCGATTGCTTTTGAAAGTCCAAAATTGAAACCATTTAAGCTTAAGCATAGTACTTTGATAAAGAATTGATTGATGTTATTCATGCATTGAAATTTTGGAAACACTATCTTAAGGGACCTGAGAGTGTATCATTAAAATCGATCATCAAAGTATTTAACATTTACTTTTACAGCCTTTAATATCAAATAGACATATTAAGTGCGCATCTTTTATTCTAAGTTTTTAGCCAATATTAAATATAAACCTGGACATGATAATTTTGTTACTGATGCTTTGAGTAGGAGACCTACCATTAATAATATATTTGCTATTGAAGGTATTTCTTTTAATACTATTAATAATATATTATCTACTATTATAGACATTTCTTTTGATAACATGAAGGAAACATGTAAAAATAATTTTGATTTTTATGATGCATATAACAAGATGAAAGATAATTATTGGCTATCTTATTTTGATTATTCTTATGATGATGGTTTTCTTTTCTTTCAAAAGAGATATACATCACTAAACCATTTAGGCAAGCTATTATTGAATAATAGTCATCTACCAAATATTTCTTTTGGCCTACGATGCATTAAGATGTTGCTGAGTTTTTTTTTTGAATATGTTGTGTGTCAAAAGATTAAGATTCATAAAGAAAAGAGATTTGGTTTGCTTATGCCTTTGCATGTTTCTAATGATGAACCATGGGAACAAATAAGTATGAAATTTATCACTAGTTTTCCTTTGACTTCTAAAGAATGATATGATTGGGACTCGGGTAGATAGATCTAGTAAACAGGCTTACTTTATTGCTTGCAAAAAGACATTGGCTTCTTGACAAGCTGCACATGTTTTCATTAAACAAGTTTTTTTGCATCATGGTTCACCAAGGATTATTGTTTATGGTGATGAATTACTTCTTGAGTAAAAGTATGACCAAATTTTGATTGAAGTCTCGCAAAGTTTCTGAAGGGTTATTGTGAAAAGAGCTACCAATTCGATAGACTCCATTTAACACTATTAACATCTAGAGCCAGAATCAAGGAAGCCAAATAAGTTATGGTTGGGATGGATGGGTGGATTTTGTAGAAATTTATCTCTAGGTTAAGGTAAAAAAACAAGGCATATGGTGAAGTAAGAATTTGCCAAAAACTTAGAGAAATCCTTAAAGATAGTTATATGCCAAGAGTGCAGCCTTGAAGAGGAGGACGTGGATCGACCAAAGACTTAGCTAAGTATTTCCACTTTTTTCCACAACAAAGATCACACCTTGTCCTAATACTCCTTATATGGTTGCCTTTAATGAACCATAACCACACATAGCTATCTCTAATACACTTGATATGGTGGTATCTTGAGTCATAGCAAGGAAGGACCATTTGTGGCCTCTTACAAGCTCATGAAAGCCTGGGGTAAAAAGACGCACGAAAAGTGGTAAGAAATTCTGGCCCTGCTAATTTTTCTTGCAAAATGTGCTATGACTTCCAAGACAAAGGATATTGTCTTAGGAGAGCTTCTCCTTCCTTTGATTCTATAAATTTGATAGATGCTTGTTATTGACGACGATAAAGGTGAAGGTGAAGGTGTTGTTGTGCCTACTCAAGAGAAGAAACCTAGGAATGGTAAGGGTGTGGAAGAGGAAAAGCCCCTTTGAAAGTGGAAAATGAGGAAAAAGGGTGAAATAAGCAAGTTAAAAGACGGAGAAGGGATTTAGGATGATATGCTGACTTGGCCTCTCTAAAGGTCAAGGTCCTAACGAGCTTATTTACTATCTATGGGAAACTTCTTGCATTGGCTTCTCCCTTGTATAGTGAGTTGAGGAGTGGCATCCATGCAAGAAGGAGACACAGGGATGCATCACCTCAACTAATCAAGTGGAAGTAGACATCTATTGTCCCTAAGCTAACGCGGTATGTAATGGGTTGCATGTAAAGAATGTTCTTGTTGATGGTAGTTCTACAGCAGTAAATGTCATTTTTGAAGGTTTAATGGAAAACATTGGGACTTAAGAACAATCATAAGAACAGAGGGATACACAATCTTAAGTAGTCAAAGTAGAAGTAGACACTTATTCTACTTAGGTTGATATGGTATGTAATGGTTGGCATGTAAATAATGTTCTTGTTGATGGTAGTTCTTTAGTTCATGTAATTTTTGAAGGTTTAATAGAAATATTGGGACTTAAGAACAATCATCTCATAAGTCTAATGCTACCTTAGAGATGGCAAATAAAGAAAGTGTAAAACCCGAAGGCGTTATAACTAATGTGGTGGTTTTTATCATGGGAGTAAAACCTCCTTGGATTTCCAAATCATGAAGAGGACTCAAAATTCCTATCCTATACTTGGAAGGCCTTGGCTGAAGAGGTTCTATGCAAGGCAATGCTAGAGTGAAGAGTGCATGACCATTTGTAAGATTCCCCATAAAATGAAGATCTTTATTTCTCGTAATAGTGCTGATTTACAAAGTGAGAAAAGCGAGGAAGATGATGAGTATGTAAACTCTTTAAGCATATATAAGTGAAAGTGACTTGAACACAAAAATGGATAAAGACATTGAGGTAGACTTGCATGCACTTGAGGTAACTCCAAAGGTGGGGCCTCCAAATTTGTCATGAACCATAGAGCTTGATTTCCACATGTACATAGGGGCCCATGGGCAAAAGGAGAAAGTGGCTATAAATAGGGCTTGGGGGACATTGGTAGGATCTTTTGACAGTTTTACTAATTTTGGTCATCTTGTACCTTTGGGCTCCATCTATGGAGATTTGGCCTTCCATGGTCAAGTTCATGGTGGCTAACATGAAAGCCATCCTCTTGGTGAGAGGTTAAACACACTTAGGCTATTTGTGCATCTTCTCTTGCTACATGCACTTACGGTTTTAGCCTATAACCCTGTAAACCCTAAAAGAGAGAATAGTAGCACACCTCATCTCTTACGGTTCTTTGCATAGTGGTCTAGTACACTTCATTAGCTCTCCAACAAGCTTTAGATCACATCAATCGGACATTCCTATCTCAATCTAGAGCCAAATTTCTGAAACCAAAGGTTTCCATGGGACCAAAGCCAAAAGGGCGACCGAGGCGCAACACTTTGGCTTTCGACGAGGTAGAGGGTGAAGAGGCAATGATGGAATAAGGAATTTTGGATTCTTCGGAGGATACTCTTGGGCACACTTCAAGAGAAGGGGATACTTTTGGGCATACATCGAGAAGGGAATGAGGAGTTGAATGTCGAAAGTGCCCATAAGCACACCCCACAATCTTCGCATGCCATACCCATCGATTCGATCATGCAAATGCTGATGTAAATGAATGCTAAGATGGACATGATGGCTACAAGGGTGGAAGTCAATGGTAGGCTTGATACTATGGCTACAAGGATGGAAGTTTTGAAAGAGAGGGTCGCTCGGCCAATGAGCCAACCTTCTTATGATAGTGGTCATGGTGCTTTACATGAAGGCAAGCAATTTGGGACAGATTTTGAAGGCCATAGGGAAGGCAAGCTACCCATGGTACAAGAGGTTTCTCCCAAGGTAACACATGAGCATTCCACCAAGAATGTCACTTTTGGATTTAGATGCTAGGATGCCTTCTATGTGGGAGATGAAGCCTTCTATGTGGGAGATGAAGCCTACTACATTCCAAGCGGGTTCTTCTCAATTGGATGGAAAGCAACATGCACCTACACTCAGACATGAGGAGTCAAATTTTGGGGATCCGAGGAGAGTACCTTTGCATCCCAAAGCAAATCAGTTCTCTATGCTTGAAGAGGAGGTGAATGATATGGATGATGTGGTTGAGCTTGATTGGGAACATATGTCATTCATTGAGAGACAAAGAGAAGCTCATGATAGGTGGATGGAAATGCCAAATTTCCTCAAGAGGGAGTACAAGGATTTTGCACAATTCCTTGGATCTTTTGTGCAAATGCAAAAGCACAAGCCCTCGCACCATCATGAGAATGCATCGTCAACTGTGTCAAAGGATGTAAAGGACAAGATTTCACTCTCTAAGTTCAAGGGTGATGGTTTAGCCCCACATGAGTTAGAAGAATGGATGAATAAGTTGGATACTTTCAGCTCTATCCGAAGAGTGAAAGGGACAAAGTGCATTTTGCATCCTTGAATTTGGAAGACTATGCACATCAATGGTGGAGACATATGCTCAAAGAAGGAGTTATGCCACATACTTGGGAAGAACTCAAGCATGAAATGAATATGACATTTGTGTCGCCTTTGGTTCTTGACCCCGATACCATGAAGAATGGTATGAACTCACACAAAAGGGCATGTCGGTTAGGGAGTACATCAAGAGGTTCATGAAGCTCTCTATGTTTGTGGATGGACTCAATGAAGGCATGCGATTGAAGAAGTTTATGCGTGGTCTAGATTCATACATCAAAGCGGATGTCTCGGCACAAAGACCAAGCACTATCAAAGAGGCTATGAGGTTGGCGGAGCTATATGAGCCAAAGTATAAGAGGGTTCAGCCCAATGTACCTTTTCATAAGCCATTTCACACTTCTTCAAATGTGTGGAAAAGTCTACCTTCTTCTACATCCACTTACACTTCCAAATTCCATACATCTTTTGGAAGTGGACAGTCCACAAGTGGAGTTCATAATGATGCTAAGAAGAGTAATGGGTTTGTCAAGAAGCCTCCTCAACCATTCAAGAAGACTCAACGGATGGATGATCCTAAGATTGAGGAATTGAGGAGCAAAGGCCTATGTTTTAAATGCAAAGAGAAGTGGTCACCCGGGCACATTTGCAAATCAAAGAAAGTGGTGGCTACTATGATCATTATGGATGAGGATGACGATTCCAACTCATCTCATGATGTGGAAGAGTTTGAAGATTGCAGCAAGGAGACACATAAAGAAGACTGGGAGAATCATTCTTTTGTCAAAGAAGAGGATGAGTTTCCTTTCGACCCTGGTGGAAGGGATCATGCATGCATTTTGAGGGACAATATGCTAAAAGATGCAGGAAATGCAGAAAATGCAGCCCATGTATGTTCCATTTCACAAGAGCTTTTGGCGGGTTGCAAGAGTCCGAACACATTGAGGTTGGTGGGCACCATTAATGGGAGAGTTGCACACATCTTGGTGGATTCAGGGAGCACTCATAGTTTTGTTAACTCCAAATCCCTCAACTCTCTCAAACTATCTCCGACGGAGCTACCCATAACCTTCCAAGTACAAGTAGCAAATGGAGTGAATGAAAAAGCCAATTTGTTTTGCCCTTCAACAAGAGTGAGTTTATCCTCTTCATATGCTTGGGAAGGTGACTTGGTAGTATTGGACATGGGGCCCATTGATGTGATTATGGGATGTGATTGGTTGGCTTCTCTTGGTGATTTTCACATGAACCTTCAACAAGGTGTTATGAGCTTTTCACATGATGGACAGCTTGTGGTATCGGCTGGAAATACACCAAAAGAGCTTTCTTTGATCACTCCAAAGAGACTCAAGAAGGAACTCAAAACTCTTGGTACAGTCTATGTCTTGCATGTCACTCAAGAAGGGATGGATAGCAATGGACAGCACATAGACAAGGATATGGCAGCTCTTCTCAAGGATTATGAGGACATTTTTCCAAGTGCCAAAGAGTTTGCCACCAAAGAGGGAAATCGACCATGCCATTGTACTTGAGCCAAATGCAAAGGTTGTGAACAAACCTCCTTACCGGTTGTCAAAGGTGGAAAGGGAAGAAGTGGCAAAGCAAGTGTAAGAATTGCTTTCCATGGGTCTCATTCAACCCTCAAAATCTCCGTTTGCATCTCCCGTTCTATTAGTAAAGAAGAAGGATGGTTCCTTTTGTATGTGCATAGATTACCGTGATTTGAATAAGGTAACCATCAAGAATAGATACCCCATACCTCGCATCGATGATCTTATTGATGAGCTAAAAGGGGCAAAGCTTTTCACCAAGATTGACTTGAGATCGGGATACCATTAAATAAGGATGAAGGAGGGTGATGAAGAGAAGACGGCATTTAGGACCGAAAGAGGATTGTTTCATTTCATGGTTATGCCTTTTGGTCTCACGAATGCCCCAGCCACCTTCCAAGCACTCATGAATAGGGTGTTGGCTTCCTTCTTGTTCAAATTCGTACTTGTGTTCTTTGATGACATATTGGTCTATAGTAAGAGCAAAGAAGAGCATTTGGTACATGTGAAGCAAGTTTTTGAGGTCATGAGGGAGCATAGATTGTTTGCAAAGGAGACCAAGTGCACTTTCATGATGAATGAGGTTGAATACCTTGGACACTTGTGGTGGGAGAAAATGGCATTAGGGCTGATCCAAAGAAGGTGGCATGTGTCAAAGAGTGGCCAATCCCTAATAATGCAACTCAATTGAGAGGATTTTTGGGTCTATCTTCTTTCTATAGAAGATTTAGGGAGCACTATGCATCAATTTCGACACCTCTTATTGATCTACTTAAGAGGGAAGCTTTCTTTTGGGATGCCATTGCCAACAAGAGTTTCAATGAGCTCAAGGCTTTACTTGCATCAGCTCCTATTCTTGTTTGTCCGGATTTCTCAAAGACATTCTATGTGAGAGCGGATGCAAGTGGAAGAGGTCTTGGGGAAGTTTTGTATCAAGAGCATGGTGTCATTGCATTTGAGAGTAGGAAGCTTTCCGAGAAGGAGATGGAATTGCATGTGTATGAACAAGAGATGTTGGCTATACTTCATGCAATCAAGAAATGGCATCACTATCTTTATGGTGCTCATTTCAAGGTGAGAAGTGATCATAGGGTGCTGAAATTTTTCCTCTCTCAACCCAATCTTTCTCCCAAGCAAAAGAGATGGTTGGCTATGCTTCAAGGATATGACTTTGAGATATCCTATACTCCGGGAAAGGACAATGTAGTAGCGGACGCATTGTCTAGAATGTGGGCTTGCACTTTGACATCAATTATGGAAGCCAGTGTATAGTGAATGGATAAAAGGGATACAAGAGGAGTATCTTGTCAATGAGAGTGCTGCCCATATTTACAGAAAATTACAGCAAGGAGATGGTGAAGAATTTCCTCATTATAAGCTAGTCTACTATGACATAAGAATAAGGTGTATTTGGTTTCAACCTCATCCTACATTTCCAAGGTGCTTCATGAGATGCATTCTTCACCGCTTTTGGGTCATCTTGGTGTTCTCATCAGACATTTGACAAAGTGAGCAAAAGCTTCTATTGGAAAGGCATGTGGAGGGATGTCAAGAAGTTTATTTTGGAATGTGTGTCATGCCAAAGGAATAAGGATAGTCACCAATAGCCAAGTGGTTTACTTCATCCTTTGCCTATTCCGGATGGAAAATGGACTCACATTTCCATGGACTTCATCTCACGGGCTTGCCAAAGATGAAGCATGGATGGGATCAAGTATTTGTGGTGGTGGATAGACTCACCAAATCAACTCATTTTATTGCTTCCAAGACTACTTATGGGGCCTCTCACATTGCTAAGCAATTTATGGAGCATGTATTCAAGATACATGGTTTGCCACTCAACATAGTTTGTGATAGAGATACCAAGTTCATGGGCACTTTTTGGAGGACATTGTATGGGAACTTGGGGACTCAAATCACTTCTTCTATAGCATATCACCCTCAAACGGATGGGCAAATGGAGTGCACAAACAAATGGCTCGAAGTGTACTTGAGGCACTATTGTCATGACATGCAAGCATCATGGGATGAATGGCTTTACCTTGCCGAATTTTGTCATAATTCAAGCAAGCATTTGAGTATTGGGATGTCACCTTTCGAGGCTCTTTATGGGTATCAAGTGCATGTGCCATCTATTGCCTTCCATGAGGATAAAATGGTTAATCCTTTAGCCAAGGAAGAGTTGGAAAGGATGAGACAGCTTCTTCAATTATGCAAGGATAATATGAAGAAGGCACAAGAAGTCATGAAGGCAAATGCGGATGAGCATAGACGCAAAATGGAGTTCAAGGAAGGTGATTATGTGTTGCTCAAGCTTCCTAAGAGCCGTCACACAATATTCTCAAAGGGTCTTCTAATTCCAAGTTGGCACATAGATACTATGGACCATATTTGGTAGTCAAGAAAGTGGGGGATTTGGCTTATAAGCTTGACCTACCTCCTTCTACAAGGATTCATAATGTGTTTCATGTATCCAACCTTAAGAGGTTTATGGGCTCTCTTCCTCAAGAGATTAAAGAGTTACCACCGATGGATGAAGAAGGGGAGATTATCTATGAGCCGGAGAGGATTGTGGACAAGAGGACAAGGGTTTTGAGGAACCAGAACATTGATGAATTCCTTGTGAAATGGAAGCGCTTGCCCTTAATAATCAACTTTTATGCATACCTCTATGCATGAAATCCAAATATGATAAAAGTAACACTTTTATAATAAAATAATCAACTCTTATGCATACTTCTATGCATGAAATTCAATTGTGATAAAAGTAACACTTTTATAATAAAATAATCAACTTTTATGCATACCTCTATGCATGAAATCCAAATATGATAAAAGTAACACTTTTATAATAAAATAATCAACTCTTATGCATACTTCTATGCATGAAATTCAATTGTGATAAAAGTAACACTTTTATAATAAATAATCAACTCTTATGCATACCTCTATGCATGAAATCCAAATATGATAAAAGTAACACTTTTATAATAAAATAATCAACTCTTATGCATACTTCTATGCATGAAATTCAATTGTGATAAAAGTAACACTTTTATAATAAAATAATCAACTCTTATGCATACCTCTATGCATGAAATCCAAATATGATAAAAGTAACACTTTTATAATAAAATAATCAACTCTTATGCATACTTCTATGCATGAAATTCAATTGTGATAAAAGTAACACTTTTATAATAAAATAATCAACTTTTATGCATACCTCTATGCATGAAATCCAAATATGATAAAAGTAACACTTTTATAATAAAATAATCAACTCTTATGCATACTTCTATGCATGAAATTCAATTGTGATAAAAGTAACACTTTTATAATAAAATAATCAACTTTTATGCATACCTCTATGCATGAAATCCAAATATGATAAAAGTAACACTTTTATAATAATATAATCAACTCTTATGCATACTTCTATGCATGAAATTCAATTGTGATAAAAGTAACACTTTTATAATAAAATAATCAACTTTTATGCATATCTCTATGCATGAAATCCAAATATGATAAAAGTAAGACTTTTATAATAAAATAATCAACTCTTATGCATACTTCTATGCATGAAATTCAATTGTGATAAAAGTAACACTTTTATAATAAAATAATCAACTTTTATGCATACTTCTATGCATGAAATTCAATTGTAATAAAAGGAACACTTTTATAATAAAATAATCAACTTTTATGCATACCTCTATGCATGAAATCCAAATATGATAAAAATAACACTTTTATAATAAAATAATCATCTTTTATGCATACACCTATGCATGAAATTCAATTATGCTAAAAGTAACACTTTTACATTAAAATAATAATCTTTTATGCATACCTCTATGCATGAAATCTAATTATGATAAAAGTAACACTTTTATGTTAAAATAATAATCTATTATGCATACCTCTATGCATGAAAATCAATTATGCATAATATAAAAATCAATTTCTCTATGATTACAATGAATATCTTCAATTAATCTAGGATGATATTTCCTAGAATATGGTAGGAAGTCCTCTTTTCATGCTTTGAATGAAATTATTTTATGCGTAATTTTTATAAACATTTTGCCATAGCTTTGCTGCTATGACTGATAAATCTCAATTTTTCTAAGGGATAAATCTTATCATTAAGAAATAATTAGAATGATCTCTAATTGGATCAATAATCCATAATGGATTGAATCATCAATATTCTAGAAATACATAAACTAAAAGCATTGAAAAAAGCCATTATTTGACCTCAAGTATAGATTAATCTTGGATTAAGGAAAATCTTTATGAAAAGCTTCATTTGGATTGAGAACGGGTCATGAGTATAACCATTTCTTGAATGAGAGAGAGAAATTACATAAAAACCATTTGAATTAAGCATAAATGGAAATTTATGTAATTCTTAACTATCATTAATCAATTAACTTCAATAGCATTCATCAAATTATGTAACTCTTTACTACCATTCATCAATTAACTTCAATAGCATTCAAAAACCATTCCAATTAAGCTTCTCAAGCTTGAGAGGGGTTGAGAAGAGAGAAACATTGAGAAATTATAGAAAAGATCAAAATTCACCATTTACCTTACAAATTGCTTGATTCTTTGTTCACGGTAGAGGCCCCCAACCAATCAATTAGTTAAGTATGTTGCTGGAGCCATCAATGGGGATTAAAGAAAGAGGGAAGCTCCAATTTCTTCAATTTGGAGAGAATTTTAGAGAATAGTAGAAATTAGCATTATTCAGTATAACTCTAGTATAGTAAAATTCTTCTATTTTTTTCAAAGGACTCATGTTCTATTTATAGGAGAGGAAAGCTCTAACCAAAGCTAACTGAATTCTAGAATTTTTCAGATTTAGTTTGGTTGAATTTGGACTAGATTTGGATCTAGTTTGGTTCCTTTTTTATTCGGTTTGGTTCCATTTTGATTTGGTTTGATTCAAGAGAAGAGGAGAGATAAAAATATCACATTATTTTTGAGTTTAAAACTCATTCAAGCATGTGAAATATGCACCTCCTTTAATGGACTCCCCTTCCTTACATATGTGTCAAAATAGAATTATTATACCCAAAATATCTCATATTTTTAATATTGCTCATAGTTTTTTACTAATAAACCTTGTACATTTTCAACTCTTCATCTTATGTGAGCATTTACTCATTTTTGGATATCAAAAATATCTCATATTTTTGATATTACTCATAGTTTCTTACTAATCAACTTTGTACATAGTCATTTCTTCATCTTATGTGAGCATTTACTCATTTTTGGGTATCTTCTTTTACAAATTGGATTTATCTCCTCTGTACACATGGATTGATGCAATTGGCCCATAGGAACCTTAATTGGACCATAATCCAAAAATTTCTGAAAATCTATACCCTTAGGCTAAGGTCCTTTATACCCATTTCCAATAAATTCCAATTGCACATTGGAAAGTTCTTTTTGAATTTCTGTTTCAGGGGAACTTATTTTAATAAGATGAGTTATTTTTCTATCCAAAAATATTCATAATCTGAATACTCTCTCTCTAGAATATTTTCTCTCTCTATGTCAAAACAGGTAGAGACGAGATCTCTTATATTTCTGAAGAGGGAATTGATTACAGGGGAATATGCTGGACATTTTGAGAGGCTGGGGAGGAATCTTACATTCTCTCACACTTGAAAAACGCGAGATGTCCTCATCTCGCAAACTTGGGATAATTTCGCGAGATGCACGAACATGAGACTTAGAGAAAGATTTAATTAAGATTAACCACCAAATAAAAAAGTCTCAAAGAGAGTAAGGGTCAAGACAAGAATAAGATTTAAACTTTATTCATTCTTGGAACATATACAGTAAGGATAGAAGAACTCTTTACACTTCCATAAGCCCGTCCATCATATGATCACAAAAGCAGCACTCACAAGCTGCGCACGTATAAGGTAACTCATCTATGGGAATAATTCTGTTGGTTATTGCCGCACCTATCTCAGTGGTATGAGGTGATCTAACAAAAAGACCTCTGAGAGACAAGCCAAAAAACGGGGTAAAGGCATATCTTCTGATGAGGAAGAAAACACACCAGTAAGAAGACCTGCTCAGAAAACCCAAGATGTCTTGATCTCATGACGCAGTAGTATCGGGGACCCAAACCCAAGGCTTCAATAACCATGGCCAAGCGGATATTGTTACGAAAGTGCTGCTGACCCCAGGGTGTTACCCTAGTTATATCTTGATAGGTCCGCCATTTAGTCTGAGCTACAGAAGTTCCTAAGTGAGGGAAAAGTGAGCGCTCATACAGTTCTATAAAATCCTTCTTCACAGACTCACTTGCGTCTTGAAGGTGAGAAATCATCATGGATAAAACTAATTCCTGTTGAAAAGCCATGAAGGAGATTAAGAAAGAAAGGAGATCGATGAAAGTAAGATTACTGTGAGTGACAAGTAAAAGTTACGACTTATATAAAGGAAGGAGCTAGCGTAACTTAGAAGCCAACGGTATCTTGTCACTGAAGTTTTATCGTCTTTCCATGATTTGGGTTTGGCACATATTTCTATAGAAGGTTCACATGAAATACATTGTGAACTTTCAGATAATGAGGTAGAAAAAGCTCGTAGGCTAAGTCACCTACTTTCATTGAAATCTGATATGGCCCATAATATCTGGGGGATAACTTCTTATACTTCCTAAGAGATAAAGAACTTCTTTTGGGTCGTACTCGAATGAAGACCATATCTGCTTCTTTGAATTCTCTGACTGCCCTCTTTTTATCTGCATACTGCTTCTATCGATCCTGGGCAGTCTTTTAATTGATGACCAAAACCTTGGCATCCAAAACACCGGTTCTCACTTCTAAACTCATCGTTCATAATCCTTAAAACAGGTGGGACTTTTGAGAAGTATTCTGGGGAAAGGGTCTTCCTTTTTTAAACAGAATCTTTCTTTTATTTAGAGAGGGAATAATTATAAGATCAGAAAGGGAGGTTCTTACTCCTGCATACCTCGAAGGCTGGGAAGGAATCTTACATTCTACCCCACTTAAAAGTACGAGATGTCCTCATCTCGTAAAGTAGAGGACAACTCTTTTTCTTAAGATCCAATTTATTCTGGGGTTCCTTATATTCTGGTCAACCCAACAGAATACGGGGATAAATATCCCTTATATAGGACTCATCATTAAATAACAATTCATTTCAGATCATATCATTCATATCTTTAACACGATAATGGTCCATTAGATCGAAAAATTTTCTTTCTGAACATTCCTCCACGGGAATTCTAGTCAAGCAAGTTCTCAATTTGTCATCCCTTAACTTGATATACCGAGTCAAGTGTTAACAGTAGCAATTTGACAGCACAATCCACTAATCTCATAGTGATTTGCTGAAATCATTATCATCATTCCAGTTATGAATATCATCACAGGGACTCATCCCATTCATCCTCATTGTGGTTTTGCTCAGGTTATTATATTTCAACTAAATTTCAGAAATCATCATTTTTCAATCAAAATCCAAATCAATTCATCAGATCTCAAACAGAATTAAAAATCATATCAACCACATTCGAAATCATCATCTGGATAACATTAACACTTATAATTTCAAGTCTTAGATTTACTCGTATATACTACCGGTAAAGAGCTGTAGTTATACCCTCGGTATATACGGGTAGTCATGATACTTGGAACTATAAGGTAAATACCATCATGTCTAGGCCTCAAGCAAGTCAGGGTTCCATATAATTATGGTACTTCCATTTGAAGACCCAATTACTAATTTACGAAATTAGTTTGCATATCAATTTGTATGAATTAAATCACACAATTATAACCTTTTTGTGCTACTTGATAAATTTTTGACATATTTGGCTTTTCAGTTGATCTTTATTAGCCAATTCGCTCTAATACCAACTGTGAGATCCCTGTTCCCACTGCGCAACGGATTCGGGGTGCTAGCAGCAGAAGTAACACATCTTGCGCGGGTCAGGGTCTCACACTCGGGGCCTCGCCCACCACACGGACATCCGGACAAGAGACTAATCCGTCGGTTTTTCCAAAACCGAACCCGAAAAAACTTCCCTTATCCGGAAAGCACGGGTGATTCCACCAGGATAACTCTTTACTCTAACGTAGTCAAGATCATTACTGATCAAACTGATCCGACTGCACCTCTAATGGTACTTGGTCAGATCAAGGAAGAAACTTGCACTTGGATCATTGGGATCAATGCTTTTTTTCCCATCAAGAGGCACAGCCGTTGATTCCTATCCATAGAACAATTACTATTCGGGATTTACTTCATCTATCGTAGTAATAGAAATTAAATCTCGATTTACGGATCCATCAGTCCAGCCTAACCCCATCCAGTCCCATGGGTTAGCCAACCTCCCAACCACTGTAGTGATGGGATCCAATTAGGAATTTGATTAGGTTTTGTCTCGGGTACCAGGGAAAAGAGTTCCTAGGCCCCCTAGCCGGAAGTTCATGCAAACATAAAACTAGTCACACCACTTACACACCCAATATGAAATTGCCTTTTTCTCAGCATCAACTATCTTTCAAACAATCCTTTAATGAAACCATTATGTCGCTCTGATGTCAATCCTCAAGTCTCTGGTTGAATCCTTATTTCCTGTCATTCATTCATCGGTGTACTTATGGCATCATTGGCAACCAGAACGCTCACCACCTGTTCACTCAGGGGCCTTTTCCATAGTTCCTAGCTCATAGTAACCGGCAATATATTCATATAACAGAATGGAATCTCCGTGGAAGATCAGCAAGATCAATCCACAGATCCATATAAAAGAGCCATGGACTCATCCGTTGAGGACCAGCAAGATCAATCAACCAGATCCATGCCCGGTTTCAGAAAACAACTCTTATTCCTTGTTCCAATATCTTCCACGACGCATGTGTGGGTATCTTCGGCGACCCAGAGCCCGAGCACCGTATGGTCAGCACCCTCTAGGATCCTTCGCAGGTGACCTAGCGCTTCACTCATAGGCCGCTTCCTTGGTCCCTCATCCACCGTATCGGAAGCTCACCATTTAAATCGAACCGAGGCTGGTCAAGACCTCGTTCGACCTTGCTACGCGAGACGTCCTCCATTGACTCTCCGTCAGCAGTTGCAACTTTAACAGTTAGGTCTTCATGACCTTAATCCACAAGACGGTCAAAATGCTTCCCCATCATTCTTGACATACATTACTTATTCCACATTCCATTCAATGTGTACTCATTCTCATCCATTTCCTCATATCAACGACACATTAATTCACATACACATTCACATTCACATCCATATATCCACATCTACATGCATACATCCATTTTCACATCCTCATTTATACACCCACATCCCATATCCACATTCATACATACACATCCATATCCACATCCATACATCCACATCCACATCCACATTCATACATCCACATCCACATCCACATCCACATTCATACATCCACATTCCCATTCACATCTATACATCCACATCTACATCCACATACATACATACATCCACATCCGTATCTACATCCATACATCCACATCCGTATCTACATGCATACATTCACATCCACATCCACATACATACATCCATTTCCACATTCCCATTCATATAACCCCATATGCCTTCACATCTAATCTTTTACATCACATCCATTCTTGCCCTATCACAACCCATATACATCTTATCCTATCACATACACTTCTTACCTCATCTCATACACATCTTATCACATCTTAATTCATCTTATCACCTGCTAACTTATTTCATAAGCATCTTATCACCTCTTATCACATCTTATACACCTCTTATCACATCCTATCACATCTCATATCTATTTATAGAATACAAGAGAATTCTTATATTTGATATAAGATTTCTTTACACATTTATTTATGCAAAAATTCCATTTAAGGAGATTAATACTTTCGAAGTAAAATCAATCTTTTATGCATCTTCCTATGCATAAATTTATTTTAAATGAAAATGACACTTTTGAATTAAAATTCAATCTTTTATGTATCTTCCTATGCATAAATTCAATTTAGATGAGAATGACACTTTTGAATCAATCTTTTATCTTCCTATGCATAAATTCAATTTGGTAGGAATTACACTTTTAGAATAAAAGAATTTCTCTTATGCATCTAAGTTATGCATAAAATCCATTTATGATGAAAATCACACTTTTAGTATAAAAAGAATATCTTTTTTTTTGCATACTTCTATGCATGAAATCCAATTATGATAAAAGTAACACTTTTATAATAAAATAATCAAACTCTTATGCATACTTCTATGCATGAAATTCAATTGTGATAAAAGTAACACTTTTATAATAAAATAATCAACTTTTATGCATACCTCTATGCATGAAATCCAAATATGATAAAAGTAACACTTTTATAATAAAATAATCAACTCTTATGCATACTTCTATGCATGAAATTCAATTGTGATAAAAGTAACACTTTTATAATAAATAATCAACTTTTATGCATACCTCTATGCATGAAATCCAAATATGATAAAAGTAACACTTTTATAATAAAATAATCAACTCTTATGCATACTTCTATGCATGAAATTCAATTGTGATAAAAGTAACACTTTTATAATAAAATAATCAACTTTTATGCATACCTCTATGCATGAAATCCAAATATGATAAAAGTAACACTTTTATAATAAAATAATCAACTCTTATGCATACTTCTATGCATGAAATTCAATTGTGATAAAAGTAACACTTTTATAATAAAATAATCAACTTTTATGCATACCTCTATGCATGAAATCCAAATATGATAAAAGTAATACTTTTATAATAAAATAATCAACTCTTATGCATACTTCTATGCATGAAATTCAATTGTGATAAAAGTAACACTTTTATGATAAAATAATCAACTTTTATGCAACCTCTATGCATGAAATCCAAATATGATAAAAGTAACACTTTTATAATAAAATAATCAACTCTTATGCATACTTCTATGCATGAAATTCAATTGTGATAAAAGTAACACTTTTATAATAAAATAATCAACTTTTATGCAACCTCTATGCATGAAATCCAAATATGATAAAAGTAACACTTTTATAATAAAATAATCAACTCTTATGCATACTTCTATGCATGAAATTCAATTGTGATAAAAGTAACACTTTTATAATAAAATAATCAACTTTTATGCATACCTCTATGCATGAAATCCAAATATGATAAAAGTAACACTTTTATAATAAAATAATCAACTCTTATGCATACTTCTATGCATGAAATTCAATTGTGATAAAAGTAACACTTTTATAATAAAATAATCAACTTTTATGCATACCTCTATGCATGAAATCCAAATATGATAAAAGTAAGACTTTTATAATAATATAATCAACTCTTATGCATACTTCTATGTATGAAATTTAATTGTGATAAAAGTAACACTTTTATAATAAAATAATCAACTTTTATGCATACTTCTATTCATGAAATTCAATTGTGATAAAAGTAACACTTTTATAATAAAATAATCAACTTTTATGCATACCTCTATGCATGAAATCCAAATATGATAAAAATAACACTTTTATAATAAAATAATCATCTTTTATACATACATCTATGCTAAAAGTAACACTTTTACATTAAAATAATAATCTTTTATGCATACCTCTATGCATGAAATCTAATTATGATAGAAGTAACACTTTTATGTTAAAATAATAATCTATTATGCATACCTCTATGCATGAGAATCAATTATGCATAATATAAAAATCAATTTCTCTATGATTACAATGAATATCTTCAATTAATCTAGGATGATATTTCCTAGAATATGGTAGGAAGTCCTCTTTTCATGCTTTGAATGAAATTATTTTATGCATAATTTTTATAAAAATTTTGCCATAGCTCCGCTGCTATGACTGATAAATCTCAATTTTTCTAAGGGATAAAGCTTATCATTAAGAAATAATTAGAATGATCCCTAATTGGATCAATAATCCATAATGGATTGAATCATCAATATTCATGAAATACATAAACTAAAAGCACATAAAAAAGCCATTAATTTGACCTCAAGTATAGATTAATCTTGGATTAAGGAAAAACTTTATGAAAAGCTTCATTTGGATTGAGAACGGGTCATGAGTATGACCATTTCTTGAATGAGAGAGAGAAATTACATAAAAACCATTTGAATTAAAAATAAATAAAAATTTATGTAATTCTTAACTATAATTAATCAATTAACTTCAATAGCATTCATTAAATTATGTAACTCTTCACTACCATTCATCAATTAACTTCAATAGCATTCAAAAACCATTCCAATTAAGGTTCTCAAGCTTGAGAGGGGTTGAGAAGAGAGAAACATTGAGAAATACAAATTTCTTGATTCTTTGTTCACGGTAGAGGCCCCCAACCAATCAATTGGTTAAGTATGTTGATGGAGCCATCAATGGGGATTGAAGAAAGAGGGAAGCTCCAATTTCTTCAATTTGGAGAGAATTTTAGAGAATAGTAGAAATTAGCATTATTTCAGTATAACTCTAGTATAGTAAAATTCTTCTATTTTTTTCAAAGGACTCATGTTCTATTTATAGGAGAGGGAATCTCTAACCAAAGCTAACTGAATTCTAGAATTTTCCAAATTCAGTTTGGTTGAATTTGGACTAGATTTGGATCTAGTTTGGTTCCTTTTTTATTCGGTTTGGTTCCATTTTGATTTGGTTTGATTCAAGAGAGAGGAGAGATAAAAATATCACATTATTTTTTAGTTTAAAACTCATTCAAGCATGTGAAATATGCACCTCCTTTAATGGACTCCCCTTCCTTACATATGTGTCAAAATAGAATTATTATACCCAAAATATCTTATATTTTTAATATTGCTCATAGTTTTTTACTAATAAACTTGTACATTTTCAACTCTTCATCTTATGTGAGCATTTACTCATTTTTGGATATCAAAAATATCTCATATTTTTGATATTACTCATAGTTTCTTACTAATAAACCTTGTACATAGTCAACTCTTCATCTTATGTGAGCATTTACTCATTTTTGGGTATCTTCTTTTACAATTTGGATTTATCTCCTCCGTACACATGGATTGATGCAATTGGCCCATAGGAACCTTAATTGGACCATAATCCAAAAATTTCTGAAAATCTATACCCTTAGGCTAAGGTCCTTTATACCCATTTTCAATAAATTCCAATTGCACATTGGAAAGTTCTTTTTGAATTTCTATTTCAGGGGAACTTATTTTAATAAGATGAGTTATTTTTCTATCCAAAAATATTTATAATCTGAATACTCTCTCTCTAGAATATTTTCTCTCTATGTCAAAATAGGTAGAGACGAGATCTCTTATATTTCTGAAGAGGGAATTGATTACAGGGGAATATGCTGGACATTTTGAGAGGTTGGGGAGGAATCTTACATGTGCAGCTTGATAAGCAGCCAATGTCTTTTTGCAAGCAATAAAGTAAGTCTGTATCTACCAGAGTCCCAATCATATCATTCTTTAGAAGTCGAAGGGAAACTAGTGATAAATTCCATACTTATTTGTTCTCATGGTTCATTAGAAATAGGCAAAGGCATAAGCAAACCAAATCTCTTTTCTTTAGGAATCTTAATCTTTTAACACACAACATATTCAGAAAAAACTCAGCAACATCTTTATGCATCGTAGGCCAAAAGAAATATTTGGTAACTATTTGCAAAGTAGATGACTATTCTTCAATAATAGCTTGCCTAAATGGTTTAGTGATGTATAATCTCTTATGAAAGAAAAGAAAACCATCATCATAAGAATAATCAAAATAAGATAGCCAATAATTATCTTTCATCTTGTTATATGCATCATAAAAATCAAAATTCTTTTTACATGTTTCCTTCATGTTATCAAAAGAAATGTCTATAATAGTAGATAATATATTATTAATAGTATTAAAAGAAGTACCTTCAATAGCAGATATATTATTAATGGTAGGTCTCCTACTCAAAGCATCAGTATAACAAAATTATCATGTCCAGGTTTATATTTAATATTGGCTAAAAACTTTGAATAAAAGATGCGCACTTAATATGTCTATTTGATATTAAAGGCTGTAAAAATAAATGTTTAATACTTTGATCGGTTTTAATGAAGGTCCCTTAAGATAATGTTTCCAAAATTTCAATGCATGAATAACATCAATCAATTCTTTATCAAAGTACTATGCTTAAGCTTAAATGGTTTCAATTTTGGACTTTCAAAAGCAATCGGATGATTATCTTATGTAAGTACAACACCAATATCATGTCCGCTAACATCAGTTACTACTACAAAAAGAATGGTCTAAAAAAATTAACTTTTTGAAATCTACACATATCGTTAGCTTTCCATTCTTCTAAACAAAGATTACAATAGGAGAAATTAAATTAAACCCTTATGAAAGAAAAATAAACCCAACTTCAAGAAGCTTATCAATTTCTTCCTTTACCACACTAAAGAAGATTATTAGTTTCTTACTTTACAACTACTAATGAGAAGTTAGGGGTCATGTGGTAGGGTCATTGCCTTACTGTGACTTGATGATGTTTATAAGCAGTTGCAATCAAAGAAATGAGCATAAAAATGAAAAAGAGAAAGAAACCTTTTCCTTTCATAGTTAGTGAGATCACATTCTCTAACTAAATAGGCCAAAATCATTCTTAATATTTTCATTAGACAATGCCTATAATTTGGAGGCCCCACCTTTGGAGTTACCTCAAGTGCATGCAAGTCTATCTCAGTGTCTTTATCCATTTTCGTGTTCAAGTCTACCTCAGTGTCTTTATCAATTTTCGTGTTCAAGTCTACCTCAGTGTCTTTATCCATTTTTGTGTTGAAGTCACATTCACTTATACTGGAGACCTTTATTTGAGTGGGGGTGTTGGAGCTATATATAGCTAGCCCTAACTTATATATATGTGACTTGTGAATAATATGATTCATTCTTGTGGAGCATATGTGGTGTCTCTTGTCTCATCTCTCTCCCTCTCTCAACAAAATTAACCCAATATAACTTAAATTAATAGAAATAGAAATTAGTCTAATTAATCAAAAATATGATGAATTGATTAAAAAATGATTTTCCATAAATAGAGTGATCCAATTCTTTTTTCAATAGATGCACCATTATAAGTATACTAGTCCCTATAATTTTTAGATGATTAACATCAAATATATAATTTTAGTAATTAGATTATTAATATTTGTAGGCCTTCTGTTAGCCTGCAAGCATTTTGGAAAAGAGATCATTAAAAATCCAACCATTGGATTTGCAATTTTGACTAACCACCACATTCTACTAATGTCTCACTATCTACCACTCTCATATCTACCACTCTTTTGATCTACAAGATTGAGCATTTTAAGTGGTAGTTATTGTGGGTGCAATAAGTGGCATGTATTATATCACTTGAAAGACCTTGAAATATTTAGAGTAAATAGACAAATATCTTAAAATTTTCTCAAAAAATCATGCTAATCTCTATATTATGTGAAGATCTAAGATCCAAAGTGAGAATCTCATATGAGTTTATATGTAAAAGATATTAACATTTTATGGAATTAGTCCAAATTTGGGACATGGTGTGTACATTGACTTTGTACCTAAGGAAATGAGGACTTTCAACTATCTAATGCCTAATGAAATTATGCAAATGTATTCCCAACTTTGCATGTCATGTTCCAACAAAAGAACTTAAAAGGAAATATGCTTAAAGAGTACTCATGATCTTCCTCACTTTTCTCACTTTGTAAATCAGCACTATTACGAGAAATAAAGATCTTCATTTTATGGGGAATCTTACAAATGGTCATGCGCTCTTCACTCTAGCATTGCCTTGCATAGACCCTCTTCAGCCAAGGCCTTCCAAGGATAGGAATTTTGAGTCCTCTTCATGATTTGGAAATCCAAGGAGGTTTTACTCCCATGATAGAAACCACCACATTAGTTATAACGCCTTCAGGTTTTACACTTTCGTTATTTGCCATCTCTAAGGTAGCATTAGACTTATGAGATGATTGTTCTTAAGTGTCCCAATGTTTCCATTACACCTTCAAAAGTTACATGAACTAAAGAACTACCATCAACAAGAACACTATTTACATGCCAACCATTACATACCATATCAACCTAAGTAGAATAAGTGTTTATTTCTACTTTGACTACTTAAGATGGTGTATCCCTCTGTTCTTATGATTGTTCTTAAGTCCCAATGTTTTCCGTTAAACCTTCAAAAATGACATTTACTGCTGTAGAACTACCATCAACAAGGACATTCTTTACATGCAACCCATTACATACCACGTCAGCTCTCTCAGGGACAATAGATGTCTACTTCCACTTTGACTAGTTGAGGTGATGCATCCCTCTATCTCCTTCTTGCATGGATGCCACTCCTCAACTCACTATACAAGGGAGAAGCCAATGCAAGAAGTTTCCCATAAATAGTAAATAAGCTCATATAAGGACCCTGACCTTTAGAGAGGCCAAGTCAGCATATCATCCTAAATGCCTTCTCCGTCTTTTAACTTGCTTATTTCACCCTTTTTCCTCATTTTCCACTTTCAAAGGGGCTTTTCCTCTTCCACACCCTTACCATTCCTAGGTTTCTTCTCTTGAGTAGACACAACAACACCTTCACCTTCACCTTTATCGTCAATAACAAGCATCTATCAAATTTATAGCATCAAAGGAAGGAGAAGCTCTCCTAGGACAATATCCTTTGTCTTGGAAGTCATAGCACATTTTGCAAGAAAAATTAGTAGGGCCAGAATTTCTTACCACATTTCGTGCGTCTTTTTACCCTAGGATTTCATGAGCTTGTAAGAGGTCAAGCCACAAATGGTCCATCCTTGCTATGACTCAAGATACCACGATATCAAGTGCATTAGAGATAGCTATGTGTGGTTATGGTTCATTAAAGGTAACCATATTAGGAGTATTAGGACAAGGCGTGATCTTTGGTGTGGAAAAAAGTGGAAATACTTAGCTAATTCTTTGGTTGATCCACGTCCTCCTCTTCAAGGCTGCACTCTTGGCATATAACTATCTTTAAGGATTTCTCTAACTTTTTGGCAACTTCTTACTTCACCATTTGCCTTGTTTTTTTACCTTAACCTAGAGATAGATTTCTACAAAATCCACCCATCCATCCCAACCATAACTTATTTGGCTTCCTTGATTCAGGCTTTAGATGTTAATAGTGTTAAATGGAGTCTGTCAAATTATTAGCTCTTTTCACCATAGCCCTTCACTGAATCAAAACTTTGCGAGACTTCAATCAAAATTTGGTCATACTTTTACTCAAGAAGTAATTCATCACCATAAACAATAATCCTTGGTGAACCATGATGCGAAAAAACTTGTTTAATGAAAACATGTGCAGCTTGATAAGCAGCCAATGTCTTTTTGCAAGCAATAAAGTAAGCCTGTTTACTAGACCCATCTACCAGAGTCCCAATCATATCATTCTTTAAAGGTCGAAGGAAAACTAGTGATAAATTCCATACTTATTTGTTCCCATGGTTCATTAGAAGCAAACCAAATCTCTTTTATTTATGAATCTTAATCTTTTGACACACAACATATTCAGAAAAAAAAACTCAGCAACATCTTTATGCATCGTAGGCCAAAAGAAATATTTGGTAACTATTTGCAAAGTAGATGACTATTCTTCAATAATAGCTTGCCTAAATGGTTTAGTGATGTATAATCTCTTTTGAAAGAAAAGAAAACCATCATCATAAGAATAATCAAAATAAGATAGCCAATAAGTATCTTTCATCTTGTTATATGCATCATAAAAATCAAAATTATTTTTACATGTTTCCTTCATGTTATCAAAAGAAATGTCTATAATAGTAGATAATATATTATTAATAGTATTAAAAGAAATACCTTCAATAGCAGATATATTATTAATGGTAGGTCTCCTACTCAAAGCATCAGTAACAAAATTATCATGTCCAGGTTTATATTAAATATTGGCAAAAACTTTGAATAAAAGATGCGCACTTAATATGTCTATTTGATATTAAAGACAGTAAAAGTAAATGTTTAATACTTTGATGATCGATTTTAATGATACACTCTCAGGTCCCTTAAGATAATGTTTCCAAAATTTCAATGCATGAATAACATCAATCAATTCTTTATCAAAGTACTATGCTTAAGCTTAAATGGTTTCAATTTTGGACTTTCAAAAGCAATCGGATGATTATCTTATGTAAGTACAACACCAATACCATGTCCGCTAACATCAGTTTACTACTACAAAAAGAATGGTCTAAAAAAATCAACTTTTTGAAATCCACACATATCGTTAGGTTTCCATTCTTTTAAACAAAGATTACAATAGGAGAATTTAAATTAAACCCTTATGAAAGAAAAATAAACCCAACTTCAAGAAGCTTATGAATTTCTTCCTTTACGACACTAAAAAAGATTATAAGTTTCTTCCTTTACCACACTAAAGAAGATTATTAGTTTCTTACTTTACAACTAATGAGAAGTTAGGGGTCATGTGGTAGGGTCATTGCCTTACTGGTTATGCCCCATCCACCAAATCCACTCAGTGCTCCACCATTGTGACTTGATGATGTTTATAAGCAGTTGCAATCAAAGAAATGAGCATAAAAATGAAAAAGAGAAAGAAACCTTTTCCTTTCATAGTTAGTGAGATCACATTCTCTAACTAAATAAGCCAAAATCATTCTTAATATTTTCATTAGACAATGCCTATAATTTGGAGGCCCCACCATTGGAGTTACCTCAAGTGCATGCAAGTCTACCTCAGTGTCTTTATCCATTTTTGTGTTCGAAAGTCACTTTCACTTATATATGCTTAAAGAGTTTACATACTCATCATCTTCCTCACTTTTCTCACTTTGTAAATCAGCACTATTACAAGAAATAAAGATCTTCATTTTATGGGGAATCTTACAAATGGTCATGCACTCTTCACTCTAGCATTG
The DNA here is from genome assembly GCF_041138505.1 of Cibotium barometz. Lineage (NCBI taxonomy): Eukaryota > Viridiplantae > Streptophyta > Polypodiopsida > Cyatheales > Cibotiaceae > Cibotium > Cibotium barometz. The sequence continues at coordinate 58,684,575 of NC_141057.1, read as the reverse complement.
CCTTGCATAGACCCTCTTCAGCCAAGGCCTTCCAAGTATAGGATAGGAATTTTGAGTCCTCTTCATGATTTGGAAATCCAAGAAGGTTTTACTCCCATGATAGAAACCACCACATTAGTTATAATGCCTTCAGGTTTTACACTTTCTTTATTTGCCATCTCTAAGGTAGCATTAGACTTATGAGATGATTGTTCTTAAGTGTCCCAATGTTTCCATTAAACCTTCAAAAATTACATGAACTAAAGAACTACCATTAACAAGAACATTATTTACAAGCCAACCATTACATACATATCAACCTAAGTAAAAAAGTGTCTACATTTACTTTGACTACTTTAGATGGTGTATCCCTCTATTCTTATGATTGTTCTTAAGTCCCAATGTTTTCCATTAAACCTTCAAAAATGACATTTACTACTATAGAACTACCATCAACAAGAACATTCTTTACATGCAACCCATTACATACCATGTCAGCTTAGGGACAATAGATGTCTACTTCCACTTTGACTAGTTGAGGTGGTGCATCCCTCTGTCTCCTTCTTGCATGGATGCCACTCCTCAACTCACTATACAAGGGAGAAGCCAATGCAAGAAGTTTCCCATAGATAGTAATAAGCTCATAAATAAGACCTTGACCTTTAGAGAGGCTAAGTCAGCATATCCTAAATGCCTTCTCCGTCTTTTAACTTGCTTATTTCACCCTTTTTCCTCATTTTCCACTTTCAAAGGGGCTTTTCCTCTTCCACACCCTTACCATTCCTAGGTTTCTTCTCTTGAGCAGACACAACAACACCTTCACCTTCACCTTTATCATAAATAACAAGCATCTATCAAATTTATAGAATCAAAGGAAGGAGAAGCTCTCCTAGGACAATATCCTTTGTCTTGGAAGTCATAGCACAGTTTGCAAGAAAAATTAGCAGGGCGAGAATTTCTTACCACTTTTCGTGCGTCTTTTTACCCCAGGCTTTCATGAGCTTGTAAGAGGTCAAGCCACAAATGGTCCATCCTTGCTATGACTCAAGATACCACCATATCAAGTGCATTAGAGATAGCTATGTGTGGTTATGGTTCATTAAAGGCAACCATATTAGGAGTATTAGGACAAGGCGTGATCTTTGGTGTGGAAAAAAGTGGAAATACTTAGCTAAGTCTTTGGTTGATCCACGTCCTCCTCTACAAGGCTGCACTCTTGGCAAATAACTATCTTTAAGGATTTCTCTAAGTTTTTGGCAACTTCTTACTTCACCATTTGCCTTATTTTTTACCTTAACCTAGAGATAAATTTCTACAAAATCCACCCATCCATCCCAACCATAACTTATTTGGCTTCCTTGATTCTGGCTCTAGATGTAAATAGTGTTAAATGCAGTCTATCAAATTAGTAGCTCTTTTCACCATAGCCCTTCACAGAATCAAAACTTTGCGAGACTTCAATCAAAATTTGGTCATACTTTTACTCATCAAGAAGTAATTCATCACCATAAACAATAATCCTTGGTGAACCATGATGCGAAAAAACTTGTTTAATGAAAACATGTGCAGCTTGATCAGCAGCCAATGTCTTTTTGCAAGCAATAAAGTAAGCCTGTTTACTAGATCTATCTACCCGAGTCCCAATTTCATATCATTCTTTAGAAGTCGAAGGAAAACTAGTGATAAATTCCATACTTATTTGTTCCCATGGTTCATTAGAAACAGGCAAAGGCATAAGCAAACCAAATCTCTTTTCTTTATGAATCTTAATCTTTTGACACACAACATATTCAGAAAAAAATCTTAGCAACATCTTTATGCATCGTAGGCCAAAAGAAATATTTGGTAACTATTTGCAAAGTAGATGACTATTCTTCAATAATAGCTTGCCTAAATGGTTTAGTAAAGTATAATCTCTTTTGAAAGAAAAGAAAACCATCATCATAAAAATAATAAAAATAAGATAAAACTAATAAGAAGTTAGGGGTCATGTGGTAGGGTCATTGCCTTACTGGTTATGCCCCATCCACCAAATCCACTCTTTGCTCCACCATTGTGACTTGATGATGTTTATAACCAGTTGTTGTAATCAAAGAAGTGAGCATAAAAATGAAAAAGAGAGAAACCTTTTCCTTTCATAGTTAGTAAGATCACATTCTCTAACTAAATAGGCCAAAATCATTCTTAATGTTTTCATTAGACAATACCTCAGTGTCTTTATCCATTTTTGTGTTCAAGTCACTTTCACTTATATATGCTTAAAGAGTTTACATACTCATCATCTTCCTCACTTTTCTCACTTTGTAAATCAGCACTATTACGAGAAATAAAGATCTTCATTTTATGGGGAATCTTACAAATGGTCATGCACTCTTCACTCTAGCATTGCCTTGCATAGACCTTTTTCAGCCAAGGGCCTTCCAAGTATAGGATAGGAATTTTGAGTCCTCTTCATGATTTGGAAATCCAAGGAGGTTTTACTCCCATGATAGAAACCACCACATTAGTTATAACGCCTTCAGGTTTTACACTTTCTTTATTTGCCATCTCTAAGGTAGCATTAGACTTATGAGATGATTGTTCTTAAGTGTCCCAATGTTTCCAAAAATTACGTGAACTAAAGAACTACCATCAACAAGAACATTATATACATGCCAACCATTACATACCATATCAACCTAAGTAGAATAAGTGTCTACTTCTACTTTGACTACTTAAGATGGTGTATCCCTCTGTTCTTATGATTGTTCTTAAGTCCCAATGTTTTCCATTAAACCTTCAAAAATGACATTTACTGCTGTAGAACTACCATCAACAAGAACATTCTTTACATGCAACCCATTACATACCACGTCAGCTTAGGGACAATAGATGTCTACTTCCACTTTAACTAGTTGAGGTGATGCATCCCTGTGTCTCCTTCTTGCATGGATGCCACTCCTCAACTCACTATACAAGGGAGAAGCCAATGCAAGAAGTGTCCCGTAGATAGCAAATAAGCTCGTAATAAGGACCTTGACCTTTAGAGAGGCCAAGTCAGCATATCATCCTAAATGCCTTCTCCGTCTATTAACTTGCCTATTTCACCCTTTTTCCTCATTTTCCACTTTCAAAGGGGCTTTTCCTCTTCCACACCCTTACCATTCCTAGGTTTCTTCTCTTGAGTAGACACAACAACACCTTCACCTTCACCTTTATCGTCAATAACAAGTATCTATCAAATTTATAGAATCAAAGGAAGGAGAAGCTCTCCTAGGACAATATCCTTTGTCTTGGAAGTCATAGCACATTTTGCAAGAAAAGTTAGCAGGGCGAGAATTTCTTACCACTTTTTGTGTGTCTTTTTACCCCTGGCTTTCATGAGCTTGTAAGAGGTCAAGCCACAAATGGTCCATCCTTGCTATGACTCAAGATACCACCATATCAAGTGCATTAGAGATAGCTATGTGTGGTTATGGTTCATTAAAGGCAACCATATTAGGAGTATTAGGACAAGGTGTGATATTTGGTGTGGAAAAAAGTGGAAATACTTAGCTAAGTCTTTGGTTAATCCATGTCCTCCTCTTCAAGGCTGCACTCTTGGCATATAACTATCTTTAAGGATTTCTTTTGGCAACTTCTTACTTCACCATTTGCCTTGTTTTTTTACCTTAACCTAGAGATAAATTTCTACAAAATCCACCCATCCATCCCAACCATAACTTATTTGGCTTCCTTGATTCTGGCTCTAGATGTTAATAGTGTTAAATGGAGTCTATCAAATTAGTAGCTCTTTTCACCATAGCCCTTCACAGAATCAAAACTTTGCGAGACTTCAATCAAAATTTGGTCATACTTTTACTCATCAAGAAGTAATTCATCACCATAAACAATAATCCTTGGTGAACCATGATGCGAAAAAACTTGTTTAATGAAAACATGTGCAGCTTGCAATGTCTTTTTGCAAGCAATAAAGTAAGCCTGTTTACTAGATCTATCTACCAGAGGCCCAATCATATCATTCTTTAGAAGTCAAAGGAAAACTAGTGATAAATTCCATACTTATTTGTTCCCATGGTTCATAAGAAATAGGCAAAGGCATAAGCAAACCAAATCTCTTTTCTTTATAAATCTTAATCTTTTGACACACAACATATTCAAAAAAAAAACTCAGCAACATCTTTATGCATTGTAGGCCAAAAGAAATATTTGGTAACTATTTGCAAAGTAGATGACTATTCTTCAATAATAGCTTGCCTAAATGGTTTAGTGATGTATAATCTCTTTTGAAATAAAAGAAAACCATCATCATAATAATAATCAAAATAAGATAGCCAATAATTATCTTTCATCTTGTTATATGCATCATAAAAATCAAAATTTTTTTTACATGTTTCCTTCAGGTTATCAAAAGAAATGTCTATAATAGTAGATAATATATTATTAATAGTATTTAAAGAAATACCTTCAATAGCAGATATATTATTAATGGTAGGTCTCCTACTCAAAGCATCAGTAACAAAGTTATCATGTCCAGGTTTATATTTAATATTGGCTAAAAACTTTGAATAAAAGATGCACATTTAATATATCTATTTGATATTAAAGGCTATAAACGTAAATGTTTAATATTGGCTAAAAACTTTGAATAAAAGATGCACACTTAATATATCTATTTGATATTAAAGGCTATAAACGTAAATGTTTAATACTTTGATCGGTTTTAATGATACACTCTCAGGTCCCTTAAGATAATGTTTCCAAAATTTCAATGCATGAATAACATCAATCAATTCTTTATCAAAGTACTATGCTTAAGCTTAAATGGTTTCAATTTTGGACTTTCAAAAGCAATCGGATGATTCTCTTATGTAAGTGCAACACCAATACCGTGTTCGCTAACATCAATTATACTACTACAAAAAGAATGGTCTAAAAAAATTAACTTTTTGAAATCCACACCTATCGTTAGCTTTCCATTATTCTAAACAAAGATTACAATAGGAGAAATTAAATTAAACCCTTATGAAAGAAAAATAAACCCAACTTCAAGAAGCTTATCAATTTCTTCCTTTACCACACTAAAGAAGATTATTAGTTTCTTACTTTACAACTAATGAGAAGTTAGGGGTCATGTGGTAGGGTCATTGCCTTACTGGTTATGCCCCATCCACCAAATCCACTCAGTGCTCCACCATTGTGACTTGATGATGTTTATAAGTAGTTGCAATCAAAGAAATGAGCATAAAAATGAAAAAGAGAAAGAAACCTTTTCCTTTCATAGTTAGTGAGATCACATTCTCTAACTAAATAGGCCAAAATCATTCTTAATATTTTCATTAGACAATGCCTATAATTTGGAGGCCCCACCTTTGGAGTTACCTCAAGTGCATGCAAGTCTACCTCAGTGTCTTGATCCATTTTTGTGTTCAAAAGTCACTTTCACTTATATATGCTTAAAGAATTTACATACTCATCATCTTCCTCACTTTTCTCACTTTGTAAATCAGCACTATTACGAGAAATAAAGATCTTCATTTTATGGGGAATCTTACAAATGGTCATGCACTCTTCACTCTAGCATTGCCTTGCATAGACCCTCTTCACCTGGGCCTTTCAAATATAGGATAGGAATTTTGAGTCCTCTTCATGATTTGGAAATCCAAGGAGGTTTTACTCCCATGATAGAAACCACCACATTAGTTGTAACGCCTTCAGGTTTTACACTTTCTTTATTTGCCATCTCTAAGGTAGCATTAGACTTATGAGATGATTGTTCTTAAGTGTCCCAATGTTTCCAAAAATTACATGAACTAAAGAACTACCATCAACAAGAACATTATTTACATGCCAACCCTTACATACCATATCAACCTAAGTAGAATAAGTGTCTACTTCTACTTTGACTACTTAAGATGCTGTATCCCTTTGTTCTTATGATTGTTCTTAAGTCCCAATGTTTTCTATTAAACCTTCAAAATGACATTTACTGCTATAGAACTACCATCAATAAGAACATTCTTTACATGATGCAACCCATTACATACTACGTCAGCTTAGGGACAATAGATGTCTACTTCCACTTTGACTAGTTGAGGTGATGCATCCCTGTGTCTCCTTCTTGCATGGATGCCACTCCTCAACTCACTATACAAGGGAGAAGCCAATGCAAGAAGTTTCCCATAGATAGTAATAAGCTCATAAATAAGACCTTGACCTTTAGAGAGGCCAAGTTAGCATATCATCCTAAATGCCTTCTCCATCTTTTAACTTGATTATTTCACCCTTTTCCCTCATTTTCCACTTTTAAAGGGGCTTTTTCTCTTCCACACCCTTACCATTCCTAGGTGTCTTCTCTTGAGTAGACACAACACCTTCACCTTCACCTTTATCGTCAATAACAAACATCTATCAAATTTATAGAATCAAAGGAAGGAGAAGCTCTCCTAGGACAATATCCTTTGTCTTGGAAGTCATAGCACATTTTGCAAGAAAAATTAGCAGGGCGAGAATTTCTTACCACTTTTTGTGCGTCTTTTTACCCCTGGCTTTCATGAGCTTGTAAGAGGTCAAGCCACAAATGGTCCATCCTTGCTATGACTCAAGATACCACCATATCAAGTGCATTAGAGATAGCTATGTGTGGTTATGGTTCATTAAAGGCAACCATATTAGGAGTATTAGGACAAGGTGTGATCTTTGGTGTGGAAAAAAGTGGAAATACTTTGCTTAGTCTTTGGTTGATCCACGTCCTCCTCTTCAAGGCTGCACTCTAGGCATATAACTTCTTACTTCACCATTTGCCTTGCTTTTTTACCTTAACCTAGAGATAAGTTTCTACAAAATCCACCCATAACTTATTTGGCTTCCTTGATTCTGGCTCTAGATGTTAATAGTGTTAAATGGAGTCTATCAAATTAGTAGCTCTTTTCACCATAGCCCTTCACAGAATCAAAACTTTGCGAGACTTCAATCAAAATTTGGTCATACTTTTACTCATCATCATCACCATAAACAATAATCCTTGGTGAACCATGATGGTGAACCATGATGAGAAAAAACTTGTTTAATGAAAACATGTGCAACTTGATAAGCAGCCAATGTCTTTTTGCAAGCAATAAGTAAGCCTATTTACTAGATCTATCTACCAGAGTCCCAATCATATCATTCTTTAGAAGTCGAAGGAAAACTAGTGATAAATTTCATACTTATTTGTTCCCATGGTTCATTAGAAACATGCAAAGGAAAAAGCAAACCAAATCTCTTTTCTTTATGAATCTTAATCTTTTGACACACAACATATTCAGAAAAAAAACTCAGCAACATCTTTATGCATCGTAGGCCAAAAGAAATATTTGGTAACTATTTGCAAAGTAGATGACTATTCTTCAATAATAGCTTGCCTAAATGATTTAGTGATGTATAATTTTTTTTAAAAAGAAAAGAAAACCATCATCATAAGAATAATCAAAATAAGATAGCCAATAATTATCTTTCATCTTGTTATATGCATCATAAAAATCAAAATTATTTTTACATGTTTCCTTCATGTTATCAAAAGAAATGTCTATAATAGTAGATAATATATTATTAATATTATTAAAAGAAATACCTTCAATAGCAGATATATTATTAATGGTAGGTCTCCTACTCAAAGCATCAGTAACAAAATTACAGGTTTATATTTAATATTGGTGGCTAAAAACTTTGAATAAAAGATGCGCACTTAATATGTCTATTTGATATTAAAGGCTGTAAAAGTAAATGTTTAATACTTTGATCGGTTTTAATGATACACTCTCAGGTCCGTTAAGATAATGTTTCCAAAATTTCAATGCATGAATAACATCAATCAATTCTTTATCAAAGTACTATGCTTAAGCTTAAATGGTTTCAATTTTGGACTTTCAAAAGCAATCGGCGGATGATTATCTTATGTAAGTACAACACCAATACCATGTCCGCTAACATCAGTTACTACTACAAAAAGAATGGTCTAAAAAAATTAACTTTTTGAAATCCACATATCGTTAGGTTTCCATTCTTTTAAACAAAGATTACAATAGAAGAAATTAAATTAAACCCTTATGAAAGAAAAATAAACCCAACTTCAAGAAGCTTATCAATTTCTTCCTTTACCACACTAAAGAAGATTATTAGTTTCTTACTTTACAACTAATGAGAAGTTAGGGGTCATGTGGTAGGGTCATTGCCTTACTAGTTATGCCCCATCCACCAAATCCACTCAGTGCTCCACCATTGTGACTTGATGATCATTATAAGCAGTTGCAATCAAAGAAATGAGCATAAAAATGAAAAAGAGAAAGAAAACTTTTCCTTTCGTAGTTAGTGAGATCACATTCTCTAACTAAATAGGCCAAATCATTCTAAATATTTTCATTAGACAATGCCTATAATTTGGAGGACCCACCTTTGGAGTTCATGCAAGTCTACCTCAGTGTCTTTATCCATTTTCGTGTTCAAGTCTACCTCAGTGTCTTTATCCATTTTTGTGTTGAAGTCACTTTCACTTATATATGCCTAAAGAGTTTACATACTCATGATCTTCCTCACTTTTCTCACTTTGTAAATCAGCACTATTACGAGAAATAAAGATCTTCATTTTATGGGGAATCTTACAAATGGTCATGCACTCTTCACTCTAGCATTGCCTTGCATAGACCCTCTTCAGCTAAGGTGCCTTCAGGTTTTACACTTTCTTTATTTGCCATCTCTAAGGTAGCATTAGACTTATGAGATGATTGTTCTTAAGTGTCCCAATGTTTCCATTAAACCTTCAAAAATTACATGAACTAAAGAACTACCATCAACAACCAAGAACATTATTTACATGATTCCAACCATTACATACCATATCAACCTAAGTAGAATAAGTGTCTACTTCTACTTTGACTACTTAAGATGGTGTATCCCTCTGTTCTTATGATTGTTCTTAAGTCCCAATGTTTTCCATTAACAACCATCAACAAGAACATTCTTTACATGCAACCCATTACATACCACGTCAGCTTAGGGACAATAGATGTCTACTTCCACTTTGACTAGTTGAGGTGGTGCATCCCTCTGTCTCCTTCTTGCATGGATGCCACTCCTCAACTCACTATACAAGGGAGAAGCCAATGCAAGAAGTTTCCCATAGATAGTAATAAGCTCATAAATAAGACCTTGACCTTTAGAGAGGCCAAGTCAGCATATCCTAAATGCCTTCTCCGTCTTTTAACTTGCTTATTTCACCCTTTTTCCTCATTTTCCACTTTCAAAGGGGCTTTTCCTCTTCCACACCCTTACCATTCCTAGGTTTCTTCTCTTGAGTAGACACAACAACACCTTCACCTTAACCTTTATCATAAATAACAAGCATCTATCAAATTTATAGAATCAAAGGAAGGAGAAGCTCTCCTAGGACAATATCCTTTGTCTTGGAAGTCAGAGCACATTTTGCAAGAAAAATTAGCAGGGCGAGAATTTCTTACCACTTTTCATGCGTCTTTTTACCCCAGGCTTTCATGAGCTTGTAAGAGGTCAAGCCACAAATGGTCCATCCTTGCTATGACTCAAGATACCACCATATCAAGTGCATTAGAGATAGCTATGTGTGGTTATGGTTCATTAAAGGCAACCATATTAGGAGTATTAGGACAAGGTGTGATCTTTGGTGTGGAAAAAAGTGGAAATACTTAGCTAAGTCTTTGGTTGATCCACGTCCTCCTCTACAAGGCTGCACTCTTGGCAAACAACTATCTTTAAGGATTTCTCTAAGTTTTTGGCAACTTCTTACTTCACCATTTGCCTTATTTTTTTACCTTAACCTAGAGATAGATTTCTACAAAATCCACCCATCCATCCCAACCATAACTTATTTGGCTTCCTTGATTCTGGCTCTAGATGTTAATAGTGTTAAATGCATTCTATCAAATTAGTAGCTCTTTTCACCATAGCCCTTCACATAATCAAAACTTTGCGAGACTTCAATCAAAGTTTGGTCATACTTTTACTCAAGAAGTAATTCATCATCACCATAAACAATAATCCTTGGTGAACCATGATGCAAAAAAAAACTTGTTTAATGAAAACATGTGCAGCTTGTTGATAAGCAGCCAATGTCTTTTTGCAAGCAATAAAGTAAGCCTGTTTACTAGATCTATCTACCAGAGTCCCAATCATATCATTCTTTAGAAGTCGAAGGAAAACTAGTGATAAATTCCATACTTATTTGTTCCCATGGTTCATTAGAAACAGGCAAAGGCATAAGCAAACCAAATATCTTTTCTTTATGAATCTTAATCTTTTGACATACAACATATTCAGAAAAAAACTTAGCAACATCTTTATGCATTGTAGGCCAAAAGAAATATTTGGTAACTATTTGCAAATAGTGCCTAAATGGTTTAGTGATGTATAAATTTTTTTTTGAAAGAAAAGAAAACCATCATCATAAGAATAATCAAAATAAGATAGCCAATAATTATCTTTCATCTTGTTATATGCATCATAAAAATCAAAATTATTTTTACATGTTTCCTTCATGTTATCAAAGGAAATGTCTATAATAGTAGATAGTATATTATTAATAGTATTAAAAGAAATACCTTCAATAGCTGATATCTTATTATTTGTAGGTCTCCTACTGAAAGCATCAGGAACAAAATTATCATGTCCAGGTTTATATTTTATATTGGTTAAAAACTTTGAATAAAAGATGCGCACTTAATATGTCGATTTGATATTAAAGGCTGTAAAAGTAAATGTTTTAAGATAATGTTTCCAAAATTTCAATGTATGAATAACATCAATCAATTCTTTATCAAAGTACGATGCTCAAGCTTAAATGGTTTCAATTTTGGACTTTCAAAAGCAATCGGATGATTATCTTATGTAAGTACAACACCAATACCATGTCCGCTAACATCAGTTACTACTACAAAAAGAATGGTCTAAAAAGTTCAACTTTTTGAAATCCACACATATCGTTAGCTTTCCATTCTTTTAAACAAAGATTATAGTAGGAGAAATTAAATTAAACCCTTATAAAAGAAAAATAAACCCAACTTCAAGAAGCTTATTAATTTCTTCCTTTACCACACTAAAGAAGATTATTAGTTTCTTACTTTACAACTAATGAGAAGTTAGGAGTCATGTGGTAGGGTGATTGCCTTACTGGTTATGCCCCATTCACCAATCCACTCAGTGCTCCACCATTGTGACTTGATGATGTTTATAAGCAGCTGTTGCACAATCAAAGAAATGAGCATAAAAATGAAAAAGAGATAGAATAATAAAAGTGTTACTTTTATCACAATTGAATTTCATGCATAGAAGTATGCATAAGAGTTGATTATTTTATCATAAAAGTGTTACTTTTATCATAATTGGATTTCATGCATAGAAGTATGCAAAAAAAAAAAGATATTCTTTTTATACTAAAAGTGTGATTTTCATCATAAATGGATTTTATGCATAACTTAGATGCATAAGAGAAATTATTTTATTCTAAAAGTGTAATTCCTACCAAATTGAATTTATGCATAGGAAGATAAAAGATTGATTCAAAAGTGTCATTCTCATCTAAATTGAATTTATGCATAGGAAGATGCATAAAAGATTGAATTTTAATTCAAAAGTGTCATTTTCATTTAAAATAAATTTATGCATAGGAAGATGCATAAAAGATTGATTTTACTTCGAAAGTATTAATCTCCTTAAATGGAATTTATGCATAAATAAATGTGTAAAGAAATCTTATATCAAATATAAGAATTCTCTTGTATTCTATAAATAGATATGAGATGTGATAGGATGTGATAAGAGGTGTATAAGATGTGATAAGAGGTGTATAAGATGTGATAAGAGGTGATAAGATGCTTATGAAATAAGTTAGCAGGTGATAAGATGAATTAAGATGTGATAAGATGTATATGAGATGAGGTAAGAAGTGTATGTGATAGGATAAGATGTATATGGGTTGTGATAGGGCAAGAATGGATGTGATGTAAAAGATTAGATGTGAAGGCATATGGGGTTATATGAATGGGAATGTGGAAATGGATGTATGTATGTGGATGTGGATGTGAATGTGGATGTATGGATGTAGATACAGATGTGGATGTATGTATGTATGTGGATGTAGATGTGGATGTATAGATGTGAATGGGAATGTGGATGTGGATGTATGAATGTGGATGTGGATATGGATGTGGATGTGGATGTATGTATGTGGATATGGATGTGTATGTATGAATGTGGATATGGGATGTGGGTGTATAAATGAGGATGTGAAAATGGATGTATGCATGTAGATGTGGATATATGGATGTGAATGTGAATGTGTATGTGAATTAATGTGTCGTTGATATGAGGAAATGGATGAGAATGAGTACACACTGAATGGAATGTGGAATAAGTAATGTATGTCAAGAATGATGGGGAAGCATTTTGACGGTCTTGTGGATTAAGGTCATGAAGACCTAACTGTTAAAGTTGCAACTGCTGATGGAGAGTCAATGGAGGACGTCTCGCGTAGCAAGGTCGACCGAGGTCTTGACCAGCCTCGGTTCGGTTTAAATGGTGAGCTTCCGATACGGTGGATGAGGGACCAAAGAAGCAGCCTATGAGTGAAGCGCTAGGTCACCTGCGAAGGATCCTAGAGGGTGCTGACCATACGGTGCTCGGGCTCTAGGTCGCCGAAGATACCCACACATGCGTCGTGGAAGATATTGGAACAAGGAATAAGAGTTGTTTTCTGAAACCTGGGATGGATCTGGTTGATTGATCTTGCTGGTCCTCAACGGATGAGTCCACGGCTCTTTTATATGGATCTGTGGGTTGATCTTGCTGATCTTCCACGGAGATTCCATTCTGTTATATGAATATATTGCCGGTTACTATGAGCTAGGAACTATGGAAAAGGCCCCTGAGTGAACAGGTGGTGAGCGTTCTGGTTGCCAATGATGCCATAAGTACACCGATGAATGAATGACGGGAAATAAGGATTCAACCAGAGACTTGAGGATTGACATCAGAGCGACATAATGGTTTCATTAAAGGATTGTTTGAAAGATAGTTGATGCTGAGAAAAAGGCAATTTCATATTGGGTGTGTAAGTGGTGTGACTAGTTTTATGTTTGCATGAACTTCCGGCTAGGGGGCCTAGGAACTCTTTTCCCTGGTACCCGGGACAAAACCTAATCAAATTCCTAATTGGATCCCATCACTACAGTGGTTGGGAGGTTGGCTAACCCATGGGACTGGATGGGGTTAGGCTGGATTGATGGATCCGTAAATCGAGATTTAATTTCTATTACTACGATAGATGAAGTAAATCCCGGATAGTAATTGTTCTATGGATAGGAATCAACGGTTGTGCCTCTTGATAGGGAAAAAAGCATTGATCCCAATGATCCAAGTGCAAGTTTCTTCCTTGATCTGACCAAGTACCGTTAGAGGTGCAGTCAGATCAGTTTGATCAGTAATGATCTTGACTACGTTAGAGTAAAGAGTTATCCTGGTGGAATCACCCGTGCTTTCCGGATAAGGGAAGTTTTTACGGGTTTGGTTTTGGAAAAACCGACGGATTAGTCTCTTGTCCGGATGTCCGTGTGGTGGGCGAGGCCCCGAGTGTGAGACCCTGACCCGCGCAAGATGTGTTACTTCCGCTGCTAGCACCCCGAATCCGTTGCGCAGTGGGAACAGGGATCTCACAGTTGGTATCAGAGCGAATTGGCTAATAAAGATCAACTGAAAAGCCAAATATGTCAAAAATTTATCAAGTAGCACAAAAAGGTTATAATTGTGTGATTTAATTCATACAAATTGATATTCAAACTAATTTCGTAAATTAGTAATTGGGTCTTCAAATGGAAGTACCGCAATTATATGGAACCCTGACTTGCTTGAGGCCTAGACATGATGGTATTTACCTTATAGTTCCAAGTATCATGACTACCCGTATATACCGAGGGTATAACTGCAGCTCTTCAGCGGTAGTATATACGAGTAAATCTAAGACTTGAAATTATAAGCGTTAATGTTATCCAGATGATGATTTCGAATGTGGTTGATATGATTTTTAATTCTGTTTGAGAACTGATGAATTGATTTGGATTTTGATTGAAAAATGATGATTTCTAAAATTTAGTTGAAATATAATAACCTGAGCAAAACCACAATGAGGATGAATGGGACGAGTCCCTGTGATGATATTCATAACTGGAATGATGATAATGATTTCAGCAAATCACTATGAGATTAGTGGATTGTGCTATCAAATTGCTACTGTTAACACTTGACTCGGTATATCAAGTTAAGGGATGACAAATTGAGAACTTGCTTGACTAGAATTCCCGTGGAGGAATGTTCACAAAGAAAATTTTTCGATCTAATGGACCATTATCGTGTTAAAGATATGAATGATATGATCTGAAATGAATTGTTATTTAATGATGAGTCCTATATAAGGGATATTTATCCCCGTATTCTGTTGGGTTGACCAGAATATAAGGAACCCCAGAATAAATTGGATCTTAAGAAAAAGAGTTGTCCTCTACTTTACGAGATGAGGACATCTCGTACTTTTTAAGTGGGGTAGAATGTAAGATTCCTTCCCAGCCTTCGAGATATGCAGGAGTAAGAACCTCCCTTTCTGATCTTATAATTATTCCCTCTCTAAATAAAAGAAAGATTCTGTTTAAAAAAGGAAGACCCTTTCCCCACAATACTTCTCAAAAGTCCCACCTGTTTTAAGGATTATGAACGATGAGTTTAGAAGTGAGAACCGGTGTTTTGGATGCCAAGGTTTTGGTCATCAATTAAAAGACTGCCCAGGATCGACAGAAGCAGTATGCAGATAAAAAGAGGGCAGTCAGAGAATTCAAAGAAGCAGATATGGTCTTCATTCGAGTACGACCCAAAAGAAGTTCTTTATCTCTTAGGAAGTATAAGAAGTTATCCCCCAGATATTGTGGGCCATATCAGATTTCAATGAAAGTAGGTGACTTAGCCTACGAGCTTTTTCTACCTCATCATCTCAAAGTTCACAATGTATTTCATGTGAACCTTCTATAGAAATATGTGCCAAACCCAAATCATGGAAAGACGGTAAAACTTCAGTGACAAGATACCGTTGGCTTCTAAGTTACGCTAGCTCCTTCCTTTATATAAGTCGTAACTTTTACTTGTCGCTCACAGTAATCTTACTTTCATCGATCTCCTTTCTTTCTTAATCTCCTTCATGGCTTATCAACAGGAATTAGTTTTATCCATGATGATTTCTCACCTTCAAGACGCAAGTGAGTCTGTGAAGAAGGATTTTATAGAACTGTATGAGCGCTCACTTTTCCCTCACTTAGGAACTTCTGTAGCTCAGACTAAATGGCGGACCTATCAAGATATAACTAGGGTAACACCCTGGGGTCAGCAGCACTTTCGTAACAATATCCGCTTGGCCATGGTTATTGAAGCCTTGGGTTTGGGTCCCCGATACTACTGCGTCATGAGATCAAGACATCTTGGGTTTTCTGAGCAGGTCTTCTTACTGGTGTGTTTTCTTCCTCATCAGAAGATATGCCTTTACCCCATTTTTGGCTTGCCTCTCAGAGGTCCTTTTGTTAGATCACCTCATACCACTGAGATAGGTGCGGTAATAACCAACAGAATTATTCCCATAGATGAGTTACCTTATACGTGCGCAGCTTGTGAGTGCTGCTTTTGTGATCATATGATGGACGGGCTTATGGAAGTGTAAAGAGTTCTTCTATCCTTACTGTATATGTTCCAAGAATGAATAAAGTTTAAATCTTATTCTTGTCTTGACCCTTACTCTCTTTGAGACTTTTTTATTTGGTGGTTAATCTTAATTAAATCTTTCTCTAAGTCTCATGTTCGTGCATCTCGCGAAATTATCCCAAGTTTACGAGATGAGGACATCTCGCGTTTTTCAAGTGTGAGAGAATGTAAGATTCCTCCCCAGCCTCTCAAAATGTCCAGCATATTCTCCTGTAATCAATTTCCTCTTCAGAAATATAAGAGATCTTGTCTCTACCTGTTTTGACATAGAGAGAGAAAATATTCTAGAGAGAGAGTATTCAGATTATGAATATTTTTGGATAGAAAAATAACTCATCTTATTAAAATAAGTTCCCCTGAAACAGAAATTCAAAAAGAACTTTCCAATGTGCAATTGGAATTTATTGGAAATGGGTATAAAGGACCTTAGCCTAAGGGTATAGACTTTCAGAAATTTTTGGATTATGGTCCAATTAAGGTTCCTATGGGCCAATTGCATCAATCCATGTGTACGGAGGAGATAAATCCAATTTGTAAAAGAAGATACCCAAAAATGAGTAAATGCTCACATAAGATGAAGAGTTGACTATGTACAAGGTTTATTAGTAAGAAACTATGAGTAATATCAAAAATATGAGATATTTTTGATATCCAAAAATGAGTAAATGCTCACATAAGATGAAGAGTTGAAAATGTACAAGGTTTATTAGTAAAAAACTATGAGCAATATTAAAAATATGAGATATTTTGGGTATAATAATTCTATTTTGACACATATGTAAGGAAGGGGAGTCCATTAAAGGAGGTGCATATTTCACATGCTTGAATGAGTTTTAAACTCAAAAATAATGTGATATTTTTATCTCTCCTCTTCTCTTGAATCAAACCAAATCAAAATGGAACCAAACCGAATAAAAAAGGAACCAAACTAGATCCAAATCTAGTCCAAATTCAACCAAACTAAATCTGGAAAATTCTAGAATTCAGTTAGCTTTGGTTAGAGCTTCCCTCTCCTATAAATAGAACATGAGTCCTTTGAAAAAAATAGAAGAATTTTACTATACTAGAGTTATGCTGAAATAATGCTAATTTCTACTATTCTCTAAAATTCTCTCCAAATTGAAAAAATTGGAGCTTCCGTCTTTCTTTAATCCCCATTGATGGCTCCATCAACATACTTAACCAATTGATTGGTTGGGGGCCTCTACCGTGAACAAAGAATCAAGCAATTTGTAAGGTAAATGGTGAATTTTGATCTTTTCTATAATTTCTCAATGTTTCTCTCTTCTCAACCCCTCTCAAGCTTGAGAAGCTTAATTGGAATGGTTTTTGAATGCTATTGAAGTTAAATGATGAATGGTAGTAAAGAGTTACATAATTTGATGAATGCTATTGAAGTTAATTGATTAATGATAGTTAAGAATTACATAAATTTCCATTTATGCTTAATTCAAATGGTTTTTATGTAATTTCTCTCTCTCATTCAAGAAATGGTCATACTCATGACCCGTTCTCAATCCAAATGAAGCTTTTCATAAAGCTTTTCCTTAATCCAAGATTAATCTATACTTGAGGTCAAATTAATGGCTTTTTTCTATGTCTTAGTTTATGTATTTCATGAATATTGATAATTCAATCAATTATGGATTATTGATCCAATTAGAGATCATTCTAATTATTTCTTAATGATAAGCTTTATCCCTTAGAAAAATTGAGATTTATCAGTCATAGCAGCGGAGCTATGGCAAAATTTTTATAAAAATTACGCATAAAATAATTTCATTCAATGCATGAAAAGAGGACTTCCTACCATATTCTAGGAATTATCATCCTAGATTAATTGAAGATATTCATTGTAATCATAGAGAAATTGATTTTTATATTATGCATAATTGATTTTCATGCATAGAGGTATGCATAATAGATTATTATTTTAACATAAAAGTGTTACTTTTATCATAATTAGATTTCATGCATAGAGGTATGCATAAAAGATTATTATTTTAATGTAAAAGTGTTACTTTTAGCATAATTGAATTTCATGCATAGGTGTACGCATAAAAGATGATTATTTTATTATAAAAGTGTTATTTTTATCATATTTGGATTTCATGCATAGAGGTATGCATAAAAGTTGATTATTTTATTATAAAAGTGTTACTTTTATCACAATTGAATTTCATGCATAGAAGTATGCATAAAAGTTGATTATTTTATTATAAAAGTGTTACTTTTATCACAATTGAATTTCATGCATAGAAGTATGCATAAGAGTTGATTATTTTATTATAAAAGTCATATTTGGATTTCATGCATAGAGATATGCATAAAAGTTGATTATTTTATTATAAAAGTGTTACTTTTATCACAATTGAATTTCATGCATAGAAGTATGCATAAGAGTTGATTATTTTATTATAAAAGTGTTACTTTTATCATATTTGGATTTCATGCATAGAGGTATGCATAAAAGTTGATTATTTTATTATAAAAGTGTTACTTTTATCACAATTGAATTTCATGCATAGAAGTATGCATAAGAGTTGATTATTTTATAATAAAAGTGTTACTTTTATCATATTTGGATTTCATGCATAGAGGTATGCATAAAAGTTGATTATTTTATTATAAAAGTGTTACTTTTATCACAATTGAATTTCATGCATAGAAGTATGCATAAGAGTTGATTATTTTATTATAAAAGTGTTACTTTTATCATATTTGGATTTCATGCATAGAGGTATGCATAAAAGTTGATTATTGTATTATAAAAGTGTTACTTTTATCACAATTGAATTTCATGCATAGAAGTATGCATAAGAGTTGATTATTTTATTATAAAAGTGTTACTTTTATCATATTTGGATTTCATGCATAGAGGTATGCATAAAAGTTAATTATTTATTATAAAAGTGTTACTTTTATCACAATTGAATTTCATGCATAGAAGTATGCATAAGAGTTGGTTATTTTATTATAAAAGTGTTACTTTTATCATATTTGGATTGCATGCATAGAGGTATGCATAAAAGTGGATTATTTTATTATAAAAGTGTTACTTTTATCACAATTGAATTTCATGCATAGAAGTATGTATAAGAGTTGGTTATTTTATTATAAAAGTGTTACTTTTATCATAATTGGATTTCATGCATAGAAGTATGCAAAAAAAAAAAGATATTCTTTTTATACTAAAAGTGTGCTTTTCATCATAAATGGATTTTATGCATAACTTAGATGCATAAGAGAAATTCTTTTATTCTAAAAGTGTAATTTCTACCAAATTGAATTTATGCATAGCAAGATAAAAGATTGATTCAAAAGTGTCATTCTCATCTAAATTGAATTTATGCATAGGAAGATGCATAAAAGATTGAATTTTAATTCAAAAGTGTCATTTTTATTTAAAATGAATTTATGCATAAGAAGATGCATAAAAGATTGATTTTACTTCGAAAGTATTAATCTCCTAAATTGGAATTTATGCATAAATAAATGTGTAAAGAAATCTTATATCAAATATAAGAATTCTCTTGTATTCTATAAATAGATGTGAGATGTGATAGGATGTGATAAGAGGTGTATAAGATGTGATAAAAGGTGATAAGATGCTTATGAAATAAGTTAGCAGGTGAAAAGATGAATTAAGATGTGATAAGATGTGTATGAGATGAGGTAAGAAGTGTATGTGATAGGATAAGATGTATATGGGTTGTGATAGGGCAAGAATGGATGTGATGTAAAAGATTAGATGTGAAGGCATATGGGGTTATATGAATGGGAATGTGGAAATGGATGTATGTATGTGGATGTGGATGTGAATGTGGATGTATGGATGTAGATACGGATGTGGATGTATGGATGTAGATACGGATGTGGATGTATGTATGTATGTGGATGTAGATGTGGATGTATAGATGTGAATGGGAATGTGGATGTGGATGTATGAATGTGGATGTGGATGTGGATGTGGATGTATGAATGTGGATGTGGATGTGGATGTGGATGTGGATGTATGGATGTGGATATGGATGTGTATGTATGAATGTGGATATGGGATGTGGGTGTATAAATGAGGATGTGAAAATGGATGTATGCATGTAGATGTGGATATATGGATGTGAATGTGAATGTGTATGTGAATTAATGTGTCGTTGATATGAGGAAATGGATGAGAATGAGTACACACTGAATGGAATGTGGAATAAGTAATGTATGTCAAGAATGATTGGGAAGCATTTTGACGGTCTTGTGGATTAAGGTCATGAAGACCTAACTCTTAAAGTTGCAACTGCTGACAGAGAGTCAATGGAGGACGTCTCGCGTAGCAAGGTCGACCGACAAGGTCTTGACTAGCCTCGGTTCGATTTAAATGGTGAGCTTCCGATACAGTGGATGAGGGACCAAGGAAGCGGCCTATGAGTGAAGCGCTAGGTCACCTGCGAAGGATCCTAGAGGGTGCTGACCATACGGTGCTCGGGCTCTGGGTCGCCGAAGATACCCACACATGCGTCGTGGAAGATATTGGAACAAGGAATAAGAGTTGTTTTCTGAAACCGGCATGGATCTGGTTGATTGATCTTGCTGGTCCTCAACGGATGAGTCCATGGCTCTTTTATATGGATCTGTGGGTTGATCTTGCTGATCTTCCACGGAGATTCCATTCTGTTATATGAATATATTGCCGGTTACTATGAGCTAGGAAC
Source organism: Cibotium barometz (assembly GCF_041138505.1). Classification (NCBI taxonomy): domain Eukaryota; kingdom Viridiplantae; phylum Streptophyta; class Polypodiopsida; order Cyatheales; family Cibotiaceae; genus Cibotium; species Cibotium barometz. The sequence continues at coordinate 58,664,110 of NC_141057.1, read as the reverse complement.
TATGGAAAAGGCCCCTGAGTGAACAGGTGGTGAGCGTTCTGGTTGCCAATGATGCCATAAGTACACCGATGAATGAATGACGGGAAATAAGGATTCAACCAGAGACTTAAGGATTGACATCAGAGCGACATAATGGTTTCATTAAAGGATTGTTTGAAAGATAGTTGATGCTAAGAAAAAGGCAATTTCATATTGGGTGTGTAAGTGGTGTGACTAGTTTTATGTTTGCATGAACTTCCGGCTAGGGGGCCTAGGAACTCTTTTCCCTGGTACCCGGGACAAAACCTAATCAAATTCCTAATTGGATCCCATCACTACAGTGGTTGGGAGGTTGGCTAACCCATGGGACTGGATGGGGTTAGGCTGGACTGATGGATCCGTAAATCGAGATTTAATTTCTATTACTACGATAGATGAAGTAAATCCCGCATAGTAATTGTTCTATGGATAGGAATCAATGGCTGTGCCTCTTGATGGGGAAAAAAGCGTTGATCCCAATGATCCAAGTGCAAGTTTCTTCCTTGATCTGACCAAGTACCGTTAGAGGTGCAGTCGGATCAGTTTGATTAGTAATGATCTTGACTACGTTAGAGTAAAGAGTTATCCTGGTAGAATCGCCCGTGCTTTCCGACGGATAAGGGAAGTTTTTTCGGGTTCGGTTTTGGAAAAACCGATGGATTAGTCTCTTGTCCGGATATCCGTGGGCGAGGCCCCGAGTGTGAGACCCTGACCCGCGCAAGATGTGTTACTTTCGCTGCTAGCACCCCGAATCCGCTGCGCAGTGGGAATAGGGATCTCACAGCACATGTTTTCATTAAACAAGTTTTTTCGCATCATGGTTCACCAAGGATTATTGTTTATGGTGATGAATTACTTCTTGAGTAAAAGTATGACCAAATTTTGATTGAAGTCTCGCAAAGTTTTGATTCTGTGAAGGGCTATGGTGAAAAGAGCTACTAATTTGATAGACTCTATTTAACATTGTAAGATTCCTCCTAAGTCTCTTAAGATGTCCAGCATCTTCCCTTGTAATCAAATCCCTCTTCAGAAATATAAAAGATCTTGTTTCTATCAGTTTTAGCCTAGAGAGAGAAAATCTTCTAGAGAGTGGTAATTCTATTTTTAAATATTTTTGGATAGAAAAATACCTCATCTTATTAAAATAAGTTCCCCTGAAACAGAAGTTTAAAAAGATTTTTAGAAGGTGCATTAGAAATTAAGTATAATTTGTTCAAGAGGCATTATCTTGAGGGTCAAGATTTTTTTGAAATTTTAAATTAAGGTTCCTATGGACCAATAAGATTCATCCAAATGTAGGGAGGAGATAAATAGAAGAATAAAAGGAAAATCCCCCAAAAACGAGTAAATACTCACATAAGATGAAGAGTTGACTAAGGACAAGGTTAATAGTTAAAAAAGAGAGATATTTAGGTGAAATGATGCATTTTTGACACCTCAGTATGGGGGAATTTCCCTCATGAAGTAGGCCCCTATTTCACATGCTTGAATGAGTTATAAACTCCCAAATAATGAGATATTTTTATCTCTCCTCTCTCCTGTTTCAACTAGATCCAAAAAGTGAGCAAAACTGACCCAAAAATGGTCAAAAATTGACCAAATTGATTTGGAAAATTCTAGAATCAATTGGCTTAGTTAGAAGCTCACTTTTTCCTATAAATAGAAGCCTTCCCCTTTCTTGAAACTCAATAGTGTTTTGCACTATTACCTTGCCTCTCCCAAGTGCCAAAAACTGTGAATTTTACTCATAATTCATTAGTTTTTGACCTTCCCTCTTCTAAAAGATTGGTGGTCACTCTTGTTTCAAACAAGAGTAGAACCCTCAAACCATCAAGCCAAAGGAAAGCTCTCAAATTATCTATGTAAGTTGGAGATTCTTCTCTTTTCTATTTCTTTTATGGTTTTTTATGATTTTTGACTTCTCTAAAATGAAATGATGTTATGCCTCATTGAAAAAAGGCATTCCCCTCTCTTCTTTAGTAAATCCAACCATTCTTTATCCTAGATGATTGATTATTGGATAAAATCAAGTTTTTCATAATGTTTCTCTTAGTTAAGTAGAAAATGTTTACACTAGAATGATTTAAATACTCTTGGTAAACTTCTAATTAAATTTTGAGAGTTAAAAATTAAAAAATGGTCAGCCATACAAAGGAGGTTATGGCAAAATTTTCTAAAAATTTATGAAATAAATTTCATCTTTTATTAATCAAAAAGAGTAATCCCCATCGTTAGAGTATTCTAAAAGTGTCATTTTCATTCATGCATAGAAAGATGCATATTGATTAATTTTTATAAAAGAATGATTTTCAATAAAATTAAATTCTACAAAAGATACTTATTGATAATTTTTTTATTATGAAAGTGTTACTTTCTTCATTATGGATTTTTATGCATAAAATAATGCATAAAAGTATATTTTTTTATTACAAAAGAGTTACTTTTATCCTATTGATTTTTATGCATAAAAGTATGCATAAAAGAATATTTTTTTATTATAAAAGTGTTACTTTTATCATTATTGATTTATATGCATAAAAGAATATTTTTTTATTATAAAAGTGTTACTTTTATCATTATTGATTTCTATGCATAAAAGAATATTTTTTTATTATAAAGTGTTACTTTTATCATTATTGATTTCTATGCATAAAAGTATGCATAAAAGAATATTTTTTTATTATAAAAGTGTTACTTTTATCATTATTGATTTCTATGAATAAAAGTATGCATAAAAGAATATTTTTTTATTATAAAAGTGTTACTTTTATCATAAATGATTTTTATGCATAAACATATGCATAAACGATATATTTTTTATATTAAAAGTGTGATTTTCATCATAAATGATTTTTATGCATAAAAGATTTTTTTTATATTAAAAGTGTGATTTTCATCATAAATGATTTTTTATGCATAAACATATGCATAAAAGATATATTTTTTAGATTAAAAGTGCGATTTTCATCATAAATGATTTTTATGCATAAAAGATATTTTTTTATATTAAAAGTGTGATTTTCATCATAAATGATTTTTATGCCTAGACATATGCATAAAAGAGTTTTTTTTATATTAAAAGTGTGATTTTCATCATAAATGATTTTTATGCATAAACATATGCATAAAAGATATATTTTTTATAATAAAAGTGTGATTTTCATCATAAATGATTTTTATGCATAAAAGATATTTTTTTATATTAAAAAGTGTGATTTTCATCATAAATGATTTTTATGCATAAAAGATATTTTTTTGTGAGATCCCTGTTCCCACCGCGCAACGGATTCGGGGTACTAGCAGCGGAAGTAGCACTTCTTGCACGAGGCAGGGTCCCACACTCGGGGCCTCGTCCCCCCACGGATATCCGGACAAGAGACTAATCCGTCAGTTTTTCCAAAACCGAACCCGAAAAAACTCCCCTTATCCGGAAAGCACGAGCGATTCCTCCAGGATAACTATTTACTCTAACGTAGTCAAGACCATTACTGATCAACGCTTTTTTCCCCATCAAGAGGCACAGCCGTTGATTCCTATCCATAGAACAATTACTATCCGGGATTTACTTTATCTATCGTAATAACAGAAATTGAGTCTCGATTTACGGATCCATCAGTCCAGCCTAACCCCATCCAGTCCCATGGGTTAGCCAACCGCCCAACCACTGTAGTGATGGGATCCAATTTAGAATTTGATTTTTTTGTCCCCGGGTACCAGGGAAAAGAGTTCCCAGGCTGGATGTTCATGCAAAAATAAAACTAGTCACACCACTTACACACCCAATATGAAATTGCCTTTTTTAAACAGATTCAACTAGTTTTAAAACAATCCTTTAATGAAACCATAGTATCACTGATCACAATCTTCCAATTTATCCGGTTGATTCTTAATTTCCTATCATTCCTTCATCAGAGTATCTATGGCATCATTGGCAACCAGAACGCTCACCACCTGTCCACTCAGGGGTCTTTTCAATAGTTCCTAGCCCATAATACTCGGCAATATAATCATTTATAAAAATCAAGATGGACTCTCGTTGAAGATCAGCAAGATCAACCAACAGATCCATATAAAGAGCCATGGACTCATCCATTGAAGACCAGCAAGGTCAATCAACCAGATCCATGCCCGGTTTCAGAAAACAACTCTTACTCCTTGTTCCAATATCTTCCTCGACGCACGTGTGGGTATCCTAGGTGACCCAGAGCCCGAGCACCGTATGGTCAGCACCCTCTAGGATCCTTCGCAGGTGACCTAGCGCTTCACTCATAGGCCGCTTCCGTGGTCCCTCATCCATCGTACCGAAAGCTCACCATTTTAATCGAACCGAGGCTGGTCAAGACCTCGACCGACTTTGCTACGCGAGACGTCCTCCATTGACTCTCCGTCAGCAATTGCAACTTTATCAGTTAGGTCTCCACCACAAGACGGTCAAAATGCTTCCCCAGCATTCTTGACATAAAACAACCATTTATAAACAGGATTTACAAACAGTTTACAAATACAGTTTCTATATTAACTCTCACTTTTCCACATTATCCCTCATCAATCCACATTACTTATTCCATATTCCATTTATATGTGTACTCATCCCATCACATCATTTTCCATCTCATCACTTCAGATTCCTTCGCATCACATATCATATTTTCAGATCCACATCTACATGCACATTCATGCATCCTCATCCATACAACCACATCTACATGCACATTCACATCCATACATCCACATCTATATGCGTACATTCATATCTACATGCATACATCCACATCCACATTCATACATCTACATCTACATGCATACATCCACATCTCCATGCATACATCCACATCCACATCCACATTCACATCCATACATCTACATCTACATGCATACATCCACCTCCACATTCACATCCACATCTATACATCTACATCTACATGCATACATCCACCTCCACATTCACATCCACATCTATACATCTATATCTACATGCATACATCTACATCTCCATGCATACATCCACATCCACATCCACATTCACATTCACATCCATACATCTACATCTACATGCATACATCCACTTCCACATTCACATCCACATCTATACATCTACATTCCCATTCACATCCATATATCTACATCTACATGCATACATCCACCTCCACATTCACATTCACATCCACATCTATACATCTACATTCCCATTCACATCCATACATCTACATCTACATGCATACATCCACCTCCACATTCACATCCACATCTATACATCTACATCTGTATGCATACATCCACCTCCACATTTACATCCACATCTATACATCTACATCTACATGCATACATCCACATCTCCATTCATACATCCACATCCACATTCACATTCACATCCATACATCTACATCTACATGCATACATCCACCTCAACATTCACATCCACATCTATATATCTACATTCCCATTCACATCCATACATCTACATCTACATGCATACATCCACCTCCACATTCACATCCACATCTATACATCTACATCTACATGCATACATCCACATCTCCATGCATACATCCACATCCACATTCACATTCACATCCATACATCTACATCTACATGCATACATCCGCCTCCACATTCACATCCACATCTATACATCTACATCTACATGCATACATCCACATCTCCATGATTACAATAAAATTCTTTTAATTAATCTGGGATGATAATTCCTAGAATGTGGTAGGAAGTCCTCTTTTCATGCTTTGAATGAAATTATTTTATGTGTAATTTTTATAAAAATTTTACCATAGCTCCGCTGCTATGACTGATAAATCTCAATTATCTTAAAAGATAAAGCTTATCATTAAGGAAATGATTAGAATGATCCCTAATTGGATCATTAATCCATAATGGATTGAATCATCAACATTCATGAAATACATAAACTAAAAGCATAGGGAAAGCCATTAATTTGGTCTTAAGCATAGATTAATCTTGGATTAAGAAAAAGCTTTATGAAAAGCTTCATTTGGATTGAGAATAGGTCATGAGTATGACCATTTCTTTAGTGAGAGAGAGATATTACATAAAAAACCATTAGAATTAAGTATAAATGTAAATTTATGTAATTTTTTTCTATCATTCATTAATTACTTCAATAGCATCCAAAAACCATTCCAATTAAGCTTCTCAAGCTTGAGAGGGGTTGAGAAGAGAGAAACATTGAGAAATTATAAAAAAGATCAAAATTCACCACTTACTTTACAAATTGCTCGATTCTTTGTTCACGGTAGAGGCCCCCAACCAATCAATTGGTTTAGTATGTTGATGGAGCCACCAATGGGGATTGAAGAAAGAGGGAAGCTCCAATTTCTTACAAATTAGAGAGAATTTTAGAGAATAGTAAATATTAGCATTATTTCAGCATAGTTCTAGAATAGTAATATTCTCCTCCTCTTTTTTCAAAGGACTCATGTTCTATTTATAGGAGAGGGAGGCTCTTAACCAAGGCTAACTGATTTCTAGAATTTTCCAGATTCAGTTTGGTTGAATTTGGACTAGATTTGGACTTAGTTTGGTTACTTTTGATTCGGTTTGGTTCCTTTTTTATTCGGTTTGGTTCAAGAGAGAGGAGAGATAAAAATATCACATTATCTTTGAGTTTAAAACTCATTCAAGCATGTGAAATATGCACCTCCTTTAATGGACTCCCCTTCCTTACATATGTGTCAAAATGGAATGATTATACTCAAAATATCTCATATTTTTAATATTGCTCATAGTTTTTTTTACTAATAAACCTTGTACATTTTCAACTCTTCATCTTATGTGAGCATTTACTCATTTTTGGATACCCAAAATATCTCATATTTTGATATTACTCATAGTTTCTTACTAATAAACCTTGTACATATTCAACTCTTCATCTTATGTGAGTATTGAAGGGACTCCCCTTCCTTACATATGTGTCAAAATGAAATCATTATACCCAATAATCTCATACTATTAAAATTACTCATAGTTTCTTACTAATAAACTTTGTACATAGTCAACTCTTCATCTTATGTGAGCATTTACTCATTTTTGGGTATCTTCTTTTACAAAATTGGATTTATCTCCTTCCCACACATGGATTGATCCTATTGGCCCATAGGAACCTTAATTGGACCATAATCCAAAGATTTTTTGAAAATCTAGACCCTTAGGCTAAGGTCCTTTATACCCATTTCCAATTAATTCCAATTGCACATTGGAAAGTTCTTTTTGAATTTTTCTTTCAGGGGAACTTATTTTAATAATATGAGAAATTTTTCTATCTAAAAATATTCAAAATCTGAATATTCTCTCTCTAGAATATTTTCTCTCTCTAGGTTCAAACAGTTATAAACAAGATCTTTTATATTTCTGAAGAGGGATTTAATTACAGGGGAAGATGTTGGACATCTTGAGAGGTTGGGGAGGAATCTTACATTTTTTAATATTAAAAGTGTGCTTTTCATCCTAAATGATTTTTATGCATAAACATATGCATAAAAGATATATTTTTTATCCATAAAAGATATATTTTTTATATTAAAAGTGTGATTTTCATCATAAATGATTTTTATGCATAAACATATGCATAAAAGATATCTTTTTTTATATTAAAAGTGTGATTTTTATCATAAATGATTTTTATGCATAAAAGATATTTTTTTATATTAAAAGTGTGATTTTCATCATAAATGTTTTTTATGCATAAACATATGCATAAAAGAAATTCTTTTATATTAAAAGAGTGATTTTCATCATAAATGATTTATATGCATAAAAGAATGTCTTTCATGATAAAATAGTGATTTTCAACATAAAGGATTTTTATGATGATAAAAGTGTGACTTTCATCAAAATTGCATTTTAGAATCTTTATAATTAAATAAGGGATCTCCTTAATCCTCTGTTTAATTTTTATAAAAATTAGAAAAATGAATAAGTAGATAATCTGTGAGAAGAAATGCTCCCGTTTCATATTCACTAAGATGGTAATGAGAAAATTCAATTAAACTATCAAATTCGAAGATCGAGATAAATGATTATTTTATTCTTCATAAGAAATTCATGTTTTAGAAATCTGTAAGCAAATATTTGTCGAACGAAATTTAGAAAAAGAGAAATTGAAATAGTACCTTTCGAGAAAGATAGTTTAGGAAGAACCTTTCCAGACCCAAACTCTGATTTAGACTATTGACCAAGACCTAATTCCTTCGTCAATGACGATGTGCTCAGTTCAGGAAAAATGCACTCAAAACACCCACCGAATCTAAAACTAAGTTAAGACTTTTGATTTTGATCTGAGGATCAAGTTAACAGAATTCGAGGAATTTTTTTTGGAATTCAGACCTGGATCTAGAAGTATTGAGATACGGATTTAAGTTTATTCATGGTTTTCAAACAAAATCAAAAGTGAAAACTTGCATAGAAACCCTGTTTTCTTAAAGGACTGTCTTACGCCAGAATGCTAGTTGCCAGAATGCTAGAGAGAGCATTTGGCATATATGTTTATCTAAGAGAAGTTCAGTTGCAACAGCTCTGGTGGCAGCGAGTGTTCGAGGGACAGCTCACGCGGCAAAAACTGCCCAGGTCTTGACCAGCCTGGGTATGGTGAAAAATGGTGTGCTTCCAGTATGATGGACGAGGGCCGACGAAGCGGTCCCTGAGTGAAGTACCGGGATACCTAAGGAGGATCCTGGATGGTTCTAACCAGGCAATGCACGGACTTGCGGTGCTTAGGACACCCATACGTATGTCGAGGAAGATATATATATGTATGTTGACGAAGTGATTATTGTAATCTAGATCTCGTTTTGCTGACCAGCTGGTCCCAACAGAGAGTCCAGAGTGGTACTCTTTTTGTAAAACAAGGGATTGAATGGAAATTTTGAATTATGAAATCTGTGACCATATCTGTTTTGTTAATGGATTATTTTTATATTAAAGTTTTAAAGAGGAGTGTGTGCGTACCTGTTTTCTAAAGCTAAAGTTAAGAAAGGCATTTCAATTATGGGTGGGTGAGTACTTGTTTGGTTCTACCGATTCCAGTTGGCTAACCCATGGGCTGGAATCAGTGGAGTTTTAATAATCAAACTGAAAAATCTTAGGATTACGCTAGGATTCGAGTAGCTAGTTAATTCCCTAATAAATTTCTCAATTGAGTGGATCAACGACTGTGCCTGATCTTGATTAGGAAAAAAGCGTTGAAATTACTCAAATGATCAAATTATATCAGCGATATTTCCTTCTATCTGGTTTATTCAGGTGAAGGATAGTTTAGAATTGATCTTGTTAGGAAAAAAAATCGTTAAGAAAATTCAAAAAGGTGGAATCGTCCCCGCTTTTCGGGCATGGAAAATTTTCTCGGTTTCGATTTTCGGAGCGACCACTAGCCTAGTCTCGTGCCCAGACATTCGTGGGCGAGGCCCCGACGAGTGAGAAACCCTGCCCTGCGCATGAGGGGGCTGCTTTCGCTGTCAGTTATCGGGAGTCCGGCGGCTGAGGGATCTCACAGTTGGTATCAGAGCAGAAATTGCCTAAATTTTTAATAGAAATCTGGGAAAGAAATGTTTTTGACTTTTTAATACTATGAGAATGAACTTCAAAAATTGAAAACTTATAAATTGAATTGGAAATTTATAGATGTACACCCCGAACCTATCTAGAATTCCTGGACTCTCTCAGAGTCAGGATATGATAGCTTTTGCATTTGTTCACCTTGTCAATTCTGCTACGACCCGAATGAGCAGAGTGAGACTCGCTCGCCATTTTGAGAGTCTTTACTTTCCTGATCCTCTTAAGCGACGTCGATATATGTGGCTCAATGGAGGATGGTGTATTAATATCAGTACCAGTCAGCATCAGAGGCTCAGGCAAAATATTTCCTTGGCCATGATTCTGATAAGACTAGGGCTTGTTCAGCATGTTCAACTCTTTGATCATTCACCCAGGAACTTCAGAACTTCATGCCGATTTTTTAGACTTCTTAGCCGCTTTATCCCGAGAAATAGAATTACAGCACCTCTTTGTGTAATGAATCGTGTGTACCATTGTATGTCTTCTTCACAGTTTCTCTTCTTTATGCGATTACGACTAAGGCGGTGATTCTAGAGCCGAGCTGCTCTATGTATATATTGCAACTTTTATATAAATATAGAAATGTTTTCTGGAGAAAAAAAATTCCCTGTTGTATAAGTGATTGTTTACGGACGATCTGATAAAGAAAAATCTGTTATCGGACATATGTCATAGATCTCCAATAAGATCATTGTCTTGTTTAAGAAATTGTTTTCCGAACCTCTTAAGTCTTAGGATCTCGTGGATGATATCAAAATAAAAATTTAATAATATATAAATTTTTGACAAAATCATGAGACGAGGAAATCGTGGCCGTCAGCCAGACCCTCTTTCTGAAGATGACGAGCTTGACCCTGATGTTCGCAAGGCTCTTCATAGGACTCAGCTAGGACCCTTCAAAGAAGAAGGGGAGAACCTAGGCGAGGCTGGAGAAATGGGTGGAAGCCATGGAAGAATATTTTGACGTCACAGGCTACAATGAGCGGAGCAAAATGGCTCTTGCCCAGTTGAAAATAGTGGAAATAGCCAGGGTAGCATGGAGGAACCACTGTGACACCAACCATCTGGATAGAAATACCCAGTCCTGGAATGACCTAAAAACCTATCTAAGAAAGAGATTTTGTCCCCCTGGATTTTTGGAAATCAAAATGAACGAATTCTGAGAGCTGAAGCAAGAGAGCGAAACCATCGAGGAATATCACCAAGCCTTTGCTCTTCTACTAAAATATTCACCACCTCTAGATGAAGAACAACTCATGGCTAGGTTCATTCAACCCTTGGACACACTGGTCAAAAATGCCAAGCCAGTGTCCATGGCTGAAGCAGTAAGAATGGCCAAGGATTTTGCCAAAGCCTTTGTAGTAAAGGTCCCAAAGCCTGCACCCTCTAACTTTAAAAGATTCCAAGCCCAGGGAAGTACTTCAAACTTTCCACCCCCAAAGAGGCAGCAAGGCCCGAATCAGAATCAGGATGCAGGAAGATTCCGAAGTGAAGGAAGACCCTTCCCCCAAAATACTTTCTCAGGAGCCCCACCTCTTTCAAGAAATCAGAGGGATGAACTCAGAAGTGAAGACTGATGTTTTGGATGCCAAGGTTTTGGTCACTAGTTGAAAGACTGCCCGACTCCTGCCATGTCAAGTGGACAGGGAAGTCAAGGACCCCGAGTTCAAAGACAACCCCTTCATACCAGTCTAATCAGGGTCCGTCTCGCCCAAGCCAGGGAAATCCCAAAAGAACTCCAGCTCAGCCGTCTATCTCTGTCCAGAGTAACCTCAGAACTCCTTCCCAGAACTGGGGCAACCAAAGAGAAAGAGTTCCACCTCACACTGCAGCAGCCAGAGCAATCACCATTTTAGATGTAGTAGAAGAGGAAAGAGGGCAGATCTTTGCTGCAATTGAAAACCAAGGACCTAACCGTTAGTTCTCAATCATACATACTCTAGCAGAATATCAAGGTAAGCATTTTAAGCTTTTGATTGATTCAGGCATGTTAACCCATGGCGGACATTGAGACGTACTATGTTTTACGTCATTAATTTAAATATTCTGAGTCATGGGCCGGGCTTGTCGGCACCATATGTTAAGGATAAAGGGATTGGGTGATCGCCGATGAGAGGCGCACCTTGGATATCAGTAGGATAAGGGTTAGGGTCGGCCGGCCATGTATGGGCGCCTAAGTGTGAACGGCCAAGTCATCTATAAGAGTCAAATGTAACCCTAAAATCCTCATTCTCATGTGTTGTGAATACAAGAGTGCTCTTGCCTTATTATCTCCTTGGTTTTCTTCTCCTGCGTGTGAGAGAGAGAGAGAGAGAGTGAGAGAGTGATCGAGCACTGTGTAGTGGCACGGCGGCGGAGAGGCGGTAGAGCGACGACGGCGGCTCCTTCTTCACGGCTGCGACGCGGGAATCCTTCACTCAAGGCGGCGGTTAAGCGGTGAGTGACACACCTTTTGCATTCTGTTTTGAGCTTGCCTTACTGGTTGTATGCTTGCAGCCATTCGTGGCTCGCATACGGTGTCCGGCAAGTCCCCAGCTACGACCTGTGCGGCAAAAGCGCACATTTTTGGCGCCGCTGCCGGGGAGTTGCCCTGCACCAAGCTCCAGTTTGCAGCTCGGCTGTTGCATGAAGTTTAATCTACACTGTAGGAAAGCGACTGTGTGTTTGTTGTTGAGTTATTTCCGTTTTTTGCAATCTGTTTCTGTAATTTGTCTTCTGCATTTCTGTTATTTTTCCGCTCCGCGTGTGGGCGTGTGATCTGCTATCTGGTTTTCTGCGTGTGAGGGGGGATTTCTGAATCCCCAGCAGACCTGTGCTGTGTGCGAACTGCGCCGCGGTTAAGGCTGAACCCTAGATAGAAACTCCAGAAAACTTATCCCAAACCAAAAAAAAACAAAACAGAAAATAAAAATTAAAAAAAATATAAAAAATAAAAAATAAAAAATTAAATTTTATTTTTAAAGAAAGAACCAAACATGTGGAGAGGAAAGATTTTCTAATTGGAGAAATTTTTTTTGAAAAGAAAGAACCCCAATTGACCCACGACCCCGGCCTCGGTCTCGGTCTTTTGATATATATATATAGGAGAGTGAGCCTCCATAGCTTTCTTTCAAGTGAGAGCTTATGGAAAGTTGTGCCCTATATGTAGCCCACTCCCCAAGGAGTAAAGTGAGCATGTGGGATAAAGCCCTCACCCTTTCCTCCACAAGCAAATAGGCTTTTGCCTCTTCCCCCCAAAGGAAACGGACTGTTTTGAGGACTACAGGAGCTCTAGATAGGCAAACACGGTGCTGTAAAGCACACTAGGACCCTTTGAACGATACGCTCATTTCGAGCTATCACACGCCCTAGTCCAAGTTCGATCGTAAGTAAGGGGGTCAAAAACGAGTTAAAAACAATCTAAAAACAATCTAAAAACAAGTAAAAACAGGGTGCGAAACACCTAAGAAACCACTTGTGTGAGTTTCAAGGGTAGTTACCAACGCACGTAGGGTACCCACGTCACATGCATCTACGTTCTGGTCGGGTGCTAGAGCCTGAACCACTAGAAAGTGTTTCAGTTTACGCAGGCTCACACCATCCCTCCACGTTGGCATCTTGGCCTTCGGCTGGAACCCAAGGGAGTGCGACCCAAGATCCACGAATAGTGGATAGTGACTCATCTTCTGACTCAGAAGCCATGGAAGGACACCCTACCAAGAACCCTGAGGAGACAAGCCAAAACATGCAAGTGTGGGCCCCACAACCCAGATCTAGCATGTTTAGTCGTCTAATAGAGACCTTTAGTAGAGCTACATGCTCTGAACATGCGACAAGCGAAGTAAATGAAGAAGGAGGGGTAGTGGATTCGCCATTCACATCTTATGTAGACCCTACCCTCCCAAAGAGTGTCCATGTGGATATTCTACCCACTTCGTTTAATGAGGGCCCTACTGAGCTACCACCTTCCGATACTCTTCCTAAAGTAGAGGTCCCTAGAAGCCAATCCATAAGAAGTGACATTGCGTCCACTTCAAGAGAACCGTTTGGCACACCAAGTCTAGATGGGATATTTCTCAATGAAAATTGGGAATATGATCTACACACAGAGACTCTAACGGACCTATACACGGGTTACACATACCATGTAGGTTGGTTAGAAGTCCTACGATCTACATCTAGCGCCACTAATCTAGAAGAGCAACAGCAAATGATATGTGATGTTATTCATAGAATTATCCAAATTGAGAGGCAAAATAGGGGAGTGGACCTAGTTTCCACTGGCCCTATGAGGTTTTTGGATACGGGCAAGGCCAAACAACCAACCCTATCACAATTGGAGACTCCCTCGGTGAGTCCCATAGACCCTTCATATGTTGTTTCGCCTGGAGTCTCAATGCAGGTTGAGCCCACGAGTAGTAACTTTAGCTTTCCAACCTTGGCTCAACTTTCCATTAGGGAATCCGCAATGCCTACCCCAATGATGAGCATAGCTGAAAGTGCACCTATTACCGCTGTAGTTAGTACGACACCGCTACCTAGTGGAACAGTACCTACAACAGTGCGTGCCAGTGCCTATCGACCCTATGTACCTATCGCTACTCATGCTCAGGTAGCTCCTACGCCTCTTAGTATGCCAATGGCGTATGCTCCACGACCGCCTCATCACCACCCTTATCCAAGAGGAGCTAGGCCTAGCCACATATCATATCCTACGTCATTTGCCAACCTACTCAGACCAACGCCAACTCCTATCAGCCAGGCTATCCCAGAAGTGCCTCCACTAGTTATGCCTGCTCACCTAGGTGATCTCGCAGCATTTGCTCAGACGATCGGACGATCCATTGCGAAAAACATGCGGGGCATGCCTGAGAGAGAACCTAGAAGCAAGGCAGTACAAGTGGCTAAGCTCACTCAAAACTTCAGTGGTAACGAGGATGTTAGGAAGCACATTGAAGTCTTTGAACACGTGTGTGATTCCTTGGAAGAGCACAATGAGTTGCATAAGTGTAAAGCCTTAGGCTTAACCTTGAGTGGGAAGGCCGGAGATTGGTATCGAACCTTAAGGGTTGAAGAGCGCACTCACTACCCCACTCTCAAGAGATTGTTCTTGAAAGAATACATACGTGAGGGTGTGCTTTGGGGAGTAGCATCTCAACTCCAAAAAGCTGAACGCGAGGAAGGGGAGTTAGTGAGAGACTTTATAAGTCGATTGAAGCATCTAAATTCTCGCTGCACTCCCGATGAACGCTTCAATAACAACCAACTCCTCGATAGATTCATCCGAGGATTGCGCCACGAGGACATTTACAATGGCCTAGTCATTAGAGGTCTTACAACGTGGGAATCAGTCACTGCCAATGCAATCCAGTTAGAAGACAACTTGATGATTGCAGGTAAAAAGGTGTCTTCGAAAAAAAAATCCGTTAGTTCGCAAGTATCTGGGCACGAGCCAATGACGGTAAAACCTATTGCCAAGGAGCCCAAGATATCTGAAATGTCTGTGACCGATCTTACTAAGGCTCTCCAAGAACACTTTAGGGGTAATCGAGCTCCTCAGAATAGCCATATGTACCCAAGGAGAGAGCAACAATGGTGTTCGGTGTGCTTAGGACCACATAGCACGAGTGAATGTCCCACATTCAGAGTCAAATTCAATGGGAATTGCAATGCATGTGGTAAGTATGGCCATCAATCTAAAGATTGCCTAGTACTTAACCGAATGTTGGCAAATCAGGCACCACTAGCCTGGTCAAACACACCTCAAGTACCTGCGCTAATGCCTGCACAACCTGTCGAGCAACCGTCACAGCATATAGTTCCAAGGAATCCGAATGTAGTCCAGTCTGTGCCATTACCACCGCCAGTGCTAGGACCACAACCTCCACATCCAAGGATTACCCCAATAAACCAGATGGGTTGTGAGTCACATAGTGCGTGTGGGGATTATGAAGAGGAGATAGACCCCACTGCTCCATATGGGATTGATACGTTTGAAATGATTCCCCAGTACTACATGGAGGATCATTTCGGGCAAGTCAAGCCTGTATATCAAGCGGCTGCTCTCGCCACAAGAGGGCAAAACCTTAATACCTTGGCGAGGAGACCACCTCTTCAATGCTACGATTGTGGTGGACCGCATCGTGTAGCGGAGTGCCCTAATAGGCTACAGAAGATCACTACTCAAATGCAGCCAAATCAAGGGAGCACATCGGGAATGCCGGTACTTACATGTAATCGTTGTGGCATAGATCATTTGATTGCTCAATGTCCACATAATCCTAATGCACCCAAGATTACGCCATTGAATTTGGTTGAGGTCACCAACCAAGCACGAGGAACCACACCCGTTGTACCCGCGAATGTAGTTACACGATCAATGCTTCAAAATCAAAACTACATTCTTGAAGAGAGGGATACTGCATCAATCGCTCAGGCAAAGAAAAAGAAAACACGACGAAAGAGATCGCTTAATGCCACGAGCTCCAAACCCAGTTCAAAGACTAACATAGGGACAGGAGATGACCCCGTGTATATGAATGATCCTAAAGATGATTCTGATTCAATAGAAACCATGGGGACCAAAGCCACTACCTTAAGGGAGGAACCCACTCGGGAGCTCAATGAAGGAGAATCAAGCGAGTACCTAAATAAGGGAAAACAAAAGGAAACTTCCTCGGCCCCACAACCAAGTCAGTTAATGCCCTCTCGACCACCCAAACTGACTGAGACTCCCCAAGACAAGCCACGTGGGCCAAAAACCCTCAAGAAAAAGATTGGAACTTACCCGAACCCAGTTGAGGAGATTGAACAAGTGCAACACTTAAGGGGTTTGGTGGAAGAAACACAAAGAGAACTGGAGCCAAACCCGAGAAAAATCAAAATTCCAGACACAGTGTTTCCTACGCAAGTTCAACCTCACCGGAACCATAAACCGTTAGCTATACCGAGTATCATTCGGGAAGAAAGTGAGGATAGGACATCCGGAAGTGGGCAAACACCCTTCTTGCTGGAAAGAATGTTTAGTGAGGGAATGCCTGACCCCATCGAAGAGGAAGTGATTCCATCTTCACCAGTCCCTAGTCAAGGGGCGATGTCTTGAAAAGAACCGTTGAATGTGTCTAAGCTAATGGATTTCATGTCCTCTGAGATCAGAACCACGATCATATCCAAATTATACGGAGATCCTGAGCTATTCTTAGCTCTTCGGGCATTTCTCAATGGAGAACTAAAGGCGGGGCTACCACAATTTGCAAATATGGATAGACCCGACACACTTCAAGATGAAGGGGAGCATTGGGATCTACAACCCAACTTAGATGAAGATTCGGTCGTTGAAATACCTGTTAACAAGTTGGGACAGTACTTTGAAGGGGACGAATCTAATGCCACCCTCCCCATTACTACCAAGGGATTAACTCTAAAGGGAATCCTTGATGGTGGTGCTGGAGTGAGCATTGTGACTAAAAACTGTTGGGAATCCATGGGAAGACCTCACCTCGAAGTCACAAACATAGTGGTTAAGATGGCAAACGGAACCATAGCTAAACCTATTGGAATGTTAAGGGATCTTAAGATCAAGGTCCTGGGATACAAGGTAAAACATACCTTCATTGTAATGGATTTCTCCAAGCATCCTATGTCATATCAAATGATCTTAGGGCGTCCTTTCATGAGGGAAGCACAAATGGTGCATGACTGGTCGAAAAACCATGTCTATCTACAATTCCAGGACTCTATCATTCGAGTTGATCTTGAGAATGGTCGTGCGCATCCTTTAGGAAGCAAGGTTATCATCGATAATCGATCGGATACCACTGTTCACTCCGCCCCATTAAGGTATTGCTATACATGCAAAAAAGAGACTGATGATGGGAAGGATTCTCCTTACATGGATGTCCTACCGGGTATGACTGAGTCGGATAACGTGGATTGGGTACACTTAGCGGCAACCATAGACACATGGGGAAATAGAGGCACAAGTTGGGTAACACCTGAGGGGCAAGATATGCCACCATTAGTGCCAATAAACATGATAGGTGTTATGCACTTGACTCCTGCTGCTGATGGCAAAAAAGTGGCGAACTCCACTGACACTGACAGTAGTGAAGACTCAGACCAATGCAACTCTGAGTATGAATCTCAAGAAGAAACTGACTCTGAGCCTGATGGGGAAAATGAATCAAATATTCACCCAAATGTGGAAGCAAGGTGCTCAAGGCCTAGGACAGTGGCCCCCTGCAGTTCATCCGAAAGTGAAGATCGACCAAGTGAGTCCGAATCGGATAGAAACAAAAATTAAAAACTTGGTAAGAAGAAAACGAGACATAAGCGCCAATGCTATCGAGCTAATGTACGAACTGCAATAAATAAGGAGAGATCCACTGCAGAATGGCTTAGTTATGTAGGAGCCATTGACGCTCATCGGAAGATAGCGGATAATTGGGGACAATACCTCCAAAGTGTCATGTGGTGTATTCCGCAACCTCATGACGTTGCCCAATTAGAAATCGAAGAGAAGCCAAAACTAAGTCATACTGCAAGAAGGCGACAAAACCAAGAGTTGGCTCAGCAGCAAAAGGAAGCGGAATTGAAAGAAACAATCCTGGCACAACAAGAACCAGTAGACTTACACCCCGCCCCCGAGCATTTCAAATCATTCACCACAGGGGAACGTAAAGTAGTCTACACAAAAGCCCAACGAACGCCTACCAATGGGAGTAGCGGTGTCTACGATGGCCCTGCGGTAGTTAAGGAGATAGACTTAGCAGATCCGGGTGAGGAGTCTAAACTAGTTTTTATTGCTCAAGACCTCACCAAGGCGGAAGAAGCTGCACTTACGAAGCTTCTTAAAGAATTCAAGGACATATTTGCATGGACATATCATGATATGAAGGGTGTTCCACCCTCAGTGGTGCAACACACGATTCCAATGATTAGCACTGCTAAACCAGTCCAGCAACGTCCCTACCCAATGAATCCTAAGTATGCAAAGATTGTACAAGAGGAAATTGAAAAGCTGGTAAAATGTGGATTCATATACCCAATTGAGCACTCAGAATGGGTTTCTCCGATAGTCATCGTGCCAAAGAAGAATGGGAAACTCAGAGTGTGCGTTGATCTTAGAAAGGTTAATGCAGCCACCAGAAGGGATCATTACCCCTTGCCATATTCTGAACATGTGCTTGAAAGAGTGGCAGGCAAGGAGGCATATAGCTTTTTAGATGGGTACTCGGGTTACAATCAGATCACAATTGCAGTCGAGGACCAAGCTAAAACAGCATTTATCACGGAGTTTGGAGTGTTTGCTTTTCGCGTCATGGCTTTTGGCTTGACCAATGCACCTGCAACATTCCAACGATTGATAAACACGGCCTTTAAGGAATATCTAAGGGACTTCTGTGAAGCTTTCTTAGATGATCTTTGTGTTCATTCCTCTTGGGATGAGCACTTGATGTGTTTACGAAAAATATTTGAAAGGTGTAGATTATATCGCATCTCCTTGAATCCTTTCAAATGCCAATTCTGGGTTAAACACGGAGTTATCTTAGGACATATAGTGTCCAAAAATGGGATTTCCACGGACGAGAGTAAAATCAAGGTCATTCTGGAACTGCCACCACCCACCAACTACAAGGGAGTCCAACGCTTTATGGGCCACGTTGGTTATTATCGAAGGTTTATTCTCTTCTTCGCCGAGATTGCTCGACCATTGTATAAGCTTCTCATCGAGTTTATTTGGACCGAAGAATGTGACCGTGCCTATGAGCTATTAAAGAAGGCCTTGGCAAGTGCTCCAATCTTGAGAATGCCTAACTGGGATTTACTCTTCCATGTGCATATTGATGCATCAAATTTTGCTATTGGGTGTGTGTTAACTCAACCTGGAGAACACAAGCTAGACTACCCCATTAGCTTTGCCAGTCGCCAGTTGAACGATGCTGAGATGAACTACACCACTACGGAGCGAGAAGGGTTGGCAATGATATATGCAGTAAGGAAATTTCGTTATTACCTTCTTGCCACCAAGTTTGTTTTCTATGTGGATCATCAAGCATTGTTGTATCTGGTAAACAAACCATGCTCCACAGGAAGAATCACACGATGGCTATTGATTCTTCTTGAGTTTGATTTCACTGTTGTTGTGAGACCTGGCAAAAAACATATTATGGCTGATCATTTGTCTCGCATACCTAATGGTGAAGCTCCTACGGGAGTTGATGAAACACTTCCCTGTTCATGGTGGAGACAATGCCTGAATGGAGTGAGAAGATTGTTAACTTTTTGGTTAATGGCTTTCCACCCAAGGAGCTTCGTAAAGATCTAGCTCGAAAGCTGATCAAACAATGCGAACCCTATTGCCTAATAGCTGGGACTCTTTATAAAAGAGGAAAGGATGACGTTCTCAGGCGTTGTGCCCGAGAGGATGAGTATCTATACATTTTACAAGAGGCACATATGGGCGTAGCCGGTGGTCACTTCTCAGGAGACTTAACTGCGCGAAAGATCTTACAATCAGGGTATTGGTGGCCCACTATGTTCCAAGATGCATCACTCTTTGTGAAGGGTTGCGATGAATGCCAACGATACAAGAAACCCCAGAGGAAAGATCAGATGCCCCTACATCCAATCAAAGTAAACCATACATTTTAAAAGTGGGGTTTAGACTTTGTAGGTCCAATTAGTCCAGCGGCCCGAAACACACAATCTCGCTATATTATTGTGGCCACTGACTATA
Source organism: Cibotium barometz (assembly GCF_041138505.1). Taxonomy (NCBI): domain Eukaryota; kingdom Viridiplantae; phylum Streptophyta; class Polypodiopsida; order Cyatheales; family Cibotiaceae; genus Cibotium; species Cibotium barometz. Next base: position 58,643,790 of record NC_141057.1, on the reverse strand, counting down.
TGACCAAATGGGCTGAAGCGAAAGCGACACGTAAGGCAGATGCGAGGACAACAGCCAAGTTCCTCTTTGAAAATATAATCACACGATTCGGTTGTCCTTTGGAACTTGTGAGCGACAATGGTACGCATTTTATAAATGAAGTGATTAAGGAGCTCACAACAAATTTCATGATATCCCATCATAAATCTACTCCTTACTATCCGCAAGCGAATGGCCAAGCCGAGAGTACCAACAAGACTTTAATCTCTATTTTGACAAAGACAGTTGAAGCTCATCGCACGGATTGGGATCTAAAGCTTACGACAGCTTTATGGGCCTATCGTACTGCGTACAAAGTGGCTATTAATTGCACACCATTCAAAATGGTATATGGCCAAGAAGCAGTCATGCCGTGGGAATTTGTCATTCCTAGTCTTCGTGTTGCTACTCAAGAGGGATGGGATGGTAATCCCTTAGCAGAGCATCTGTATATCCTTGAGCGGCTAAACGAAGAAAGACAATTGGCTGTATACAATGCCCTTGTGGAGAAAGATAGAAGGAAAAAATGGTTTGATCGCCATCTAAAGGACAAGGACATCAAGGTTGGGGATAAAGTCCTGATGTATGGAGTGCGAAACGAAAAGAAGAAGCTCAAATATGCTGGTAAGGGACCATATAGAGTATGTGAAATTACCCCGCAAGGTACCATCAGAGTGGAGACTCTCGACGGAGTTGAAACCATTGGATTCCTTAATGGGAGTAAATTCAAACGATACTATGACCCCCTGAGCCAAGAGGAGTTACATGCAATCCATCAAAAGAAGGCAGCTAAAGAACAGGCTGAGCTTAAAAAGATACAAGCAAGAGTCGAAGCTAAAGAACGTCAACAGCGTGCTAGGAGACAACGAGAAGCCAACTTGGGAATTACGCAAGTATTTTTCGAGGAAGCAGAGGAGGATGCACTGGAATCTGACCCACCTCTAAGATACCCAATTGAGTTACAGAGTCCTTACAGGGAGGTGCTGTATAATGCATTATTGGATACAGGAGCTCAACACAATTTGCTATCATATGGCGTGTGGTGTCAACTGGGAAAACCACCTTTATCCAAGAGCTCTATCCAAGTTCAAGGAATCAACAAGAAGAAAACCTCTGTCTCAGGAATTCTGCACACTCCGGTTGCTTATGACAAGGGAACCATAATTCAAAGCTTTTTGGTTATGCCTGCTGGTACCATGGAAGGGACTGTAAACTTAGGGCGCAAATGGATGATGGCCACCAAATGCAATATCGATTGGGCAACCAGACGAGTCACGACGCAAGAACCAACACTAGGTCTGACCGCTCAAAATCTTGCTCCTAAGCCATCCACTCTGGACAAAATGATGGATAACGAAAAATCACCAAGTCCAGTGGCAAAACCATCTTTGATTGTTTGCCACCCCTCTAACGCTTCAACGCCAAGAGTGGAAACAGGCAAGGTGGTCCCTAAAGCTTCGCTTACTATGCCAAAGAGTACATACAAATGGGTCCCCAAAGCTTCGTTAACAGCTACTTTCCCTGCTCAATCTCGTTCAGCCACCAAGAAGCCTCGTAAAAGGAAAGCAGCTACCCACCCGAGAAAGGGCAATATAACATCGCGATGGATCCCTAAAAAATTATTAGTAGCCCAAGGGTACTACGAGGGAAATGACCAGATTTGGGTCCCTAAACATAAGCTGAATCCATCTACATCACCTTTAAAACCTTGCAAACCAATTGTTGCCACCCCAATGATAATTCAAGATCGTGGTAAGGGAAAGGTAACAGAGTGCTCCACACCACTTCTTCCAGAGTTAGTTTGGATTCCCAAACGATATCGATCATTACCACCTAGCTCAGGAAGGGGGGAGCCACATGAAGCTTCTAGCTCCTCATGCCAGGCACACGCTGATATAGAAGTTTCTCCATGCTCTACACCTACTCTTGCCAACACCCAACAAAAAACCGATGAGTCTACGTCTCCCCTTGTAATAGTATCATCGGAAACCATTTCCTCCATTCGTCAATGGGAGCGTACACTACCATCTCTACAATTGGATGTGGCCACAAGGGTCATAAAAAGCTATCTGCCCACATCCCAACCTATGACCCGCTGGATAAATTGGTTCCAAGAGGCTGCAACGTCATTGCAAATAATATGATCCACCCAAGGAAAGGGGGAGCATGTACTCACGCTCGACATTCTAATGCTTCCTCCTTAGCCTTCTCCCCTGACCATGTAATTGCCAAATTCAAGGGGATGTATATATATAGCTTCATACACAGAAAAACAAAGAAAAGAAAAACAAAAAATAGTAAAAAGAGCAAGAGCACAAAAACAAGAGAAATATCCGTATACAATCAAGAACTAGATTGACCTGTCATAAACCTACTGATGCTATATCTGTGTTTGCAGATATGGCAGATGCCCGATCATCATACACTTCATCCACTCCTACCTTTGGTGAGAGGTATCATCTGTACCTTTCTCAGATATTCCACATGTGCTATCCTGTAATTGAAACTGAATGGGATCATATAGATATACTAGCCAAAGAGGAAAATGTTGAGGAATTAGAATGGCTAATTCGCCTATTGACCATGACTGACCCCTACTCCGTAGAGGACATATCCCCGATAGCCCAATGCTTTCCTTTTCCACAAGATGACTATCCTCGCATGGTTACATTCTTGATGAGTATATGTGTATGGGAAAATGAAAAGGAAATATCTGACAATGATGAATGGACGGATGAAACTCATGGCACTACTGAGGTTGATTTTATTTATTTGGATGATGCGGATAGAGGCTTAGCCTTAGGGCTAGAGCCAGGACTCTACAACATCCTCTTACCGTATCCTCAGTAGTAGTGTGGTGACTGGTAGGTAGGTTAGTGTTTTTAAGTTTTTTCTAGTTTAGATTCCTTAAACAAGTCTTGAAATTTTCACACTGATGTGCCTCTCGAGGTATAGTGCTTGTTAGTTGATTGTATAGGTTAAAAAAGTTTGAGGTGGGTTCGCTTTCAAGTCTCGAGACTGCCGCAACGTTCATCAAAATATATCTACATCAAATTGCAAGCTGTCTCATCGAATCAAGGAGATCTCCAATTACAGGTGTAATTCTTCCATACCCACTCTCTTTCGTTTTTACTGTTCAATTAATTGCATAAACTATAATGCATGACCACATGGAAATTGTCAATGTACTACTTAGTTTTTGAAGTTGCTTGCATGCTAGTGTAAATCATTAATGAGCTTAACTTTATTGGATATATTCCTGAGAATGCATGACGTCTTTAGTTAACCTTGGAATACGATTGTCTTAGGTCTAGGATCAAACCATCTTAATGTTTGACACCTGGCTGTGTGTGTGTTGACCTCTAGGACATAGCTTTTACCCCTTGTCGAAAGGATGTAAGAACACATTTTAGTTCAGGAGCGAAGATCAAAAGAAATTTAAATAATTAAAAAAAAAGCCTACAATAAATGGCAATGCAAGTATATGATGTGCTTTAATGTTGGCCTATCGCCTTATTGATACTTGGTAGGCGAGGAGTATTCTACTCCAGACCGATGCCTTGGTTGGTAGGGGGTAGCCTTGCCTAAGGTGAACTAATAGATTCCTGGATAATGCCTTGTGTTAAACATGGTACCAGGATCGATGTTAGTTTTACCTTAGGAAGGTCGCCATTGTGTATAAAAATTGTCACGTGCGTGAAGAAATAAAGGCAAAAGGCTCCTGTCACTCTAATGTTTCTTGTGTCCCTAGGCTCGTGGTATAAACTTGTTCTTAGAGTAGACACAGTGTGGTCATCTGTTTATTTATTAAGCTTGGTTATTTTCCTTGACTTAGGCCAGTTATAAACCTTGATTAACCTTTGACACCTTGCTCACTCTTGATTAACTTTCAATAATTTTAAACTCCTGTTAATTTGCTACACTAGCTCATTCATGTGACACTTAAACTAAGTTCTCATAGCAACATCCATTGTGGTCTAACATGCTTGAATTTCTACACTTTATATCTTTTGAATTCCAGCATACTTTCACTCTACTTCCCTGTTTTGCAGACGGTCCACCACAACAACCCTGTCGAGCTTACCATGCCATAGCTTCCGAGGACGGAATCTACATCAGGAAGGGGGGCATGCTAACCCATGGCGGACATTGAGACGTACTATGTTTTACGTCATTAATTTAAATATTCTGAGTCATGGGCCGGGCTTTTCAGCACCATATGTTAAGGATAAAGGGATTGGGTGATCGCCGATGAGAGGCGCACCTTGGATATCAGTAGGATAAGGGTTAGGGTCGGCCGACCATGTATGGGCGCCTAAGTGTGAACGGCCGAGTCACCTATAAGAGTCAAATGTAACCCTAAAATCCTCATTCTCATGTGTTGTGAATACAAGAGTGCTCTTGCCTTATCTCCTTGGTTTTCTTCTCCTGCGTGTGAGAGAGAGAGAGAGAGAGAGTGAGAGAGCGATCGAGCACTGTGTAGCAGCACGGCGGCGGAGAGGCGGTAGAGCGGCGACGGCGGCTCCTTCTTCACGGCTGCGACACGGGAATCCTTCAAGGCGGCGGTTAAGCGGTGAGTGACACACCTTTTGCATTCTGTTTTGAGCTTGCCTTACTGGTTGTATGCTTGCAGCCATTCGTGGCTCGCATACGGTGTCCGGCAAGTCCCCAGCTATGACCTGTGCGGCAAAAGCGCACAGGCAGTTCTCATTCATTCATTTTCCCTGGATGCTTGCGTAAGCTAGTCTTAGAACAGAAATCAGGGAAACCTATGCAAGTTGAATTGGCCAGTGGGAAGACTCTTTTCACTCACCATGAGACAAATCTTATCCAGTTCAATCTAGATGGTAATGTAACTGACTGTCAGTTCAAAGTCTTACCTCTAGGAGTTTTTGACGGGATCCTTGGAATGGATTGGCTCCACAAAAATCAAGCTAACATACACTGTCACAATGGAAACATTTCCTTCCATGACCTTCACGGGAACAAAGTTCAAGGAACTGGAGTTTTCGGATCCCAAGACCTTCAGTTAGTAAAAGCTTCTAGGTTGCTGAAAGGACTTAGGAAGAAGCAGCAAATTTATGTTGTCAAAATGAACCCAGTAGACTCAAAGCTTAAGGCTAAAGAACGAGAATGGTTAAGTGAATTTGATGATCTATTCCCAGCAGAGCTAACTGAAATGCCTCCAATCCGGGAAGTAGATCATGTGATTGAATTGACCCTCGGAGCTCAACCAGTAGCCCCGCGCACGTACAAAATGCCAGTTCTTTCCTGAAGCCATCAAACTCAAGGAACAGCTTAGATAGCTGTTAGAACAAGGGTTTGTAAGACCCAGTGTTTCACCTTGGGGTGCGTTAGTTCTCTTTCAAAAAAAGAAAGATGGAACGCTTAGACTCTGTGTGGACTACAGAGGTCTAAATCAGCTGACAGTTAAGAATAAGTATCCTATCCCAAGAATTGATGAGCTTTTGGACATGCTAAATGGAGCCCAAATCTTCACAAAGATAGATCTCAAATCCGCGTATTACCAGATCAGGAATAATGAGCAAGATATCTCGACGAAGACAGCCATCAATACTCAGTATGGGCATTATGAATTCACTGTCATGCCATTTGGATTGACAAATGCCCGAGCTACATTCAATCGCTTAATGCAGGACATTCTCAGAGAATACTTAGATGATTTTGTTCTTGTTCTCTTTGATGATATTCTGATTTACTCAAAGAATGCAGCTGACCATGAAGCTCATGTCAGAAAAGTTCTTGAGATTCTAAGGAAGCACCAACTCTTTGCAAGAAAGAGTAAATGTACTTTCTCTACCGACCATGTTGAATACTTGGGCTTTCTGGTGTCAAAAGATGGAATTTCTCGCAAAAGTCCAAGTAGTCATAGACTGGCCGGAACCAAAGACAGTGAAAGAAGTCAGAGCATTCTTGGGATTGACTGGTTGGCATAGAATTTTTATACCAAAGTATGCTCTTATAGCCGCCCCCCTGACTACTCTTCTCAAGAAAAATATCCCGTTTCGATGGTCTGCCAGGTGCCAGAGTGCTTTTGATAAATTGAAGTCCGCCTTGGTAACCAGTCCTATTTTGAAGCTGCCAGATTTCTCTCTACCCTTTGAGGTAGTAACTGATGCAAGTGGTTTTGCTCTGGGAGGTGCACTCATGCAGGAAGGTCATGCAGTGGCCTATGAATCCTGAAAGCTCCGAACGCATGAGAGGAATTATGCTTTCCATGACCTGGAATTACTTTCAGTAGTCTATGCCTTAAAGTTGTGGAGACATTACTTACTGGGAAAAAGATTCACTTTGATGACAGATCATCAGAGCTTAAAGTGGATCTTTACTCAGAAGGACCTCAACATACACCAAAAAAGGTGGATGCAGACCCTGCAAGAATTTGATTTTGAAATCAAGTACCGCCCAGGCAAAGAAAATGTGGTAGCAGATGCCCTCAGCAGAAAAGCCTCCTTGCTTGCAATTACTATAATATCAAATCCTTTGATTATTGAAGCAAGAGAGAAGATCATGCAGGATAGATTCTTTGGCCCTATTGCTACCCTACTTATGTAGGAAAGCAAAACTCCTCAGGAGTTGAACAGAGTTCAAGGGTACAGCCTGGATGATGGCATTATGTATTATAATCACAGGCTATGCATCCCCAATGATGATGAGGAAACCAAGGATCAAATTCTAAATGAAGCCCATGTGACAGCCTTATCAGGACATCCAGGTTTCATCAAAACCTACATATCTATAAAGAAAAGCTTCTTTTGGCCTGGTCTGAAAAAAGATATACTGAATCATGTACGTCAATGTCTGACATGCCAGAAAGTCAAAGCTGAAAGAGTAAAAATGCCTGGGAAGTTACATCCATTGGACATCCCCTAAATGAAGTGGGAATGTATCAGTATGGATTTTATTATTGGATTACCTTCAGTGCAATCAGGTTACAACTCCATTTTCGTGGTAGTTGACAGACTAACCAAAGTTGCCCATCTGATCCCAGTTTAAGAAACCTACACTGCAGTGGATGTGGCCAGAGTGTTCCTCAAAGAAATCTTCAGATTGCATGGCCTACCCACCAGGAGAATAGTAAGTGATCGAGATCCGTGTTGAGAATTTGTGGTGCTCATGCTAGGTGACACAAGTGGAGGAGAGAGAAGACACAAAGTCATACAAGAAATCTCTTGCTTATTAAATTGCTTACAAATGCAATTGGGCTCTACTCTCACACAAATTGTGAAGAGTTCCCATCCTTTAAATAGGAGGAGGCCACTCCTTTGGGGTGCCTTTACACATGACCTTAATTTCAACCATCCAATATTGTGCCCAAGACTAATGGTTACAATGCCTATATTCTAATACCCCCCCCTCAATACCAGCTACTATGAATGCTTGGAATGGGTGGTATTGCACATAGAATCCCCCCCTTAATCTATGGATGGAGATGCCTTTATAAATAGGCGTATAATGGTGCTCATGGTGATGTGATTTACTAGGGTTTACCAAATACCCTAGAGCTTCAAAGGTTAATAATTGCCTTTGAGTCTTTAGTTGTTGTCGATGACGATGTACACCTTTATGCTTGCTCGTTCATCTTTCCACTTTGACCTTTCAAACAAGTGTTCAAGGGAATGGGTTTGGGAGGGTCTTACCACTTGTCTTAATGATTTGACAAGAGCAGTGTCTACTCCACTAATACAATGAGAAGGTACAAGCTTATTTAGAGTGATTAAGGAGCTGATTTCATGGCTCGTAATGACAAGAAACACTCTTCTTGACTCATGAGTACATGGCATATGCATGTGCCAATGTCTCTTACATAAGCAATGCCAATGCCAAGAGAGCTCATGCAATGTCACTAAAAAAATGAAACAGAGGCATGTTAGGATGCATTGACCTCTTCTTAGGTTCAGCTTACACTAAACACAATGAGTTCACACTGGAATAAGAATGCATTGAACCATTCATGGGTTGCACATGGCTTATGGGATGCCATTGCACCATACTTGCATGGAACAAGCTCAAGAAATAAGCGGAAGTTGAATAGAAGCACCCAAAATTGATGTGCTTACCAAAAACCTTCATAATAGAAGATTTGCTGATGAAGAAGCTGATGTAGAACTCCTTTTTAGTTGCAAAAACTTCCCGCTTTGATGGTTATGCCCACCGTTAGTGTTTAAAACACTCTCCAAGCAAATAGTCACCACCACCAGGAGCTTTATTGCTTGAGTAAATTGTTGTTGACGCCGCCTTTAGAGATTTTTGATGAAGCCACCTCCCCTTAGAGCTAAGGGACTTCACTCCTCTTCAGTTGGGCCACCACTAGTGTTTAGCAACACTTGTTAGTGTTTAAAAACACCTTAATCCCGCTTTAAACAAGCTTTTAGTGAGGCTTTTATGGAGAAGATGGAGAGGGAAACTTGGTTTAGATTTTGGCTTTAGGAATTAGCCAAATGCTGGGAAAAGCTTATAATTACCATTATTTAACCAAAAAATCAACTCCACTTGAAAAAAAATGAGAAATAATTAATTTTTAATCTCACTTATAAGCTTGGTGAAGCTTTGGCTATGGCACCTCTGGATAGCAGCTTGCTCTTTTGCTTGGCTCTCCTTCTGTGGTCCACCAAACCCTCTTAGAGGTAGCTTTAGCACATCATGGCACCCCTACACGTAAGAGGGTTTGTCCCAATTGTGCACAAGCAATGCGTATGGACCGTACGACCACAAAGCAACAGAAAAACGGGCTGATTTGGGGGCATTGAAGAAATTTGCCACTCTAGGGGCTAATCAGAGGCATTGATGGGCCATGGAGCTTAGCAATGACCTAATCTACAAAACCCTAGAGCAAACCTCAAGCCAAAAACGCCTACAATGCGTGCTATGAGCTGTGGTATGGGCTGGCAAGTTTGGAAACTAGTGAAAAAAGCAAAATTGGCATTAAATGCCCAAATCTCCCACAGATCGACCTATTCTACACTACAAGAGTAAACCTAAGCTCTAGATACCATGTTAAGAATTTGTGGTGCTCATGCTAGGTGACACAAGTGGAGGAGAGAGAAGACACAAAGTCATACAAGAAATCTCTTGCTTATACAAATGCAATTGGGCTCTACTCTCACACAAATTGTGAAGAGTTCCCATCCTTTAAATAGGAGGAGGCCACTCCTTTGGGGTGCCTTTACACACGACCTTTACACACGACCTTAATTTCAACCATCCAATATTGTGCCCAAGAACTAATGGTTACAATGCCTATATTCTAATAATCCCAATTTTACTTCAAGGTTCTGGACTGCATTTTTCAAAGCCGTGGGAACTTTTTTGGATCTCAGCACACAGCTTATCACCCTGAGACCGATGGTCAAACTGAAAGGATAAACCAAGTAATCGAAGATATACTTCGGTCATGCTATGGCAGGGATCCCAAGAAAAGGCTAAGCTATCTGCACCTAGTCGAGTTTGCCTACAATGCTTCCTATCACAGAAGTATTGGGATGAGCCCTTTCAAAGCTTTGTATGGACAAGATTGCTTAACTCTATTAACTTGGTCCGACCCATTGATTAGGGTTGAGATGTCCAGACAGATGCTTGACAACATGGAGCAGTAGATGTAATCAATTCGTAAAGATATTAAAGCTGCCCAGGATAGACAGAAGCAATATGCAGATAAGAAGAGGACAGACAGAGAATTCAAAGAAGCAGATATGGTCTTCATTCGAGTATGGCCCAAAGGAAGTTCTTTATCTCTTGGGAAGTACAAGAAGTTATCCCCCCCAGATATTGTGGACCATATCTGATTACAAAGAAAGTAGGTACCTACGAGCTTCTTCTGCCTCCTCATCTCAAAGTTCATAATGTATTTCATGTAAGCCTTCTAAAGAAATATGTGCCAAGCCCAAATCATGTGCTTGATGATGAAATCCTAACCTCTTCAACCCAAGGGCAGATGGAACTCCAACTTGAAGAAATTCTTGATGTTTGAGAAAAGATTCTCAGGAGACAGAATTCTCAGAGAATTATTGGTAAAATGGAAGTTCTATCCTTTTGAAGATGCCACCTGGGAGAATGAAGCCGATCTGTCGGGATTATCCCCAGTTTGCGAGATGAGGACATCTCGCGTTTTTCAAGTGGGAGAGAATGTAAGATTCCTCCCCAGCCTCTCAAGATGTCCAGCATCTTCCCCCTTGTAATCAAATCCCTCTTCAAAAATATAAAAGATCTTGTTTCTATCAGTTTTGGCCTAGAGAGAGAAAATCTTCTAGAGAGTGGTAATTCTGTTGTTAAATATTTTTGGATAGAAAAATACCTCATCTTATTAAAATAAGTTTCCCTGAAACAGAAGTTCAAAATGATTTTCAGAAGGTGCATTAGAAATTAAGTATATTCTGTTCAAGAGGCATTATCTTGAGGGTCAAGATTTTTTTGAAATTTTAAATTAAGGTTCCTATGGACCAATAAGATTCATCCAAATGTAGGGAGGAGATAAATAGAAGAATAAAAGGAAAATCCCCCAAAAAGGAGTAAATACTCACATAAGATGAAGAGTTGACTAAGGACAAGGTTAATAGTTAAAAAAGAGAGATATTTAGGTGAAATGATGCATTTTTGACACCTCAGTATGGGGTAATTCCCCTCATGAAGGAGGCGCCTATTTCACATGCTTGAATGAGTTTAAACTCCCAAATAATGAGATATTTTTATCTCTCCTCTCTCCTGTTTCAACAACTAGATCCAAAAAGTGGACTAAACTGACCCAAAAATGGTCAAAGATTGACCACACTGATCTGGAAAATTCTAGAATCAGTTGGCTTGGTTAGAAGCTCACTTTTTCCTATAAATAGAAGCCTTCCCCTTTCTTGAAACTCAATAGTGTTTTGCATTGTTACCTTGCCTCTCCCAAGTGCCAAAAACTGTGAATTTTACTCATTATTCATTAGTTTTTGACCTTCCCTCTTCTAAAAGATTGGTGGCCACTCTTGTTTCAAACAAGAGTAGAACCCTCAAACCATCAAGCCAAAGGAAAGCTCTCAAATTATCTATGTAAGTTGGAGATTCTTCTCTTTTCTATTTTTTTATGGTTTTTTATGATTTTTGTCTTCTCTAAAATGAAATGATGTTATGCCTCATTGAAAAAAGGCATTCCCCTCTCTTCTTTAGTAAATCCAACCATTCTTTATCCTAGATGATTGATTATTGGATAAAATCAAGTTTTTCATAATGTTTCTCTTAAATAAGTAGAAATTGTTTACATTAGAATGATTTAAATACTCTTGGTAAACTTCTAATTAAATTTTGAGAGTTAAAATTTGAAAAATGGTCAGCCATACAAAGGAGGTTATGGCAAATTTTTTTGAAAATTTATGAAATAAATTTCATCTTTTATTAATCAAAAAGAGTAATCCCCAATCGTTAGAGTATTCTAAAAGTGTCATTTTCATTCATGCATAGAAAGATGCATATTGATTAATTTTATAAAAGAATGATTTTCAATAAAATTAAATTCTATGAAAGATACTTATTGATAATTTTTTTATTATGAAAGTGTTACTTTCTTCATTATGGATTTTTATGCATAAAAGTATATTTTTTTATTACAAAAGAGTTACTTTCATCATATTGATTTTTATGCATAAAAGTCTGCATAAAAAAAATATTTTTTTTTATAAAAGTGTTACTTTTATCATTATTGATTTCTATGCATAAAAGTATGCATAAAAGAATATTTTTTTATTATAAAAGTGTTGTGCATAAAAGAATATTTTTTTATTATAAAAGTGTTACTTTTATCATTATTGATTTCTATGCATAAAAGTATGCATAAAAGAATATTTTTTTTTATAAAAGTGTTACTTTTATCATTATTGATTTCTATGCATAAAAGAATATTTTTTTTATTTTATAAAAGTGTTACTTTTATCATTATTGATTTCTATGCATAAAAGTATGCATAAATGAATATTTTTTTATTATAAAAGTGTTATTTTTATCATTATTGATTTCTATGCATAAAAGAATATTTTTTTATTATAAAAGTGTTACTTTTATCATTATTGATTTCTATGCATAAAAGAATATTTTTTTATAAAAGTGTTACTTTTATCATTATTGATTTCTATGCATAAAAGTATGCATAAAAGAATATTTTTTTATAAAAGTGTTACTTTTATCATTATTGATTTCTATGCATAAAAGAATATTTTTATTATAAAAGTGTTACTTTTATCATAAATGATTTTTATGCATAAACATATGCATAAAAGATATATTTTTATATTAAAAGTGTGATTTTCATCATAATTGATTTTTATGCATAAACATATGCATAAAAGATATTTTTTATATTAAAAGTGTGATTTTCATCATAAATGATTTTTATGCATAAAAGATATATTTTTTATATTAAAATTGTGATTTTCATCATAAATGATTTTTATGCATAAACATATGCATAAAAGATATCTTTTTTTATATTAAAAGTGTGATTTTCATCATAAATGATTTTTATACATAAACATATGCATAAAAGATATTTTTTTATATTAAAAGTGTGATTTTCATCATTAATGATTTTTATGCATAAAAGATATATTTTTTATATTAAAAGTGTGATTTTCATCATAAATGATTTTTATGCATAAAAGATATATTTTTTATATTAAAAGTGTGATTTTCATCATAAATGATTTTTATGCATAAAAGATATTTTTAAATATTAAAAGTGTGATTTTCATCATAAATGATTTTTATGCATAAACATATGCATAAAAGATATTTTTTTATATTAAAAGTGTGATTTTCATCATAAATGATTTTTATGCATAAAAGATTTTTTTTTATATTAAAATTGTGATTTTCATCATAAATGATTTTTATGCATAAAAAATATCTTTTTTATATTAAAAGTGTGATTTTCATCATAAATAATTTTTATGCATAAAAGATATTTTTTTATATTAAAAGTGTGATTTTCATCATAAATGATTTTTATGCATAAAAGAAATTCTTTTATATTAAAAGAGTGATTTTCATCATAAATGATTTATATGCATAAAAGAAAGTCTTTCATGATAAAAGAGTGATTTTCAATATAAAGGATTTTTATGATGATAAAAGTGTGACTTTAAACTGAAAACTTGCATAGAAACCCTGTTTTCTTAAAGGACTATCTTACGCCAAAATGCTGGAGGGAGCATTTGGCGTATATGTTTATCTAAGGGAAGTTCGGTTGCAACAGCTGGCGGGGAGTGTTCGAGGGACAGCTCACGCGGCAAAAACCTGCCCAGGTCTTGACCAACCTGGGTATGGTGAAAAATGGTATGCTTCCGGTACGATGGGTGAGGGCCGACGAAGCGGTCCCTGAGTGAAGTACCAGGACACCTAAGGAGGATCCTGGAGGGTTCTGACCAGGCGATGCACGGGCTCGTGGTGCTTAGGACACCCATACGTATATCGAGGAAGATATATATATGTATGTTGACGAAGTGATTATTGTAATCTGTTTACTGGATCTCGTTGCTGGTCCCAATAGAGAGTCCAGAGTGGTACTCTTTTTGTGAAACAAGGGATTGAATGGAAATTTTGAATTATGAAATCTATGACCATATCTGTTTTATCAATGGATTATTTTTATATTAAAGTTTTAAAGAGGAGGGTGTGCGTACCTGTTTTCTAAAGCTAAAGTTAAGAAAGGCATTTCAATTATGGGTGGGTGAGTACTTGTTTGGTTCTACCGATTCCAGTGGTGGCAGGGTGTGGCTAACCCATGGGCCGGATGAGGTTAGGCTGGAATCAGTGGAGTTTTAATAATCAAACTGAAAAATCTTAGGATTATGCTAGGAATCGAGTAGCTAGTTAATTCCCTGATAAATTTCTCAATTGAGTGGATCAACGGCTGTGCCTGATCTTGATTAGGAAAAAAGCGTTGAAATTACTCAAATGATCAAATTATATCAGCGATAGTTTTCTTCTATCTGGTTTATTCAGGTGAAGGATAGTTTAGAATTGATCTCGTTAGAAAATAAATTCGTTAAGAAAATTCAAAAAGGCGGAATCGTCCTCGCTTTCCGAGCATGGGAAATTTTCCCGGTTTCGGTTTTCGGAGCGACCACCAGCCTAGTCTCGTGCCCGGACATTCGTGTGCGAGGCCCCGAGTGAGAAACCCTGCCCCGCGCATGAGGGGGCTTCTTCCCCTACTGTCAGTTACCGGGAGTCCGGTGCGCGAAGGGGGCTAAGGGATCTCACAAACACTATTAACATCTAGAGCTAGAATCAAGGAAGCCAAATAAGTTATGGTTGGGATGGATGGGTGGATTTTGTAGAAATTTATCTCTAGGTTAAGGTAAAAAAACAAGGCAAATGGTGAAGTAAGAAGTTACCAAAAACTTAGAGAAATCCTTAAAGATAGTTATATGCCAAGAGTGCAGCCTTGAAGAGGAGGACGTGGATCAACCAAAGAGTTAGCTAAGTATTTCCACTTTTTTCCACACCAAATATCACACCTTGTCCTAATACTCCTAATATGGTTGCCTTTAATGAACCATAACCACACATAGCTATCTCTAATGCACTTGATATGGTGGTATCTTGAGTCATAGCAAGGATGGACCATTTGTGGCTTGACCTCTTACAAGCTCATGAAAGCCTGGGAGAAAAAGACGCACGAAAAGTGGTAAGAAATTCTGGCCCTGCTAATTTTTCTTGCAAAATGTGCTAAATGTGCTAAATGTGCTATGACTTCCAAGACAAAGGATATTGTCCTAGGAGAGCTTCTTCTTCCTTTGATTCTATAAATTTGATAGATGCTTGTTATTGACGATAAAGGTGCAGGTGAAGGTGTTGTTGTGTCTACTCAAGAGAAGAAACCTAGGAATTGTAAGGGTGTGGAAGAGGAAAAGCCCCTTTGAAAGTGGAAAATGAGGAAAAAGGGTGAAATAAGCAAGTTAAAAGATAGAGAAGGCATTTAGGATGATATGCTGACTTGGCCTCTCTAAAGGTCAAGGTCCTTATTTACGAGCTTATTACTATCTATGGGAAACTTCTTACATTGGCTTCTCCCTTGTATAGTGAGTTGAGGAGTGGCATCCATGCAAGAAGGAGACAGAGGGATGCATCACCTCAACTAGTCAAAGTGGAAGTAGACATCTATTGTCCCTAAGCTGACGTGGTATGTAATGGGTTGCATGTAAAGAATGTTTGTTCTTGTTGATGGTAGTTCTACAGTAGTAAATGTCATTTTTGAAGGTTTAATGGAAAACATTGGGACTTAAGAACAATCATAAGAACAGAGGGATACACCATCTTAAGTAGTCAAAGTAGAAGTACACACTTATTCTACTTAGGTTGATATGGTATGTAATGGTTGGCATGTAAATAATGTTCTTGTTGATGGTAGTTCTTTAGTTCATGTAATTTTTTAAGGTTTAATGGAAACATTGGGACACTTAAGAACAATCATCTCATAAGTCTAATGCTACCTTAGAGATGGCAAGTAAAGCAAGTGTAAAACCTGAAGGCGTTATAACTAATGTGGTGGTTTCTATCATGGGAGTAAAACCTCCTTGGATTTCCAAATCATGAAGAGGACTCAAAATTCCTATCCTATACTTGGAAGGCCTTGGCTAAAGAGGGTCTATGCAAGGCAATGCTAGAGTGAAGAGTGCATGACCATTTGTAAGATTCCCCATAAAATGAAGATCTTTATTTCTCATAATAGTGCTGATTTACAAAGTGAGAAAAGTGAGGAAGATGATGAGTATGTAAACTCTTTAAGCATATATAAGTGAAGGTGACTTGAACACAAAAATGGATAAAGACACTGAGGTAAACTTGTATGCACTTGAGGTAACTCCAAAGGTGGGGCCTCCAAATTATAGGCATTGTCTAATGAAAATATTAAGAATGATTTTGGCCTATTTAGTTAGAGAATGTGATCTTACTATCTATGAAAGGAAAAGGTTTCTTTCTCTTTTTCATTTTTATGCTCATTTCTTTGATTGCAACTGGTTATAAACATCATCAAGTCAAAATGGTGGAGCACTGAGTGGATTTGGTGGATGGGGCATAACCAGTAAGGCAATGACCCTACCACATGACCCCTAACTTCTCATTAGTTGTAAAGTAAGAATCTAATAATCTTCTTTAATGTGGTAAACGAAGAAATTGATAAGCTTATTGAAGTTGGGTTTATTTTTCTTTCATAAGGGTTTAATTTAATTTCTCCTATTGTAACCTTTGTTTAGAAGAATGGAAAGCTAACGATATGTGTGGATTTCAAAAAGTTGAACTTTTTAGACTATTCTTTTGTAGTAGTAATAACTGATGTTAGCGGACACGGTATTGGTGTTGTACTTATATAAGATAATCATCCGATTGCTTTTGATAGTCTAAGCTTAAGCATAGTACTTTGATAAAGAATTGATTGATGTTATTCATGCATTGAAATTTTGGAAACATTGTCTTAAGGGACCTGAGAGTGTATCATTAAAACCGATCAAAGTATTAAACATTTACTTTTACAACCTGTAATATCAAATAGACATATTAAGTGCGCATCTTTTATTCAAAGTTTTTAGCCAATATTAAATATAAACCTGGACATGATAATTTTGAAACTGATGCTTTGAGTAGGAGACCTACCATTAATAATATATCTGCTATTGAAGGTATTTCTTTTAATACTATTAATAATATATTATCTACTATTATAGACATTTCTTTTGATAACATGAAGGAAACATGTAAAAAGAATTTTGATTTTTATGATGCATATAACAAGATGAAAGATAATTATTGGCTATCTTATTTTGATTATTCTTATGATGATGGTTTTCTTTTCTTTCAAAAGAGATTATACATCACTAAACCATTTAGGCAAGCTATTATTGAAGAATAGTCATCTACTTTGCAAATAGTTACCAAATATTTCTTTTGGCCTACGATGCATAAAGATGTTGCTGAGTTTTTTTTCTGAATATGTTGTGTGTCAAAAGATTAAGATTCATAAAGAAAAGAGATTTGGTTTGCTTATGCCTTTGCCTATTTCTAATGAACCATGGGAACAAATAAGTATGGAATTTATCACTAGTTTTCCTTCGACTTCTAAAGAATGATATGATTGGGACTCTGGTAGATAGATCTAGTAAACAGGCTTACTTTATTGCTTGCAAAAAGACATTGGTGGCTGCTTATCAAGCTACACATGTTTTCATTAAACAAGTTTTTTCGCATCATGGTTCACCAAGGATTATTGTTTATGGTGATGAATTACTTCTTGATGAGTAAAAGTATGACCAAATTTTGATTGAAGTCTCGCAAAGTTTTGATTCTGTGAAGGGCTATGGTGAAAAGATCTGGATGGGTGGATTTTGTAGAAATTTATCTCTAGGTTAAGGATAAAAAACAAGGCAAATGGTGAAGTAAGAAGTTACCAAAAACTTAGAGAAATCCTTAAAGATAGTTATATGCCAAGAGTGCAGCCTTGAAGAGGAGGACGTGGATCAACCAAAGACTTAGCTAAGTATTTTCACTTTTTTCCACACCAAATATCACACTTTGTCCTAATACTCCTAATATGGTTGCCTTTAATGAACCATAACCACACATAGCTATCTCTAATGCACTTGATCTGGTGGTATCTTGAGTCATAGCAAGGATGGACCATTTGTGGCTTGACCTCTTAAAAGCTCATGAAAGCCTGGGATAAAAAGACGCACAAAAAGTGGTAAGAAATTCTGGCCCTGCTAATTTTTCTTGCAAAATGTGCTAAATGTGCTATGACTTCCAAGACAAAGGATATTGTCCTAGGAGAGCTTCTCTTTCCTAGAATTCTATAAATTTGATAGATGCTTCTTATTGACGATGAAGGTGTTGTTGTGTCTACTCAAGAGAAGAAACCTAGGAATGGTAAGGCTGTGGAAGAGGAAAAGCCCCTTTGAAAGTGAAAAATGAGGAAAAAGGGTGAAATAAGCAAGTTAAAAGACGGAGAAGGCATTTAGGATATGCTGACTTGGCCTCTCTAAAGGTCAAGGTCCTTATTTACGAGCTTATTACTATCTATGGGAAACTTCTTGCATTGGCTTCTCCCTTGTATAGTGAGTTGAGGAGTGGCACTCATGCAAGAAGGAGACAGAGGGATGCATCACCTCAACTAGTCAAAGTGGAAGTAGACATCTATTGTCCCTAAAGCTGATGTGGTATGTAATGGGTTGCATGTAAAGAATGTTCTTGTTGATGGTAGTTCTACAGCAGTAAATGTCATTTTTGAAGGTTTAATGGAAAACATTGGGACTTAAGAACAGAGGGATACACCGTCTTAAGTAGTCAAAGTAGAAGTACACACTTATTCTACTTAGGTTGATATGGTATGTAATGGTTGGCATGTAAATAATGTTCTTGTTGATGGTAGTTATTTAGTTCATGTAATTTTTGAAGGTTTAATGGAAACATTGGGACACTTAAGAACAATCATCTCATAAGTCTAATGCTACCTTAGAGATGGCAAATAAAGAAAGTGTAAAACATGAAGGCGCTATAACTAATGTGGTGGTTTCTATCATGGGAGTAAAACCTCCTTGGATTTCCAAATCATGAAGAGGACTCAAAATTCCTATCCTATACTTGGAAGGCCTTGGCTGAAGAGGGTCTATGCAAGGCAATGCTAGAGTGAAGAGTGCATGATCATTTGTAAGATTCCCCATAAAATGAAGATCTTTATTGCTCGTAATAGTGCTGATTTACAAAGTGAGAAAAGTGAGGAAGATGATGAGTATGTAAACTCTTTAAGCATATATAAGTGAAAGTGACTTGAACACAAAAATGGATAAAGACACTGAGGTAGACTTGCATGCACTTGAGGTAACTCCAAAGGTGGGGCCTTGTCATGAACCATAGAGCTTTATTTCCACATGTACATAGGGGCCCATGGGCAAAAGGAGAAAGTGGCTATAAATAGGGCTTGGGAGACATTGGTAGGATCTTTTGACACTTTTATTAATTTTGGTCATCTTGTACCTTTGGGCTCCATCAATGGAGATTTGGCCTTCCATGGTCAAGTTCATGGCTAACATGAAAGCCATCCTCTTGGTGAGAGGTTAAACACACTTAGGCTATTTGTGCATCTTCTCTTGCTACATACACTTATAGATTCTCTCTCTCTCTTGTATATTCATGTGATGAGCCATTTGATAACTAATCTTATGATTAATGGATACTAGATTCTTGTTTTGATGTGTTTGATTCAATATTTTACTCTAGATCCATTTCATTTGGTATCAGAGCCTTGATTTTGATCCATTATCAAGGTTTTGGGCATGAGATTAGTCATTTTCTTGATAATTTTTTGAATTTTCTCTTGATTTCTTGGAGTTTGGCTTAATCTTACTTAATTTCTACTTAATCTTTTGAGATTAGTAGAGGGGAGGTATCATTTCATGTGATTTCATGGAGATTTAGCTCAATTGGATCTAATTTGGGCACCCTGGACCAATTATTTAGAGCGGGATACAAAAATTGGAGAAAATTTGAATTAATCACGTGTTAATCTCTCTATTAATCACGTTTATATTTTTGTGCTTCTTTTCCAAGCTTTCCACCATAGCCATTACTTCTCATCTTTCCCCCGTTTTGCTCCCATTTGCTAGGGCTTTTGTTGATCTTGAGGAGAGGAACACATAGAGTACCAATTTACATGCATTTTTCTGAAAATTTCTTTCCCTTTTCTTTTCCTTTGCTCCAAATCCTCACATAGCTCACCATTGTCCATCTCCACTCACTCTAAGTTGCTGCAAATGTATCTTATTGCTAATGAGGGCTTAGTTTGTGTTGCTCTTGTTGCTTTTGACCATGAGGGTAGGCGTGGATGCGTCGTTTTCCCACGCAGCCTCACGGCCTAAATTCACAAGGAGATGGTCAAGTGCATCAAACCTAAGCCAAGGCTTATGAAGTTTGGTTGTTAGCTATGATGTTTGGCATCTTTTTGGTGGATTTTGGGGAGTTCTTCATTGCTATTGGAGAGGGAGAAGAGGAGGTTTGAGCAGCCCTCAGAAATTGCAAAAATCTTCAAGATTTGTGCCCATTGGAGACTCTATCAAGCAAAAATCCAACCATTGAAGCTTTTGGAATACCATTGGTGAGTTGCTATATGGCCATTTTCTCAAGCATTGGTGATTAATCCTCATGCTATGGACAAATTGGGGATATTCATGAAAGAAAACCCTAATTTACAGAATTTTAACATTCCTACATAACTCATGATCCATTGGAAAGTGATTACATGCTCTTATTGCTCACATCTTTCTTTAATCACACCCATTTTCTCAAGCATTGGTGATTAATCCTCATGCTATGGACAAATTGGGGTTATTCATGAAAGAAAACCCTAATTTACAGAATTTTAACATTCCTACATAACTCATGATCCATTGGAAAGTGATTACATGCTCTTATTGCTCACATCTTTCTTTAATCACACCCATTTGGATGCCATGTGGCCATTTGTGAGACAAATTCAAGATTATTTGATGAATCCATGCATAAATGGATGAAGGAATGCATATGCTTAGATGCATTGATTGAGCCACATGCATGGAGTGGATGTTGGGTAATAATGAGAAGGTTTTTGCTATGGACATGATGCTTTTATGCATTGGTATGATGCTATTGAGTATGGGAAGAGCTTGATGTGTGATTGGAATCAATTGGTAATACTACATTCAAATGCAAGTTGATGCCCTTGAATGCCAATTACTCATAAGCAATGCTTATGGGAGTGATACCAATTGGATTTGATATCATTGGTATAAGGTATTACCTCACTTGTGCTTATTGATTGATGTTGGATCTTTGGATGAATGGCGGACATTTGGAGCTATGTGGATAAGCATGAGTTCATGCATAATGGTTTATGAGTATATTGTAATGGGCATGAGTCATGCCACATCCTTGTAAGTGATCCGCCTCATTTTCATATTCAAGCTATACACCTCACAAGTGTTTGCACTCACTTCAATTTCTAGAAACTAGATATGTTGGTGAGGGTACCCCGGGTGTTGGTGGAGAGGCTCGGGGGGAGTATGGATTAAATCCACCGTGTCGTGAGTGCCATGGTAAAGCGATACGGTGGAGGATTAGGTGTGGATTTATTTGGTTTGGTTCCATTTTGATTTGGTTTGGTTCAAGAGAGAGGAGAGATAAAAATATCACAATATTTTTGAGTTTAAAACTCATTCAAGCATGTGAAGTATGCACCTCCTTTAAGGGACTCCCCTTCCTTACATATGTGTCAAAATGGAATCATTATACCCAAAATATCTCATATTTTTGATATTACTCATAGTTTCTTACTAATAAACCTTGTACATAGTCAACTCTTCATCTTATGTGAGCATTTACTCATTTTTGGGTATCTTCTTTTACAAATTGGATTTATCTTCTCTCCACACATGGATTGATCCTATTGGCACACATGAACCTTAATTGGACCATAATCCAAAAATTTCTGAAAATCTAGACCCTTAGGCTAAGGTCCTTTATACCCATTTCCAATTAATTCCAATTGCACATTGGAAAGTTCTTTTTGAATTTCTGTTTCAGGGGAATTCATTTTAATAATATGAGAAATTTTTTTATCTAAAAATATTCAAAATCTGAATATTCTCTCTCTAGAATATTTTCTCTCTCTATGTTAAAACAGCTAGAAACAAGATTTTTTATATGTCTGAAGAGGGAATTGATTACAGGGGAAGATGCTGGACATTTTGAGAGGCTGTGGAGGAATCTTACATAAAGAATGTTCTTATTGATGGTAGTTCTACAGCAGTAAATGTCATTTTTGAAGGTTGAATCTCAAGAGAAGAAACCTAGGAATGATAAGGGTGTGGAAGAGGAAAAGGCCCCTTTGAAAGTGGAAAATGAGGAAAAAGGGTGAAATAAGCAAGTTAAAAGATGGAGAAGGCATTAAAGATATGCTAACTTGGCCTCTCTAAAGGTCAAGGTCCTTATTACGAGCTTATTACTATCTATGGGAAACTTCTTGCATTGGCTTCTCCCTTGTATAGTGAGTTGAGGAGTGGCATCAATGTAAGAAGGAGACAGAGGGATGCATCACCTCCACTAGTCAAAGTAGAAGTAGACATCTATTGTCCCTAAGCTGACGTGGTATGTAATGGGTTGCATGTAAAGAATGTTCTTGCTAATGGTAGTTCTATAGTAGTAAATGTCATTTTTGAAGGCTTAATGGAAAACATTGGGACTTAAGAACAATAATAAGAACAGAGGAATACACCATCTTAAGCAGTCAAAGTAGAAGTAGGCATTTATTCTACTTACGTTGATATAGGCATTTAAATAATGTTCTTGTTGATGGTAGTTCTTTAGTTCATGTAATTTTTGAAGGTTTAATGGAAACATTGGGACCTAAAAACAATCATAAGAACAGAGGGATACACCATCTTAAGTAGTCAAAGTAGAAGTAGACATTTATTCTACTTAGGTTGATATGGTATGTAATGGTTGGCATGTAAATAATGTTCTTGTTGATGGTAGTTCTTTAGTTCATGTAATTTTTGAAGGTTTAATGGAAACATTGGGACTTAAGAATAATCATCTCATAAGTCTAATCCTACCTTAGAGATAGCAAATAAAGAAAGTGTAAAACCTAAAGGCGTTATAACTAATGTGGTGGTTTCTATCATGCGAGTAAAACCTCCTTGGATTTCCAAATCATGAAGAGGACTCAAAATTCCTATCCTATATACTTGGAAGGCCTTGGCTGAAGAGGGTCTATGCCAGAAGGCAATGCTAGAGTGAAGAGTGCATGACCATTTGTAAGATTCCCCATAAAATGAAGATCTTTATTTCTCATAATAGTGTTGATTTACAAAGTGAGAAAAGTGAGGAAGATGATGAGTATGTAAACTCTTTAAGCATATATAAGTGAAAGTGACTTGAACACAAAAATGGATAAAGACACTAAGGTAGACTTGCATGCACTTGCCAAAGGTGGGGCCTCCAAACTATAGGCATTGTCTAATGAAAATATTAAGAATGATTTTGGCCTATTTAGTTAGAGAATGTGATCTCACTAACTATGAAAGGAAAAGGTTTCTTTCTCTTTTTCATTTTTATACTCATTTCTTTGCAACTGGATATAAACATCATCAAGTCACAATGGTGGAGCACTGAGTGGGTTTGGTGGATGGGGCATAACCACCAGTAAGGCAATGACCCTACCACATGACCCCTCTAACTTCTCATTGGTTGTAAAGTAAGAAACTAATAATCTTCTTTAGTGGTAAAGGAAGAAATTGATAAGCTTCTTGAAGTTGGGCTTATTTTTCTTTCATAAGGGTTTAATTTAATTTCTCCTATTGTAATCTTTGTTTAGAAAAATGGAAAGCTAACGATATGTGTGGATTTCAAAATTTTGATTTTTCTAGAACATTCTTTGTAGTAGTAAATTGATGCTAGCGGACATGGTATTGGTGTTGTACTTACGTAAGATAATCATCCGATTGCTTTTGAAAGTCCAAAATTGAAACCATTTAAGCTTAAGCATAGTACTTTGATAGAGAATTGATCGATGTTATTCATGCATTTATATTTTGGAAACATTATCGTAAGGGACCTGAGAGTATCATTAAAACCGATCAAAACATTTAAACATTTACTTTTACAGCCTTTAATATCAAATAGACATATTAAGTGCATATCTTTTATTCAA
The DNA here is from genome assembly GCF_041138505.1 of Cibotium barometz. Classification (NCBI taxonomy): domain Eukaryota; kingdom Viridiplantae; phylum Streptophyta; class Polypodiopsida; order Cyatheales; family Cibotiaceae; genus Cibotium; species Cibotium barometz. The sequence continues at coordinate 58,620,047 of NC_141057.1, read as the reverse complement.
ATTTTTTAGCCAATATTAAATATAAACCTGGACATGATCATTTTGTTACTGATGCTTTGAGTAGGAGACCTACCATTAATAAATAATATATCTGCTATTGAAGGTATTTCTTTTAATACTATCAATAATATATCTACTATTATAGACATTTCTTTTGATAACATGAAGGAAACATGTAAAAATAATTTTGATTTTTATGATGCATATAACTAGATGAAAGATAATTATTGGGTATCTTATTTTGACTATTCTTATGATGATGGTTTTCTTTTCTTTCTCCCCATCAAGAGGCACAACCGTTGATTCCTATCCATAGAACAATTACTATCCGAGATTTACTTTATCTATCGTAATAAAGAGGTTATTGGGTATCTTATTTTGACTATTCTTATGATGATGGTTTTATTTTCTTTCAAAAGAGATTATACATCACTAAACCATTTAAGCAAGCTATTATTGAAGAATAGTCATCTACTTTGCAAATAGTTACCAAATATTTCTTTTGGCCTACGATGCATAAAGATGTTGCTGAGTTTTTTTTCTGAATATGTTGTGTGTCAAAAGATTAAGATTCATAAAGAAAAGAGATTTGGTTTGCTTACGCCTTTGCCTGTTTCTAATGAACCATGGGAACAAATAAGTATGGACTTTATCACTAGTTTTCCTTCGACTTTTAAACAATAATATGATTGGGACTATGGTAGATAGATCTAGTAAACAGGCTTACTTTATTGCTTGCAAAAATACATTGGCTGCTTATCAATCTGCACATGTTTTCATTAAACAAGTTTTTTTCACATCATGGTTCACCAAGGATTATTGTTTATGGTAGACATAGAAAGTTTTGTAGTGATTTTTGTACTACTTTTTATCCTAAATCTAATGGATGAAACCAAAGCAACAAATAGCACCACTTGATTTGCTTAGATCGTATGTCTCATCTCAGCCTAAGCAATGGGATAAGTGTTTACATATTTTGCAATTTGCATATAATAACTATCCTCATATTGCTACTAAGAAAGTACCATTTGAAATAGTCTATGGTGGTAAGGCTTTGCCTACTCCAATTACTAGACTTTCACATTCTATAGAGGATGCATATTCTTTTGTTAAAGACTTTGACCAAATTCATGAGTTAACAAAATTAAATATTCAAAAAGCTCAAGAGAAATACATGAAGTATGCAAATCACAAATGCAAACATGTCATCTTCAATGACTAGCTCTAGTACTACTTAAGTAGATGAGGGGACCATGGGCTCCATAATGGTGACCATCAGGGTAGGAGTGGGTAAGAGAGGCTTCAGACGATTAATCCCTTGTAAAATGGTCTTAACTCTTTGGACAATGTAAGCATGGGAAAGAGAGCCTTTTGGAAGCGTTCATTACTGCTAAAAATGACCACTATTGCCAAAAATAAAATAATAATAATAATAATTAGCTGTGTGATGCAATCTCTATTGACAACTCAAGGAGATCTAGCCATAGGAGGAGGTTGGGATGGAGTGGGGCTACATGGGTGGTAGGGACTATGGTGGATTGGGGTGATGGCTAAGTCACTCCATACACCAACAGCAAAGGTGGATACAGGGGAGAGGGATAGGTGCCCGACAGAGGATAAAAGTACTTTATGGGAGACACCAGTGAAAAGGATACTTGGAATGTCAGAGAGGAGGGAGCTATGGGTGGAGTTTCATAAGAGAGTGTGGGATGGCAAGGTGACTGCATATGGTTGGGGAGCTGCAACATAAAATGCGGGTTCATACATAGGCTCCATTGGAGTAGTCGATGGAGAAACAGTAGTGGAAGGTGTGTCAAATAAACTCTTTAGAAGGAGGGTTGTTGAAGATTACAGTTATTATTACATTAGCTAAATCCCCTTAAGATAGAAGCATTCCGTATCTTTGTGGCCCCCTTTTTTGTAGAAAGAGCAATAATGTTTTAATAGGCAATCTTAGGGGAGATGACCTTGAGTACGGTAGATGGTACAACAAAGAGTTGTAATAATGTTTTAAGAGGCATTCTTGGGAGAGATGACCTTCAGTACCATAGATGGTATGCCATAGACTTATAATACCAAAATTTTTCATTTTATGGATTATAATATAATATTTATGTGTGGTGTTATCTATGTGGGACCCAATCTTTGGTATGCTAGTAATGTTCACTAGGAAGATATGACAATATCCTTGGGAAGCTTATATGTGAACTTGATAGCTTGGTGGTCACTCCAATGGCGTGGTGATGATTTAATGGCTCCAATCATCTTATTTCACATGAAGGATTCCAAGGAATTTTATTTAATATTATGTGCTAGGTATGAGAATGAATGGATTGTTATATCATAAATACCACATGAATAGATGATACCTACATTGGTATGGGAACTAGTGCTAATTCTTCATATAATTAGTGATGATTCATAAACTAGGTGTGGGCCATATGTCTACATGGATTGGTAACTCTATTTGAATAAGATGACGAATGCATGGCAAGCTTATGGAGGCTTTTGGATGCATGTGGAGGAGTATGGAAGAATGTATAATAGAGGAGAATCCTTCTAGAAGTCCTATAGAGGCTCCTGAATGCTTGTGGAGGAGTGTGGAAGGATACATAATAGAGGAGAATCCTTCTCAAAGTCCTATGTTGGTGGTATTTGTGTCGGCTCAATGTGGGGTTAGATCTAATCTACCAAGTCAAGGATTCCTTGATGAAATAAATCAAAGAAACACATGTCAAAAGTAGCCACCAAGAAGGACAAGTGATGGGTGATGGTGACATTTGGGTTTATGTAGTCCTAGCTTAAATGCTTCTACAATTGTAATTTGTGTGAGCATGGTGAGAAACATTCTAAAGAAGCCCTCTTGATCACTCTTAGAGACAACATTTCACACATAATTGATCATAGTTTGCCTGGATGATCTTGCATAGTTTAGGTAGCTTATTGCGACCTTATATAGTAGAGACACCCTTATGGTCTACTCCATCCTCTTAGTACATACGGGTATGCTTGATTTGATTGATTAAGAAATGCCATACTGGTCTTGCATCAAGCCTTAGGAATCTTATATATCTCCATTGATGTGACTACTATATATTGTGTTAATAAATTCTTCTATTTTGCTTAATGTCTCTGGCATAATACTCTTCTAGGATGCAATTAATTGAGAATTTTCCCTCTTCTTCTTGCATCATTCGATTCCGTTGTTGAGACCTTAGTCGTTAGGAAGGAGAGCAAAATGGCTCAAAAATGCAATTTTAGGCCATTTAATTGGGCACCATGAAAGGTGAATCTTCTCAAATTGAAGCATTAAATTGGAATTGATATTGAATGACTCTCAATACCACCAGTTAAGGTTTCCTTAACATCTTTGTCACACCGAGATGGTTGCTCTAATCCAACGGGTGGTGCAACCTCTCTTGCAAAGATCGTGTGGGATCTCCGTGGGAGACGATCGTATTGGTAGCCTAATCACTCAAGCAAGAGGGAGAAAAGAAGAAAGAGGGAAGCATGGGAGAACAAGTGATTAGCACTAATCACTCCCAAATCCTAACCCTAAGCACACCACACATGCTAGATTAGAGTTGGAAGAGAGAGAGAGAGAGAGAGAGAGAGAGAGAGAGAGAGAGAGAGAACACTCCACTTCTATTACACAAATAGGAGAATCTGTTACAAAAAAGAGAAATTGGCTTTTATAGTTCCAAGCCATTTCCAACTAAGCTACTAGGAGTAAGTGACCCAGGGTGCCCAAAACATAGTTACAAGGCTTTTCTCTATGGTTTGGCCAATTGACCAAGATCCTCTTGTCTGTCCTTTAAAGCTCAATACTTGGGAGCATGGGTTAGCCAACCACCCAACCACTGTAGTGATGGGATCCAATTAGGAATTTGGTTAGGTTTTGTCTCGGGTAGCAAGGAAAAGAGTTCCCAGGCCCCCTAGCCGAAAGTTCATGCGAACATAAAACTAGTCACACCACTTACGCACCCAATATGAAATTGCCTTTTTCTCAGCATCAACTAACTTTAAAACAATCCTTTAATGAGACCATTATGCCATTGATCACTATCCTCAAAATCTCTAGTTGAATCTATATTTCTAATCATTCATTCATCGGTGTACTTATGGCATCATTGGCAACCAGAACGCTCACCACCTGTTCACTCAGGGGCCTTTTCGATAGTTCCTAGCTCATAGTAACCGGCAATATTTTCACATATAAAAATCAAGATGGAATCCTTGTTGAAGATCAGCAAGATCAATCAACAGATCCATATAAGAGAGTCATGGACTCATCCGTTGAGGACCAGCAAGGTCAATCAACCAGATCCATGCCCGATTTTAGAAAACAAATCTTACTCCTTGTTCCAATATCTTCCACGACGCACGTGTGGGTATCTTTGGCGACCTAGAGCCCGAGCACCGTATGGTCAGCACCCTCTGGGATCCTTCGGAGGTGACCTACCGTTTCACTCATAGGCTGCTTCCTTGGTCCCTCATCCACCGTACCGGAAGCTCACCATTTAAATCGAACCGAGGATGGTCAAGACCTCGGTCGACCTTGCTACGCGAGGCGTCCTCCATTGACTCTCCGTCAGCAGTTGCAACTTTATCAGTTAGGTCTGCATGACCTTAATCCACAAGACGGTCAAAATGCTTTCCCAGCATTCTTGACATAAAACAGTTATTTACAAACAGTTCACAAAATACAGTTTCTATATCGAACTCTCGTCTTTCCACATTATCCTCCTCAGTCCACATTACTTATTCCACATTTCATTCATACGTGTACTCCTCATCCATTCACTCATATTGACGACACATTATTTCACATACACATTCACATTCATTATTCTACATACACATCCATGTTCGTACATCCACATCATACATCCAATCCCATATCCGCATTCATACATACACATCCATATCCACATCCATACATCCACATCCACATCCACATCCACATCCACATTCACATCCATACATACACTTCCACATTCATACATCCACATCTACATGCATACATCCATTTTCACATCCTCATCCATACATCCACATCCACATCCGTATCTACATCCATACATCCACATCCACATCCACATTTACATCCATACATCCACATCCACATCCACATCCACATCCACATCCACATGCATACATTCACATCCACATTCCCAATCACATCCATACAGCCACATCTACATGCATACATCCACTCTCACATCCTCATTCATACATCCACATCCACATACATACATCCACATCCGTATCTACATCTATACATCCACATCCACATTCACATTCATACATTCACATTCATACATCCATATCTACATCTATGTTCATACATCCACATCACATCCATTCTCGCCCTATCACAACCCATATACATCTCTTATCCCATCAGATACCTCATCCCATACACATCTTATCACATCCTAACTCATCTTAGCACATCCCATCACATCTCATACACCTCTTATCACATCCTATCACATCTCATACACATCTTATCATATCCTATCACTTCCCATATCTATTTATAGAATACAAGAGAATTCTTATATTTGATATAAAATTTCTTTACGCATCTATTTATGCATAAATTCCATTTAAGAAGACTAACACTTTCGAAATAAAAATCAATCTTTTGTGCATCTTCCTATGCATAAATTCATTTTAAATGAGAATGATACTTTTGGATTAAAATAAATTCTTTATGCATCTTTCCATGCATAAATCCAATTTAGTAGGAATTACACTTTTAGAATAAAAGAATTTCTCTTATGCATCTAATTTATGCATAAAATCCATTTATGATGAAAATCACACTTTTAGTATAAAAAAATATCTTTTGTGCATACCTCTATGCATGAAATTCAATTATGATAAAAGTAACACTTTTACATTAAAATAATAATCTTTTATGCATACCTCTATGCATGAAATTCCATTATGATAAAAATAACACTTTTATATTAAAATAATAATCTTTTATGCATACCTCTATGCATGAAATCCAAATATGATAAAAGTAACACTTTTACATTAAAATAATAATCTTTTATGCATACCTCTATGCATGAAATTCAATTATGATAAAAATAATAATCTTTTATGCATACCTCTATGCATGAAATCCAAATATGATAAAAGTAACACTTTTACATTAAAATAATAATCTTTTATGCATACCTCTATGCATGAAATTCAATTATGATAAAAGTAACACTTTTACAATAAAATAATAATCTTTTATGCATACCTCTATGCATGAAAATCAATTATGCATAATATAAAAATCAATTTCTCTACGATTACAATAAAATTCTTTCAATTAATCTAGGATGATAATTCCTAGAATATGGTAGGAAGTCCTCTTTTCATGCTTTGAATGAAATTATTTTATGTGTAATTTTTACAAAAATTTTGCCATAGCTCCGCTCCGCTATGATTGATAAATCTCAATTATTTTAAAAGATAAACCTTATCATTAATGGAATGATTAGAATGATCCCTAATTGGATCATTAACCCATAATGGATTGAATCATCAATATTCATGAAATACATAAACTAAAAGTATAGAAAAAAGCCATTAATTTGGCCTCAAGCATAGATTAATCTTGGATTAAGGAAAAGCTTTATGAAAAGCTTCATTTGGATTGAGAATAGGTCATGAGTGTGACCATTTCTTGAGTGAGAGAGAGAAATTACATAAAAACCATTAGAATTAAGCATAAATGAAAATTTATGTAATTCTTTACTATCATTCATCAATTAACTTCAATAGCATTCATCAATTTATGTAATTCTTTACCACCATTCATCAATTAACTTCAATAGCATTCAAAAACCATTCCAATTAAGCTTCTAAAGCTTGAGAGGGGTTGAGAAGAGAGAAACATTGAGAAATTATAGAAAAGATCAAAATTCACCATTTACCTTACAAATTGCTTGATTCTTTGTTGACGGTAGAGGCCCCCAACCAATCAATTGGTTTAGTATGTTGATGGAGCCACCAATGGGGATTGAAGAAAGAGGGAAGCTCCAATTTCTCCAATTTGGAGAGAATTTTAGAGAATAGTAAAAATTAGCATTATTTCAGCATAATTCTAGTATAGTAAAATTCTCTTATTTTTTTCAAAGGACTCATGTTCTATTTATAGGAGAGGGAGACTCTAACCAAGGCTAACTAATTTCTAGAATTTTCCAGATTCAGTTTGGTTGAATTTAGACTAGATTTGGATCTAGTTTGGTTACTTTTTGATTCGGTTTGGTTCCATTTTGATTTGGTTTGGTTCAAGAGAGAGGAGAGATAAAAATATCACATAATTTTTGAGTTTAAAACTCATTCAAGCATGTGAAGTAGGTGCCTCATTGAAGGGACTGCCCTTCCTTACATATGTGTCAAAATGGAATCATTATACCCAAAATATCTCATATTTTTTATATTACTCATAGTTTTTTACCTAATAAACCTTGTACATAGTCAATTCTTCATCTTATGTGAGTATTTACTTCTAAATATCTCCCCTTTTTAACTATTAGCCTTGTCTTTAGTCAATTCTTCATCTTATGTGAGTATTTACTTCTAAATATCTCCCCTTTTTAACTATTAGCCTTGTCCTTAGTCAACTCTTCATCTTATGTGAGCATTTATTCATTTTTGGATAATTTCTTTTACAAATTGGATTTATCTCCTCCCCACACATGGATTGATCCTATTGGCCCACAGGAACCTTAATTGGACCATAATCCAAAAATTTCTGAAAATCTAGACTCTTAGGCTAAGGTCCTTTATATCCATTTCCAATTAATTCCAATTGCACATTGGAAAGTTCTTTTTGAATTTCTGTTTTAGGGAAATTCATTTTAATAAGATGAGATATTTTTTATCCAAAAAATATTAAAAATTTGAATATTCTCTCTCTAGAATATTTTCTCTCTCTAGGTTAAAACAGTTAGAAACAAGATCTTTTATATTTTTGAAGAGGGATTTAATTACACGGGAAGATGCTGGATATCTTGAGAGGCTGGGGAGGAATATTACAATGGCATACCATCTATGGTTCCATTTATTCTTATCTTTTCATGTGTGGAGCTCAACCCTCTTTTATTGGAGGCTTTCTACTAGCTCGTAGAGGCAAAATTGTGGGGAGATCTCAACTAAGGAAATGAAGAGGAGTTCTGGGCGGCTGATTTCGTACAGCTAATTGTGTGATTCCTCCCTGTGCTGTTGCGGCATTCGTTTCTGAGTGCGCTGCTTGCAGTTTCTGCTATACGCCCGTTGGCCGTACAGCCATAGCCCGCCTGAGCCACCATTAGGCAAGGAGCTTTAGGGCTATGGTAGCCCATTGAGTGGAGGTGCTACAGCTCTAATTTGAGCTCCAACCACACAGCAACGCGTCGAAAATCAGAGAAAAACCAGTCGCCTCTCTTTTTTCCCTCAAGCTTCCATTAAAGCTTCATTTTTGGAGTCTTTTCTTGCTCACATCATCAACTCCCTTGCTCTAATCAATCAAGTGATGAAATAAATGTTTGTTGCTGAGATTTCTCTTGATTTTGAAGAGATTCCAACCACATGAGATATTCATAAATCTCATTCCCATCAAGCTTCAACATCATCAACTTTCAAGCTTTCAAAGCTTTCAAAGTGTGCTTTTAAGCACTAATTATGTTGTTTAACACTAATTACTCTGTTAATCTAGTAAAGGGAAAGTGTTCTTAAACACTAATAGTGTTATTAAATACTAATGGTAAGTTAATCACCAAAATAAGTGTCATTTGACACTAAAAATATGCTTTTTAGCACTAATTATGTTTTATACGCACTAATGGTGATATTAATCATCAACCAAAGTGTTGCTTAACACTAAGGTGGTCTTAACCATCAAAGGAGGAGGTCATTTACATTAAGAAGGCTCTTCTTCATCAACATGGAGGCTGGGCACATACCATAAGTGCCACATTACAAGTCTTCATCGTCAACCGCTTCTTCCAAAGAGAAATGGAGCAACCATGAACCAATTGTCTTCATCTCATGAATCAAAGAGGTTGAAGATCTCTGGTTTTTTTCATCAACAAACTCAATATTTGAGTGGTTCAAACTTGAACACATGTACACTGAGTGTTCATTTACAATGTTGTTGTGTATTACCCTTGAGGCTCTTGGTTGTAAGAGGCATAGGCATGTACTAAGCCATATGCTCTCGTTTCCCAAGCCCAAGGCACTTCATTCCGCTGCATATTCTGCACTTTCATCATCTAAGATGAATTGTAAGGTTGAGCATAGCATCCCTAAGTGCTCTACCTTATTGGTTGTCATGATTTTAAGCATCTTTTGGCATTACTTTTGTAAGAGGCATTTGTAACATTATGAGCCATGTCCTCTCCTTCTTGAGCCAAAGATGATAAACCTTATTTGTTTGAGTATTTACCTCAACCAATTACTCATTAAGCTTGTAACTTCAAACCCTAAAGGGTATCATTTAACCAACATGCATAAAAGCTATTGTAGTTGTGGAGTAGACACTGCCCTTGACCAATCCATAAGGCAAGTGGTAAGACCCTCCCTTTCCCTTCCCCATTTAAATCTACCTCATTACTCATGGAGGAGATATATTATTCAAGGAAGCATAAAGCATGTTGGAGGACCATCTAAAAGCAAACTATTTAAGCAAGGGTGGCAGCCTGCTTTTGATCATTGTGTGAGAATGGTCAAGGTGGAAAGCATATGGTGGAAGCAATGGCATGTATCTCCTAAGCATGTCATCTACAAGAAGCCAACCAAACACAAAGAGTGGGGTGCACCATCATTAAGGTGTACATCTTCATCGACAACAAATAAAGACTTAGATGGCAATAATTTATTAGCCTCTAAGGCTCTAGGAACACATTTGTAAATCATAGATAATCACACCTATTTTCCAAAACCTTGTACGCCTAATGTTATAAAGGCATCCTATGTCCAATACCACCCATTCCATTCTTTCATAGTTGGTATTGAGGGGGGGGTATTAAGAGACTAAGGTTATGTAGAAGGGTGAGAGAAGGGTGTGAGTGTGAATGGACTTGAGGTCCACTTGTTCACCTATTTAAAGGTGAAGCCATGAGGCATTTTGTATGTGAGCAAAGCCTAGTTGTATGCATAAACAACTTAATAAGCAAGAGTCTGTTCTTGTACTTTTTGAGTCTCTCCTCTCCACACACTTGAGCTAGTATGAGCACCACGCGTTCTCAACAGACCTTGACCTTTAGAGAGGCCAAGTCATCATATCCTAAATGCCTTCTCCATCTTTTAACTTGCTTATTTCACCCTTTTTCCTCATTTTCCACTTTCAAAGGGCCTTTTTCCTCTTCCACACCCTTACCATTCCTAGGTTTCTTCTCTTGAGTAGACACAAAAACACCTTCACCTTCACCTTCACCTTTACCTTCACCTTTATCTTCAATAACAAGCATCTATCAAATTTATAGAATCAAAGGAAGGAGAAGCTCTCCTAGGACAATATCCTTTGTCTTGGAAGTCATACAACATTTTGCAAGAAAAATTAGCAGGGCCAGAATTTCTTACCATTTTTCGTGCGTCTTTTTACCCCAAGATTTCATGAGCTTGTAAGAGGTCAAGCCATCCTTGCTATGGATCAAGATACCACCATATCAAGTGCATTAGAGATAGCTATGTGTGGTTGTGGTTCATTAAAGGCAACCATGTTAGGAGTATTAGGACAAGGTGTGATCTTTGGTGTGGAAAAAAGTAGAAATACTTAGCTAAGTCTTTGGTTGATCCACATCCTCCTCTTCAAGGCTGCATGCACTCTTGGCATATAACTATCTTTAAGGATTTCCCTAAGTTTTTGGCAACTTCTTACTTCACCATTTGCCTTGTTTTTTACCTTAACCCTAGAGATAAAATTCTACAAAATCCACCCATCAATCCCAACCATAACTTATTTGGCTTCCTTGATTCTGGCTCTAGATGTTAATAGTGTTAAACGGAGTCTATCAAATTAGTAGCTCTTTTCACCATAGCCCTTCACAGAATCAAAACTTTACGCGTGAGACTTCAATGAAAATCTGGTCATACTTTTACTTAAGAAGTAATTCATCCAATATAGTAGGAAAAACTTTTCCCAATCCTTAAGCAATTCGTTATGCTTTCCCTATGCCCATTTGAGATCTCGCCTTTCCCCCAAAATGAAAGGAAAATTTTAAATCCACTCAGACTTTCTATCACCATTGCTAATATATGATCTCTTAAAATTATACTTCTAGAACTTCCTCTGGGTTACCATAAAACATAGGAATTTTACCCATTTTGGCTTAGAGGAGGGGTGGGAAGAGAAAGAGTCAAGGGAATAACAAGTAAAGGTAGCCAAAATCCACTAATACTCATACCCTATTGTCTTCTCTAAGATACAAGGACATAATGCATCCCTCACTTGTAAGTCATCCTAACACATAGGACATATGATGTGTCAAATCCAAAACTCACACCCACATGATAGTATTATTACCCCTTTTAAACAAATGGTCCCTAATTATGTTTCTAATTATGTTATACAATTAAGATAATAAATGCATAGAGGGCAATAATACATTTCTCTTTCTTCACTCTCTCAAAAGAGGACTCGTATATCATCACAAGAATATTGAAATGTGGACACCCCACATCCTCTCATACTCAAGAAGGGGAAGAATAAAGGGTCGAGTTGATTTTTGAATTTCTCTCCATCTCTTGGAACCAAAAAGAAAAACTATGCATTTTTTGAAAGAAAATCTTTTGGCTCACTAAAAGATTTATATACAACGTAAAAGATGGTCGAAATGATTGGTTGGGTTGTATAGGACGTTTTGGATGAAACTTGAAGACATGAATGGGTTTTTACCTCTCTTTACATGTGATATATCTCTCTTAGGATTTGATACTCATTATCTCTTATGGTTGCAAGTTAAAGTCTTTAATTTGCTTTAACTACAATGGAGCCCATGTATGAACCCGCATTTTATGTTGCGGCTCCCCAACCCTATGCGGTCACCTTGCCATCCACACTCTCTTATGAAACTCCTCCCATAGCTCCATCCTCTCCGCTGACATCCCAAGTATCCTTTTCACTGGTGTCTCCCATAAAGTACTTTTATCCTCCGCCGGCCACCTATCCCTCTCCCCCATATGCACCTTTGCTGCTGGTGTATGTAGTGACTTAGCCATCACCCCAATCCACCATAGTCCCTATGGCCTATGTAGCCCACTCCATCCCAACCTCCTCCTATGGTGGCTAGATCTCCTTGAGTTGTCAATCGAGGTTGCATCAGATGGCGAATTATTTTGTTTTTTTTTGGGCAATAGTGGTCGTTTTCAGCAGTAATGAACTCTTCCCCAAAAGGCTCTTCCCCATGATTACATTGTCCAAAGGGTTAAGACCATTTTACAAGGGATTAATCGCCTGAAGCCTCTCTTACCAACTCCTACCATTATGGAGGCCATGGTCCCCTCATCTACTTAAGTAGTACTAGAGCTAGTCATTGTCACATGTTCTCAGGGTGTGCACTCCCAAACCATCTTCTTTAAATGAAACCATGAACGTACTTCCGAACCATCTTCCTTAAATGCACCCATGAACATTGGGGTGGTGGAACATGTGTAACTTGAGGCCCTCCACAAGCTCATGACTACCCCACCCATGGAGCCATCTCCTACTCCTACTCCTCCACCAACCCCCATACCTCCCTACTCCAACACCCCAAAGTGGCACTTCCTTGACTACATCTGTATGGGCCACCTTCCTATATCCATTCTTGTGATAAAAATACCCCTCTCCCAACCCTATCCATTGAACTCATAAGAAATTAAATCTCTTCAACTCATGTTTAGTGGTCATCCCTCTTCTCTAGCAATTCCAATTCAAAGGGACATTCCATCCAGTAGTAGTAGTGGTGGACATGTATGACACTTGTAGTGGTGGGTGTGACACCACACCACTATCGTCCAATGAAGCCAAACTGTGCTTCACTTTCCCCACGATGGCTAATCATTTTAGAGTCTTCCAATCTTAATATTTGTCAAAGGCACCAAGATCCCCAGTGTCATTGTCGATGGTGGCTCTAACATCAACATATTGCCTGAGGCCACGACCATCATGCTTTGAATCTCTCCCTCATAGATCCACCTCCCTTTATTCTTTATATTTCTAACCAAAGAGACATGATGCCCCTTGGCCTTGTGCAACATTTTCTTGAATCTATGTAGGTCTCACAATTTTGATGGTTTTCATGGTATTAAATCTACCACTGACTAAAGCGGCCTATCATATTTTGATTGGTTGCTCGTGGCTAAGAGCTACCAAAGTAGTTAATGTTTGGGGCAAGGTAGACCTGATGATGCCCTTGCCAAATCATACGTTGCTACTCCGTCTTAAAAGGCTTCCAACGAAGGGTTACCATGCACTCCTTCCCCCCTTATCCAATGTAGTCTATTGGCATTGGCTAGACGGTGTGTCCAAGATGAGTTTATTGCTCTTATGGTTGATTGAAATGCACCACCATCCAAACTTTAATGAGGAATCTTAAAAGTCTGGCTGCACCACCATCCAAACTTTAAAGAGGAATCTTCAAAGTTTGGCTGCACCAACCTCAATGGAGGAACTTATTGAGATAGGCTTATTCCTATCCTTTTGAGATGTACACCACCTCTTCCACACACTCTCTTGATGTGTGCATGATGTCCTTCCACATGGCCATGCTTATCTTCTTCTCAACACCCCACATTTTCATGATTTCTTTTTTTTTTGGGGGGGAATTTTACTAGATTTTTGTTGCATTTATCCAAGGATACCTTTTAAAATCTCACAAAAAGTTCATTCACCTAAAATTTCACATATCTATTTTTCGCCGTGAACATGTTGAATGGTCTGTAATCGCAAAAGGGAGACAAATTTCCATGCCATCAAAGTTTTTTGGCTACACAACCCTCAACTGAGGAACCTATTGAGACGATTAGTTTAGGAGAGCCAAAGTTCCATGTTGCATTACACCTGACTTGCTTCACCCCTTGTGGCTCCCTAAATATAGTGACTATGTGTGATTTTCTCCACCCCTTGTGGCCCCTCCCTAATAGTCATCATCAGGAGTAATGTGTGACCCACGTACAAACACAAAGAGGACCCTCTACAAGCTGCCCTAGGAGCATATTGGTGATTTCTCTCTTGACTCTATTCCTATTAATGATCCCTTACCTCTCCATTAAGAAATTCACAAGTGGTGCTTCTCTCTCTGTCCACCTATGACAATGAAGTCCACAAACTAATATGAGATCTATTGAGGAGCCTCACACCATCCATGTACCTTTTTGGGTTTGGGATAACCCTATCACCTTGGACATGGTATCTACTTTCTCAACCCAACATCATGAATCTACCTTTGCTTGGTCTTATCAAGATTTATTTGGCATCAATCCTTCCGTTAGCACCTATTGCATTCCTCTCAAGAGGTCAACCAACTGATTAGGAAAGGTGTTTACATACTACTCTAAGGTATATAAAGAAGAAGCTTGATAAGATGATGGAGGTAGGCATCATTGTTCCTATCAAACACTAAGAATGGCTTTTTCCCATTATCATCATTCCAAAGAAGAAAAGCAATAAGATCCGCATTTGGGTGGACTTTCAACCCCTTAACCAAAGTACCATTAGGGACGGATTTCCTTTTTCATTTATTAAGCATGTATTGGACGAGGTCATTGTCCATTGGCTACTTGGTTTTTAGTAGTCACTTTGTGCTGATGTCATGTGTGAGCACTCCCTCTCCAGCACATACTCCATCTATCTCAAACGAGTGGAGACCAAGGGTGTGATTCTTTTCTTGTGATGTTCTATTTACCCTTGGTGAACATTGGCCAATCTTTCTACCTTGGCCTCTTCTTTTTCTCTTGGTGATCTCTTCTCATTGGATCCTAGTTCTCCTTCTTCTTTGAGGCTCCCTCTCTCCTATGTAGATACCTCTCCTATGTAGGTACCTCTATATAAATATTCACCAAGTTAGTAAATGGAGTAATGGTGTGCAATGTATAGATGGGTCGACAAGTCCTCCATTTCACCGAGTTCCTTGGCTAGCTATTCCTTTGGCACCAACTTCCTTTACTAATACCAAGTTTTCAACCATCGCTGACTTGCCCATTGAGTTCTTGGTTTCTTAACTTCCTTGACTATCAAGTCCCAAGGCTACCATCGACTTCCTTAACCACCAAGTCCTAGGATCCAGCCCAACATCAATGTCCTTGACCACCAAGTCCCTAGTCTTTGACTTCTCTAGGCATCTTCCTCGATCTTTAACCTCTTGATTGCTAACTTCTTCAGTCAACTTCCTCAACCCTACTAATTCCCTCAGCCCCATTTTCCCTTGTTGACTTATCTAGTTGTCAACGTCTCCGATCATTGACTCCCTCAAGTCTCTTGACCACCAACATGTCAGTGCACCATGGCCATCTTCTTGTCTAGTAGGCTGTCTTCTTCTTCCACTAAATCTCTCATGGTTAGGAGGCCATCCTTGGGCTGCATTCATGTATGGGACTTCTTCTCATTATATTTGCTTCTCAATATGGTTGCCGTTCTAGGTAGATTCTATTAGGATTGTAATCCCCTCTCTTTATGAGAATCCCTTCCCTATCTTTCCCACTCAATGTAATCCCCTCTCTTTATGAGAATCCCTTCCCTATCTTCCCCACTCAATGTAATCATTCTCCATCTCTCTCTTCTTAAGGTGACTCTGAAGATAAAAGGGAGTTACTTGACATTAATTAACATTACTCAAATCTAGGTCACCTATTACATGCTGCATTTATGATAATACAATGGTGCCTTTGGTTATACAATGGCATGCAAGTGTTTTGGATGATCTCCATAGCCTATGGTTGTGTGTGGAAGTTTGTGTTTGTAGTGAGCATCTAGAGTATGCAAGTGTATCAACCAACTTTGAGTAAGTTTATTGACCAACTTTGTGTGAGTGCTTAAGGTAGGAAGGTAGGAGTGAGCAAGGGGGTGGCACTTCCCAAATCTAGAGGATCAACAATGGTGTTATGCAATGGAAGTTGATGGAGCCTGCATGTAGCAAGGCACAAGAGAGCATTTTTTACATGCAAACCACCTCTTTTCCTTTGTGGGTGGAGGTCAAGGGTACAAAATCTTCACCATCTACAACATCTGGGTTTTTTGATTCATTGGTATTTTACACATGAGTATTAAATGTTAGAGAAGTTACTCCTTGCATCTTCCTCAAATATAATTATTTTGGCTCCCAGGTAGATCATATAATGTTCATTGTATTTTCTTTCTTCCTCGATTGTAAGAGGACCAACATCTTTAAGTAATATGTGGGACCTTTATGTCTTTTCAAACTATTGTTGCTATTCTCTTCTTTATTCCATTGCCTTTCTTGGGAAAATCTAGTTTGCTAAGAGCTAGTAATTTCATTCGCAATAATGTCGACTCAAGGCTTGCACCAAGTCTATTTGATATGTAGTTATGCATGTTGTTAAACCATATATTGGCTAACACATTCTTATGACAGCTATGTCTGCACACTTATGTAATGGACACTGGTACTATATTGCAAATCATATCATTTGATGAGGGAAACTGGGACTGGGGATGGGGTTAGGCTGGATTGATGGATTCGTAAATCGAGACTCATTTTCTATTTTACGATAGATAAAGTAAATCCCGGATAGTAATTGTTCTATGGATAGGAATCAACGGCTGTGCCTCTTGATGGGGAAAAAAGCGTTGATCCCAATGACCCAAGTGCAAGTTTCTTCCTTGATCTGATTGAGTATCTTTATAGGTGCAGTCGGATCAGCTTGATCAGTAATGGTCTTGACTACGTTAGAGTAAAAAGTTATCCTGGTGGAATCGCCCGTGCTTTCCGGGTAAAGTTAGTTTTTTCCGGGTTCGGTTTTGGAAAAACCGACGGATTAGTCTTTTTTCCGGATATCCATGGACGAGGCCCCGAGTGTGGGACCTTGCCCCACGCAAGAAGTGCTACTTCCGCCTGCTAGTACCCCGAATCCATTGCGTGGCAGGGACAGGGATCTCACAGTTGGTATCAGAGCGAATTGGCTAATAAAGATCAACTGAGAAGCTAAATATGTCAAAAAATTTATCAAGAAACACAAAAAGGTTGTAATTGTTTGATATAATTCATACAATTTGATATTCAAGTTGAAAATTCGTAAATTAGTAATTGGGTCTTCAGATGCAAGTACCGCAATTGTATGGAACCCTGACTTGCTTGAGGCCTAGACATGATGGTATTTACCTTATAGTTCCAAGTATCATGACTACCCGTATATACCGAGGGTATAACTGCAGCTCTTTACCGGCAGTATATACGAGTAAATCTAAGACTTGAAATTATAAGCATTAATGCTATCCAGATGATGATTTCGAATGTGGTTGATATGATTTTTAATTCTGTTTGAGAACTGATGAGTTGAATTGGATTCTGAATTGAAAAATGATGATCCCTGAAAATTGGTTGAAATGAAATAAGCTGAGCGAAACCACAATGAGGATGAATGGGACGAGTCCCTGTGATGATATTCATAACTAGAATGATGATAATGATTTCAGCAAAACACTATGAGATTAGTAGATTGTGCTAACAAATTGCTACTGTTAGCACTTGACACGGTAGATCAAGTTAGAAAGGGATGACAAATTGAGAACTTGCTTGACTGAAATTCCCGTGGAGGAATGTTCAAAAAGAAATTTTTTCGGTCTAATGGACCATTATCGTGTTAAAGATATGAATGATATGATCTGAATGAATTGTTATTTAATGATGAGTTCTATATAAGGGATATTTATTCCAGTATTCTATTGGGTTGACCAGAATATAAGGAACCCCAGAATAAATTTGATCTTAAGAAAAAGAGTATGAGGACATCTCGCATTTTTAAGTGGGGTAGAAAATGTAAGATTCCTCCCCCAGTCTTCGAGGTATACAGGAGTAAGAACCTCCCTTTTTGATCTTATAATTATTCCCTCTCTAAAATAAAAGAAAGATTCTGTTTAAAAAAGGAAGACCCTTTCCCCATAATACTTTCTCAGGAGCCCACCTGTTTTAAGGATTCAGAACGATGAGTTCAGAAGTGAGAACCATTGTTTTAGATGCCAAGGTTTTGGTCATCAGTTAAAAGACTGCCTGACTCCTGCCATGTCAAGGGCACAGGGAAGTCAAGAACCCAAAATTCAGAGACCAATCCCTTCATACCAGTCTAATCAAGGTCCGTCTTGCCCAAGCCAGGGTAACCCCAGAAGAACTCCAGCTCATCCATCTACCTCTGTCCAGAATAACCTCAGAACTCCTTTCCAGAACTGGGAAAATCAAAGAGAAAGAATTTCGCCTCAGACTGCAGCAGCCAAAGCAGTCACAATTTCAGATGTAGTAGAAGAGAAAAAAGGACAGATCTATGCTACAATTGAAAACCAAGGGCCTAACCGACAATTCTCAGTCATCCATACTCCAGCAGTATCAGGGTAAACCAAGTAATCGAAGATATACTTCGGTCATGCTGTGGGCACGGAACCCAAGAAGTGGCTAAGCTATCTGCACCTAGTCGAGTTCACTTACAATGCTTCTTATCACAGAAGTATTGGGATGAGCCTTTTAAAACTCTGTATGGACAAGATTGCTTAACTCCATTAACTAGGTCCGACCCATTGATTAGGGTCGAGATGTCATACAAATGCTTGACGACATGGAGCCGCAAATGTAGGCAATTCATAAAGATATAAAAGCTGCCCAAGATCGACAGAAGCAGTATGCAGATAAGAAGAGGACAGTCAGAGAATTCAAAGAAGCAGATATGGTCTTCATTCAAGTACGGCCCAAAAGAAGTTCTTTATCTCTTGGAAAGTATAAGAAGTTATCCCCCAGATATTGTGGGCCATATCTGATTTCAAAGAAAGTAGGTGACTTAGCCTACGAGCTTCTTTTACCTCCTCATCTCAAAGTTCATAATGTATTTCATGTAAGCCTTCTAAAGAAATATGTGCCAAGCCCAAATCATGGAAAGATGGTAAAACTTCAGTGGTAAGATACACCGTCGGCTTCTAGGTTACGCTAGTTCCTTCTTTTATATAAGTCATAACTCTTACTTGTCGTTCGCAATAAACTTACTTCCATCGATCTCCTTTCTTTCTTAATCTCTTTTATGGATTGGCAGCAGGACTTGGTTTTATCCATGATGATTTCTCACCTTCAAGACGCAAGCGAGTCTGTGAAGAAGGATTTTATAGAACTGTATGCACGCTTACTTTTCCCTCGCTTGGGAACTTCTGTAGCTCAGACCAAATGGCGGACCTATCGAGACATAACTAGGGTAACACCGTGGGGTCAGCATCACTTTCATAACAATGTCCGCTTGGCTATGGTTATTGAAGCTTTGGGTTTGGGTCCCCGATACTATTGCGTGATGAGATCAAGGCATGGTGGATTTTCTGAGTGGGTCTTCTTACTTACGTGTTTTCTTCCTCACCAAAAGATATGCCTTTATCCCATTTTTGGCTTGCCTCTTAGAGGTCCTTTTATGAGGTCACCTCATACCAATGAGGTAGGTGCTACAATAACCGGCCGAATTATTCCCATAGACGAGTTACCTTATACGTGTGCTGCTTGTGAGTGCTGTTTTTATGACCATATGATGGATGGGCTTATGGAATTGTAAAAAGTTCTTCTATCTTGCTGTAGATATTCCAAGAGTGAATAAAGTTGAAATCTTTGTTCTTGTCTTGAGTCTTGCTCTCTTTGAGACTTTTCTTGGTGGTTACTCCTAAATTAACTTTCTCTTAGTCTCATATTCGTGCATCTTGCGGAATTACCCCAGTTTGCGAGATGAGGACATCTCGCGTTTTTCAAGTGGGAGAGAATGTAAGATTCCTCCCCAGCCTCTCAAGATGTCCAGCATCTTCCCGTGTAATTAAATCCCTCTTCAGAAATATAAAAGATCTTGTTTCTAACTGTTTTGACCTAGACAATATTCTAGAGAGAGAATATTCAGATTTTTAATATTTTTTGGATAAAAAAATATCTCATCTTATTAAAATGAATTTCCTTGAAACAGAAATTCAAAAAGAACTTTCCAATGTGCAATTGGAATTAATTGGAAATGGGTATAAAGAACCTTAGCCTAAGGGTCTAGATTTTCAGAAATTTTTGGATTATGGTCCAATTAAGGTTCCTGTGGGCCAATAGGATCAATCCATGTGTGGGGAGGAGATAAATCCAATTTGTAAAAGAAATTATCCAAAAATGAATAAATGCTCACATAAGATGAAGAGTTGACTAAGGACAAGGTTAATAGTTAAAAAGGGGAGATATTTAGAACTAAATACTCACATAAGATGAAGAATTGACTAAAGACAAGGCTAATAGTTAAAAAGGGGAGATATTTAGAAGTAAATACTCACATAAGATGAAGAATTGACTATGTACAAGGTTTATTAGTAAGAAACTATGAGTAATATCAAAAATATGAGATATTTTGGGTATAATGATTCCATTTTGACACATATGTAAGGAAGGGGAGTCCCTTCAATGAGGCGCCTACTTCACATGCTTGAATGAGTTTTAAACTCAAAAATAATGTGATATTTTTATCTCTCCTCTCTCTTGAACCAAACCAAATCAAAATGGAACCAAACCGAATCAAAAAGTAACCAAACTAGGTCCAAATCTAGTCCAAATTCAACCAAACTGAATCTAGAAAATTCTAGAAATTAGTTAGCCTTGGTTAGAGCCTCCCTCTCCTATAAATAGAACATGAGTCCTTTGAAAAAAATAGGAGAATTTTACTATACTAGGATTATGCTAAAATAATGCTAATTTTTATTATTCTCAAAAATTCTCTCCAAATTGGAGAAATTGGAGCTTCCCTCTTTCTTCAATCCCCATTGGTGGCTCCATCAACATACTAAACCAATTGATTGGTTGGGGGCCTCTACCGTGAACAAAGAATCAAGCAATTTGTAAGGTAAATGGTGAATTTTGATCTTTTCTATAATTTCTCAATGTTTCTCTCTTCTCAACCCCTCTCAAGCTTGAGAAGCTTAATTGGAATGGTTTTTGAATGCTATTGAAGTTAATTGATGAATGGTAGTAAAGAATTACATAAATTGATGAATGCTATTAAAGTTAATTGATGAATGATAGTAAAGAATTACATAAATTTTCATTTATGCTTAATTCTAATGGTTTTTATGTAATTTCTCTCTCTCACTCAAGAAATGGTCATACTCATGACCTATTCTCAATCCAAATGCTTTTCATAACACTTTTCCTTAATCCAAGATTAATCTATGCTTGAGGTCAAATTAATGGCTTTTTTCTATACTTTTAGTTTATGTATTTCATGAATATTGATGATTCAATCCATTATGGGTTAATGATCCGATTAGGGATCATTCTAATCATTCCCTTAATGATAAGCTTTATCTTTTAAAATAATTAAGATTTATCAGTCATAGCAGCGGAGCTATGGCAAAGTTTTTGTAAAAATTACACATAAAATAATTTCATTCAAAGCATGAAAAGAGGACTTCCTACCATATTCTAGGAATTATCATCCTAGATTAATTGAAAGAATTTCATTGTAATCGTAGAGAAATTGATTTTTATAATATGCATAATTGATTTTCATGCATAGAGGTATGCATAAAAGATTATTATTTTATTGTAAAAGTGTTACTTTTATCATAATTGAATTTCATGCATAGAGGTATGCATAAAATATTATTATTTTAATGTAAAAGTGTTACTTTTATCATATTTGGATTTCATGCATAGAGGTATGCATAAAAGATTATTATTTTAATATAAAAGTGTTATTTTTATCATAATTGAATTTCATGCATAGAGGTATGCATAAAAGATTATTATTTTAATGTAAAAGTGTTACTTTTATCATATTTGGATTTCATGCATAGAGGTATGCATAAAAGATTATTATTTTAATATAAAAGTGTTATTTTTATCATAATTGAATTTCATGCATAGAGGTATGCATAAAAGATTATTATTTTAATGTAAAAGCGTTACTTTTATCATAATTGAATTTCATGTATAGAGGTATGCACAAAAGATATTTTCTTATACTAAAAGTGTGATTTTCATCATAAATGGATGATGAGTTAGGATGTGATAAGATGTGTATGGGATGAGGTAAGAAGTGTATCTGATGGGATAAGAGATGTATATGGGTTGTGATAGGGCGAGAATGGATATGATGTGGATGTATAAACGTAGATGTAGATATGGATGTATGAATGTGGATGTGGATGTATGGATGTGAATGTGGATGTGGATGTGGATGTGGATGTATAGATGTAGATACGGATGTGGATGTATGTATGTGGATGTGGATGTATGAATGAGGATGTGAAAGTGGATGTATGCATATACATGTGGATGTATGGATGTGAATGGAAATGTGGATGTGAATGTATGCATGTGGATGTGGATGTATGGATGTGAATGTGGATGTGGATGTATGGATGTAGATACGAATGTGGATGTATGTATGTGGATGTGGATGTATGGATGAGGATGTGAAAATGTATGTATGCATGTAGATGTGGATGTATGAATGTGGAAGTGTATGTATGGATGTGAATGTGGATGTGGATGTGGATGTATGGATGTGGATATGGATGTGTATGTATGAATGCGGATATGGGATTGGATGTATGATGTGGTGTACGAACATGGATGTGTATGTAGAATAATGAATGTGAATGTGTATGTGAAATAATGTGTCGTCGATATGAGTGAATGGGTGAGAATGAGTACACGTATGATGAATGGAATGTGGAATAAGTAATGTGGACTGAGGAGGATAATGTGGAAAGACGAGAGTTCGATATAGAAACTGTATTTTGTGAACTGTTTGTAAATAACTGTTTTATGTCAAGAATGCTGGGAAAGCATTTTGACCGTCTTGTGGATTAAGGTCATGGAGACCTAATTGATAAAGTTGCAACTGCTGTGACGAAGAGTCAATGGAGGACGTCTCGCGTAGCAAGGTCGACCGAGGTCTTGACCATCCTCGGTTCGATTTAAATGGTGAGCTTCCCGATACGGTGGATGAGGGACCAAGGAACCGGCCTTTGAGTGAAGCGCTAGGTCACCTACGAAGGATCCTAGAGGGTGCTGACCATACGGTGCTCGGGCTCTGGGTCGCCGAAGATACCCACATGTGCATCATGGAAGATATTGGAACAAGGAGTAAGAGTTGTTTTCTGAAACCGGGCATGGATCTGGTTGATTGACCTTGCTGGTCCTCAACGGATGAGTCCATGGCTCTCTTATATGGATCTGTTGATTGATCTTGCTGATCTTCAACAAGGATTCCATCTTGATTTTTATATGTGAAAATATTGCCGGTTACTATGAGCTAGGAACTATCGAAAAGGCCCCTGAGTGAACAGGTGGTGAGCGTTCTGGTTGCCAATGATGCCATAAGTACACCGATGAATGAATGATTAGAAATATGGATTCAACTAGAGATTTTGAGGATAGTGATCAATGGCATAATGGTCTCATTAAAGGATTGTTTTAAAGTTAGTTGATGCTGAGAAAAAGGCAATTTCATATTGGGTGCGTAAGTGGTGTGACTAGTTTTATATTCGCATGAACTTTCGGCTAGGGGGCCTGGGAAATCTTTTCCTTGGTACCCGAGACAAAACCTAACCAAATTCCTAATTGGATCCCATCACTACAGTGGTTGGGTGGTTGGCTAACCCATGGGACTGGATGGGGTTAGGCTGGATTGATGGATCCGTAAATCGAGACTCATTTTCTATTTTACGATAGATAAAGTAAATCTCAGATAGTAATTTTTCTATGGATAGGAGCTGTGCCTCTTGATGGAGAAAAAAGCGTTGATCCCAATGATCCAAGTGCAAGTTTCTTCCTTGATTTGATTGAGTATCTTTATAGGTGCAGTCGGATCAGCTTGATCAGTAATGGTCTTGACTACGTTAGAGTAAAAAGTTATCCTGGTGGAATCGCCCGTGCTTTCCGGGTAAAGGAAGTTTTTTCCGGGTTTGGTTTTGGAAAAAACCGACGGATTAGTCTTTTGTCCGGATATCCGTTGGACGAGGCCCCGAGTGTGGGACCCTGCCCCGCGCAAGAAGTGCTACTTCTGCTGCTAGTACCCCGAATCCATTACGTGGTAGGGACAGGGATCTCACAGTTGGTATCAGAGCGAATTGGCTAATAAAGATCAACTGAGAAGCCAAATATGTCAAAAAATTTATCAAGAAACACAAAAAGGTTGTAATTGTTTGATATAATTCATACAATTTGATATTCAAGTTGAAAATTCGTAAATTAGTAATTGGGTCTTCAGATGCAAGTACCGCAATTGTATGGAATCCTGACTTGCTTGAGGCCTAGACATGATGGTATTTACCTTATAGTTCCAAGTATCATGACTACCCGTATATACCGACGATGGTATAACTGCAGCTCTTTACCGGCAGTATATACGAGTAAATCTAAGACTTGAAATTATAAGCATTAATGCTATCCAGATGATGATTTCGAATGTGGTTGATATGATTTTTAATTCTGTTTGAGAACTGATGAGTTGAATTGGATTCTAAATTGAAAAATGATGATCCCTGAAAATTGGTTGAAATGAAATAAGCTGAGCGAAACCACAATGAGGATGAATGGGACGAGTCCCTGTGATGATATTCATAACTAGAATGATGATAATGATTTCAGCAAAACACTATGAGATTAATAGATTATGCTAACAAATTGCTACTGTTAGCACTTGACACAGTAGATCAAGTTAAGAGATGACAAATTGAGAACTTGCTTGACTGAAATTCCCGTGGAGGAATGTTCAAAAAGAAATTTTTCGGTCTAATGGACCATTATCGTGTTAAAGATATGAATGATATGATCTGAATGAATTGTTATTTAATGATGAGTTCTATATAAGGGATATTTATTCCAGTATTGTATTGGGTTAACCAGAATATAAGGAACCCTAGAATAAATTTGATCTTAAGAAAAAGAGTTGTCCTCTACTTTGCAAGATGAGGACATCACATTTTTAAGTGGGGTACAAAATGTAAGATTCCTCCCCCAGTCTTCGAGGTATACAGGAGTAAGAACCTCCCTTTCTGATCTTATAATTATTCCCTCTCTAAAATAAAAGAAAGATTCTGTTTAAAAAAGGAAGACCCTTTTCCCATAATACTTTCTCAGGAGCCCACGTGTTTTAAGGATTCAGAACGATGAGTTCAGAAGTGAGAACCGTTGTTTTGGATGCCAAGGTTTTGGTCATCAGTTAAAAGACTGCCCGACTCCTGCCATGTCAAGGGCACAGGGAAGTCAAGAACCCAAAATTCAGAGACCAATCCCTTCATACCAGTCTAATCAGGGTCCCTCTCGCCCAAGCCAGGGTAACCCCAGAAGAACTCCAGCTCATCCATCTGCCTCTGTCCAGAATAACCTCAGAACTCCTTTCCAGAACTGGAAAAATCAAAGAGAAAGAATTCCACCTCAGACTGTAGCAGCCAGAGCAGTCACAATTTCAGATGTAGTAGAAGAGAAAAAAGGATAGATCTATGCTACAATTGAAAACCAAGGGCCTAACCGACAATTCTCAGTCATCCATACTCCAGCAGAGTATCAGGGTAAACCAAGTAATCGAAGATATACTTCGGTCATGCTGTGGGCAGGGAACCCAAGAAGTGGCTAAGCTATCTGCACCTAGTTGAGTTTGCTTATAATGCTTCTTATCACAGAAGTATTGGGATGAGCCTTGTAAAACTCTGTATGGACAAGATTGCTTAACTCCATTAACTAGGTCCGAACCATTGATTAGGGTCGAGATGTCCAGACAAATGCTTGACGACATGGAGCAACAAATGCAGGCAATTCATAAAGATATAAAAGCTGCCCAGGATCGATAGAAGCAGTATGCAGATAAGAAGAGGACAGTCAAAGAATTCAAAGAAGCAGATATGGTCTTCATTCGAGTACGGCCCAAAAGAAGTTCTTTATCTCTTGGGAAGTATAAGAAGTTATCCCCCAGATTTGTGGGCCATATCTGATTTCAAAGAAAGTAGGTGACTTAGCCTACGAGCTTCTTTTACCTCCTCATCTCACTTTCTTAATCTCTTTTATGGATTGGCAGCAGGACTTGGTTTTATCCATGATGATTTCTCACCTTCAAGACGCAAGTGAGTCTGTGAAGAAGGATTTTATAGAACTGTATGAGCGCTTACTTTTCCCTCGCTTTGGGAACTTCTGTAGCTCAGACCAAATGACGGACCTATCGAGACATAACTAGGCTAACGCCATGGGATCAGCATCACTTTTGTAACAATGTTCGCTTGGCTATGGTTATTGAAGCTTTGGGTTTGGGTCCCCGATACTATTGCGTGATGAGATCAAGGCATGGTGGATTTTCTGAGCGGGTGTTCTTACTTACGTGTTTTCTTCCTCACCCAGAAGATATGCCTTTATCCCGTTTTTGGCTTGCCTCTTAGAGGTCCTTTTATGAGGTCACCTCATACCAATGAGGTAGGTACTGTAATAACCGGCCAAATTATTCCCATAGATGAGTTACCTTATACGTGTGCTGCTTGTGAGTGCTGCTTTTGTGACCATATGATCGACGAGCTTATGGAATTGTAAAATGTTCTTCTATCTTGCTGTATATGTTCCAAGAGTGAATAAAGTTGAAATCTTTGTTCTTGTCTTGAGTCTTGCTCTCTTTGAGACTTTTCTTGGTGGTTACTCTTAATTAAATTTTCTCTTAGTCTCATATTCGTACATCTTACGGAATTACCCCAGTTTACGAGATGAGGACATCTCGCGTTTTTCAAGTGGGAGAGAATGTAAGATTCCTCCCCAACCTCTCAAGATGTCCAGCATCTTCCCGTGTAATTAAATCCCTCTTCAGAAATGTAAAAGATCTTGTTTCTAACTGTTTTAACCTAGAGAGAGAAAATATTCTAGAGAGAGAATATTCAGATTTTTAATATTTTTTTGGATAGAAAAATATCTCATCTTATTAAAATGAATTCCTCTGAAACAGAAATTCAAAAAGAACTTTCCAATATGCAATTGGAATTAATTGGAAATGGGTACAAAGGACCTTAGCCTAAGGGTCTAGATTTTCGGAAATTTTTGGATTATGGTCCAATTAAGGTTCCTGTGGGCCAATAGGATCAATCCATGTGTGGAGGAGATAAATCCAATTTGTAAAAGAAATTATCCAAAAATGAATAAATGCTCACATAAGGTGAAGAGTTGACTAAGGACAAGGCTAATAGTTAAAAAGGGGAGATATTTAGAAGTAAATACTCACATAAGATGAAGAGTTGACTAAGGACAAGGCTAATAGTTAAAAAGGGGAGATATTTAGAAGTAAATACTCACATAAGATGAAGAATTGACTATGTACAAGGTTTATTAGTAAGAAACTATGAGTAATATCAAAAATATGAGATATTTTGGGTATAATGATTCCATTTTGACACATATGTAAGGAAGGGGAGTCCCATCAATGAGGCGCCTACTTCACATGCTTGAATGAGTTTTAAACTCAAAAATAATGTGATATTTTTATCTCTCCTCTCTCTTGAACCAAACCAAATCAAAATGGAACCAAACCGAATCAAAAAGTAACCAAACTAGGTCCAAATCTAGTCCAAATTCAACCAAACTGAATCTGGAAAATTCTAGAAATCAGTTAGCCTTGGTTAGAGCCTCCCTCTCCTATAAATAGAACATGAGTCCTTTGAAAAAAATAGGAGAATTTTACTATACTAGAATTATGCTGAAATAATGCTAATTTTTACTATTCTCTAAAATTCTCTCCAAATTGGAGAAATTGGAGCTTCCCTCTTTCTTCAATCCCCATTGGTGGCTCCATCAACATACTAAACCAATTGATTGGTTGGGGGCCTCTACCGTGAACAAAGAATCAAGTAATTTGTAAGGTAAATGGTGAATTTTGATCTTTTCTATAATTTCTCAATGTTTCTCTCTTCATAACCCCTCTCAAGCTTTAGAAGCTTAATTGGAATGGTTTTTGAATGCTATTGAAGTTAATTGATGAATGGTGGTAAAGAATTACATAAATTGATGAATGCTATTGAAGTTAATTGATGAATGATAGTAAAGAATTACATAAATTTTCATTTATGCTTAATTCTAATGGTTTTTATGTAATTTCTCTCTCTCACTCAAGGTATGCATAAAAGATTATTATTTTAATATAAAAGTGTTATTTTTATCGTAATTGAATTTCATGCATAGAGGTATGCATAAAAGATTATTATTTTATTGTAAAAGTGTTACTTTTATCATAATTGAATTTCATGCATAGAGGTATGCATAAAAGATTATTATTTTAATGTAAAAGTGTTACTTTTATCATATTTAGATTTCATGCATAGAGGTATGCATAAAAGATTATTATTTTAATGTAAAAGTGTTACTTTTATCATATTTGGATTTCATGCATAGAGGTATGCATAAAAGATTATTATTTTAATATAAAAGTGTTATTTTTATCATAATTGAATTTCATGCATAGAGGTATGCATAAAAGATTATTATTTTAATATAAAAGTGTTACTTTTATCATAATTGAATTTCATGCATAGAGGTATGCACAAAAGATAATTTGTTATATTAAAAGTGTGATTTTTATCATAAATGGATTTTATGCATAAATTAGATGCAGAAGAGAAATTCTTTAAATCTAATAGTGTAATTCCTACTAAATTGGATTTATGCATGGAAAGATGTATAAAGAATTTATTTTAATCCAAAAGTATCATTCTCATTTAAAATGAATTTATGCATAGGAAGATGCATAAAAGATTGATTTTTATTTCGAAAGTGTTAGTCTCCTTAAATGGAATTTATGCATAAATAGATGCGTAAAGAAATCTTATATCAAATATAAGAATTCTCTTGTATTCTATAAATAGATATGGGAAGTGATAGGATGTGATAAGATGTGTATGAGATGTGATAGGATGTGATAAGAGGTGTATGAGATGTGATAGGATGTGCTAAGATAAGTTAAGATGTGATAAGATGTGTATGGGATGAGGTAAGAAGTGTATCTGATGGGATAAGATGTATATGGGTTGTGTGATAGGGCGAGAATGGATGTGATGTGGATGTATGAACGTAGATGTCTTGCTGTATATGTTCCGAGAGTGAATAAAGTTGAAATCTTTGTTCTTGTCTTGAGTCTTGCTCTCTTTGAGACTTTTCTTGGTGGTTACTCCTAAATTAATTTTCTCTTAGTCTCATATTCGTGCATCTTGCGGAATTACCCCAGTTTGCGAGATGAGGACATCTCGCGTTTTTCAAGTGGGAGAGAATTTAAGATTCCTCCCGAGCCTCTCAAGATGTCCAGCATCTTTCCGTGTAATTAAATCCCTCTTCAGAAATATAAAAGATCTTGTTTCTAACTGTTTTAACCTAGAGAGAAAATATTCTAGAGAGAGAATATTCAGATTTTTAATATTTTTTTTGGATAGAAAAATATCTCATCTTATTAAAATGAATTCCCCTGAAATAGAAATTCAAAAAGAACTTTCCAATGTGCAATTGGAATTAATTGGAAATGGGTATAAAGGACCTTAGCCTAAGGGTCTAGATTTTCAGAAATTTTTGGATTATGGTCCAATTAAGGTTCCTGTGGGCCAATAGGATCAATCCATGTGTGGAGGAGATAAATCCAATTTGTAAAAGAAATTATCCAAAAATGAATAAATGCTCACATAAGGTGAAGAGTTGACTAAGGACAAGGCTAATAGTTAAAAAGGGGAGATATTTAGAAGTAAATACTCACATAAGATGAAGAGTTGACTAAGGACAAGGCTAATAGTTAAAAAGGGGAGATATTTAGAAGTAAATACTCACATAAGATGAAGAATTGACTATGTACAAGGTTTATTAGTAAGAAACTATGAGTAATATCAAAAATATGAGATATTTTGGGTATAATGATTCCATTTTGACACATATGTAAGGAAGGGGAGTCCCTTCAATGAGGCGCCTACTTCACATGCTTGAATGAGTTTTAAACTCAAAAATAATGTGATATTTTTATCTCTCCTCTCTCTTGAACCAAACCAAATCAAAATGGAACCAAACCGAATCAAAAAGTAACCAAACTAGGTCCAAATCTAGTCCAAATTCAACCAAACTGAATCTGGAAAATTCTAGAAATCAGTTAGCCTTGGTTAGAGCCTCCCTCTCCTATAAATAGAACATGAGTCCTTTGAAAAAAATAGGAGAATTTTACTATACTAGAATTATGCTGAAATAATGCTAATTTTTACTATTCTCTAATATTCTCTCCAAATTGGAGAAATTGGAGCTTCCCTCTTTCTTCAATCCCCATTGGTGGCTCCATCAACATACTAAACCAATTGATTGGTTGGGGGCCTCTACCGTGAACAAAGAATCAAGTAATTTGTAAGGTAAATGGTGAATTTTGATCTTTTCTATAATTTCTCAATATTTCTCTCTTCTCAACCCCTCTCAAGATTGAGAAGCTTAATTGGAATGGTTTTATAATGCTATTGAAGTTAATTGATGAATGGTGGTAAGGAATTACATAAATTGATGAATGCTATTGAAGTTAATTGATGAATGATAGTAAAGAATTACATAAATTTTCATTTATGCTTAATTCTAATGGTTTTTATGTAATTTCTCTCTCTCACTCAAGAAATGGTCACACTCATGACCTATTCTCAATCCAAATGAAGCTTTTCATAAAGCTTTTCCTTAATCCAAGATTAATCTATGCTTGAGGCCAAATTAATGGCTTTTTTCTATGCTTTTAGTTTATGTATTTCGTGAATATTGATGATTCAATCCATTATGGATTAATGATCCAATTAGGGATCATTCTAATCATTTCCTTAATGATAAGCTTTATGTTTTAAAATAATTGAGATTTATCAGTCATAGCAGCGGAGCTATGGCAAAATTTTTGTAAAAATTACACATAAAATAATTTCATTCAAAGCATGAAAAGAGGACTTCCTACCATATTCTAGGAATTATCATCCTCGATTAATTGAAAGAATTTCATTGTAATCATAGAGAAATTGATTTTTATATTATGCATAATTGATTTTCATGCATAGAGGTATGCATAAAAGATTATTATTTTAATATAAAAGTGTTATTTTTATCATAATTGAATTTCATGCATAGAAGTATGCATAAAAGATTATTATTTTATTGTAAAGTGTTACTTTTATCATAATTGAATTTCATGCATAGAGGTATGCATAAAAGATTATTATTTTAATGTAAAAGTGTTACTTTTATCATATTTAGATTTCATGCATAGAGGTATGCATAAAAGATTATTATTTTAATGTAAAAGTGTTACTTTTATCATATTTGGATTTCATGCATAGATGTATGCATAAAAGATTATTATTTTAATATAAAAGTGTTATTTTTATCATAATTGAATTTCATGCATAGAGGTATGCATAAAAGATTATTATTTTAATATAAAAGTGTTACTTTTATCATAATTGAATTTCATGCATAGAGGTATGCACAAAAGATAATTTGTTATACTAAAAGTGTGATTTTCATCATAAATGGATTTTATGCATAAATTAGATGCATAAGAGAAATTCTTTTATTCTAAAAGTGTAATTCCTACTAAATTGGATTTATGCATGGAAAGATGCATAAAGAATTTATTTTAATCCAAAAGTATCATTCTCATTTAAAATGAATTTATGCATAGGAAGATGCATAAAAGATTGATTTTTATTTCGAAAGTGTTAGTCTCCTTAAATGGAATTTATACATAAATAGATGCGTAAAGAAATCTTATATCAAATATAAGAATTCTCTTGTATTCTATAAATAGATATGGGAAGTGGTAGGATGTGTATGAGATGTGATAGGATGTGATAAGAGGTGTATGAGATGTGATAGGATGTGCTAAGATGAGTTAAGATGTGATAAGATGTGTATGGGATGAGGTAAGAAGTGTACACAACCCCGCTTTCAATTGCGTTTTTTCATTCTTGATTATCTGCTAAATGGATGCGTTTTTTAGGATTGTGCTTGCGAGATGTATATGGGTTGTGTGATAGGGCGAGAATGGATGTGATGTGGATGTATGAACGTAGATGTCTTGCTGTATATGTTCCGAGAGTGAATAAAGTTAAAATCTTTGTTCTTGTCTTGAGTCTTGCTCTCTTTGAGACTTTTCTTGGTGGTTACTCCTAAATTAATTTTCTCTTAGTCTCATATTCGTGCATCTTGCGGAATTACCCCAGTTTGCGAGATGAGGACATCTCGCGTTTTTCAAGTGGGAGAGAATGTAAGACTCCTCCCCGGCCTCTCAAGATGTCCAACATCTTCCCGTGTAATTAAATCCCTCTTCAGAAATATAAAAGATCTTGTTTCTAACTGTTTTAACCTAGAGAGAGAAAATATTCTAGAGAGAGAATATTTAGATTTTTAATATTTTTTTGGATAGAAAAATATCTCATCTTATTAAAATGAATTCCCCTGAAACAGAAATTCAAAAAGAACTTTCCAATGTGCAATTGAAATTAATTGGAAATGGGTATAAAGGACCTTAGCCTAAGGATCTAGATTTTTAGAAATTTTTGGATTATGGTCCAATTAAGGTTCCTGTGGGCCAATAGGATCAATCCATGTGTGGGGAGGAGATAAATCCAATTTGTAAAAGAAATTATCCAAAAATGAATAAATGCTCACATAAGATGAAGAGTTGACTAAGGACAAGGCTAATAGTTAAAAAGGGGAGATATTTAGAAGTAAATACTCACATAAGATGAAGAATTGACTATGTACAAGGTTTATTAGTAAGAAACTATGAGTAATATCAAAAATATGAGATATTTTGGGTATAATGATTCCATTTTGACACATATGTAAGGAAGGGGAGTCCCATCAATGAGGCGCCTACTTCACATGCTTGAATGAGTTTTGAACTCAAAAATAATGTGATATTTTTATCTCTCCTCTCTCTTGAACCAAACCAAATCAAAATGGAACCAAACCGAATCAAAAAGTAACCAAACTAGATCCAAATCTAGTCCAAATTCAACCAAACTAAATCTGGAAAATTCTAGAAATCAGTTAGCCTTGGTTAGAGCCTCCCTCTCCTATAAATAGAACATGAGTCCTTTGAAAAAAAAAGGAGAATTTTACTATACTAGAATTATGCTGAAATAATGCTAATTTTTACTATTCTCTAAAATTCTCTCCAAATTGGAGAAATTGGAGCTTCCCTCTTTCTTCAATCCCCATGGTGGCTCCATCAACATACTAAACCAATTGATTGGTTGGGGGCCTCTACCGTCAACAAAGAATCAAGTAATTTGTAAGGTAAATGATGAATTTTGATCTTTTCTATAATTTCTCAATGTTTCTCTCTTCTCAACCCCTCTCAAGATTAAGAAGCTTAATTGGAATGGTTTTTGAATGCTATTGAAGTTCATTGATGAATGGTGGTAAAGAATTACATAAATTGATGAATGCTATTGAAGTTAATTGATGAATGATAGTAAAGAATTACATAAATTTTCATTAATGCTTAATTCTAATGGTTTTTATGTAATTTCTCTCTCTCACTCAAGAAATGGTCACACTCATGACCTATTCTCAATCCAAATGAAGCTTTTCATAATGCTTTTCCTTAATCCAAGATTAATCTATGCTTGAGGCCAAATTAATGGCTTTTTTCTATGCTTTTAGTTTATGTATTTCGTGAATATTGATGATTCAATCCATAAATGGATTAATGATCCAATTAGGGATCATTCTAATCATTTCCTTAATGATAAGCTTTATGTTTTAAAATAATTGAGATTTATCAGTCATAACAGCGGAGCTATGGCAAAATTTTTATAAAAATTACACATAAAATAATTTCATTCAAAGCATGAAAAGAGGACTTCCTACCATATTCTAGGAATTATCATCCTAGATTAATTGAAAGAATTTCATTAAAATCATAGAGAAATTGATTTCTATATTATGCATAATTGATTTTCATGCATAGAGGTGTGCATAAAAGATTATTATTTTAATATAAAAGTGTTATTCTTATCATAATTGAATTTCATGCATAGAGGTATGCATAAAAGATTATTATTGAAATGTAAAAGTGTTACTTTTATCATATTTAGATTTCATGCAGAGGTATGCATAAAAGATTATTATTTTAATGTAAAAGTGTTACTTTTATCATATTTGGATTTCATGCATAGAGCTATGCATAAAAGATTATTATTTTAATATAAAAGTGTTATTTTTATCATAATTGAATTCCATGTATAGAGGTATGCATAAAAGATTATTATTTAAATGTAAAAGTGTTACTTTTATCATAATTGAATTTCATGCATAGAGGTATGCACAAAAGATATTTTTTTATACTAAAAGTGTGATTTTCATCATAAATGGATTTTATGCATAAATTAGATGCATAAGAGAAATTCTTTTATTCTAAAAGTGTAATTTCTACTAAATTGGATTTATGCATGGAAAGATGCATAAAGAATTTATTTTAATCCAAAAGTATCATTCTCATTTAAAATGAATTTATGCATAGGAAGATGCATAAAAGATTGATTTTTATTTCGAAAGTGTTAGTCTCCTTAAATGGAATTTATACATAAATAGATGCGTAAAGAAATCTTATATCAAATATAAGAATTCTCTTGTATTCTATAAATAGATATGGGAAGTGATAGGATGTGATAAGACGTGTATGAGATGTGATAGGATGTGATAAGATGTGTATGAGATGTGATAGGATGTGATAAGAGGTGTATGAGATGTGATAGGGTGTGCTAAGATGAGTTAAGATGTGATAAGATGTGTATGGGATGAGGTAAGAAGTGTATCTGATGGGATAAGATGTATATGGGTTGTGTGATAGGGCGAGAATGGATGTGATGTGGATGTATGAACGTAGATGTCTTGCTGTATATGTTCCGAGAGTGAATAAAGTTGAAATCTTTGTTCTTGTCTTGAGTCTTGCTCTCTTTGAGACTTTTCTTGGTGGTTACTCCTAAATTAATTTTCTCTTAGTCTCATATTCGTGCATCTTGCGGAATTACCCCAGTTTGCGAGATGAGGACATCTCGCGTTTTTCAAGTGGGAGAGAATGTAAGACTCCTCCCCAGCCTCTCAAGATGTCCAGCATCTTCCCGTGTAATTAAATCCCTCTTCAGAAATATAAAAGATCTTGTTTCTAACTGTTTTAACCTAGAGAGAGAATATATTCTAGAGAGAGAATATTTAGATTTTTAATATTTTTTTTGGATAGAAAAATATCTCATCTTATTAAAATGAATTCCCCTGAAACAGAAATTCAAAAAGAACTTTCCAATGTGCAATTGAAATTAATTGGAAATGGGTATAAAGGACCTTAGCCTAAGGGTCTAGATTTTTAGAAATTTTTGGATTATGGTCCAATTAAGGTTCCTGTGGGCCAATAGGATCAATCCATGTGTGGGGAGGAGATAAATCCAATTTGTAAAAGAAATTATCCAAAAATGAATAAATGCTCACATAAGATGAAGAGTTGACTAAGGACAAGGCTAATAGTTAAAAAGGGGAGATATTTAGAAGTAAATACTCACATAAGATGAAGAATTGACTATGTACAAGGTTTATTAGTAAGAAACTATGAGTAATATCAAAAATATGAGATATTTTGGGTATAATGATTCCATTTTGACACATATGTAAGGAAGGGGAGTCCCTTCAATGAGGCGCCTACTTCACATGCTTGAATGAGTTTTGAACTCAAAAATAATGTGATATTTTTATCTCTCCTCTCTCTTGAACCAAACCAAATCAAAATGGAACCAAACCGAATCAAAAAGTAACCAAACTAGGTCCAAATCTAGTCCAAATTCAACCAAACTGAATCTGGAAAATTCTAGAAATCAGTTAGCCTTGGTTAGAGCCTCCCTCTCCTATAAATAGACCATGAGTCCTTTGAAAAAAATAGGAGAATTTTACTATACTAGAATTATGCTGAAATAATGCTAATTTTTACTATTCTCTAAAATTCTCTCCAAATTGGAGAAATTGGAGCTTCCCTCTTTCTTCAATCCCCATTGGTGGCTCCATCAACATACTAAACCAATTGATTGGTTGGGGGCCTCTACCGTCAACAAAGAATCAAGTAATTTGTAAGGTAAATGGTGAATTTTGATCTTTTCTATAATTTCTCAATGTTTCTCTCTTCTCAACCCCTCTCAAGATTGAGAAGCTTAATTGGAATGGTTTTTGAATGCTATTGAAGTTAATTGATGAATGGTAGCAAAGAATTACATAAATTGACGAATGCTATTGAAGTTAATTGATGAATGATAGTAAAGAATTACATAAATTTTCATTAATGCTTAATTCTAATGGTTTTTATGTAATTTCTCTCTCTCACTCAAGAAATGGTCACACTCATGACCTATTCTCAATCCAAATGAAGCTTTTCATAATGCTTTTTCTTAATCCAAGATTAATCTATGCTTGAGGCCAAATTAATGGCTTTTTTCTATGCTTTTAGTTTATGTATTTCGTGAATATTGATGATTCAATCCATAAATGGGTTAATGATCCAATTAGGGATCATTCTAATCATTCCCTTAATGATAAGCTTTACGTTTTAAAATAATTGAGATTTATCAGTCATAGCAGCGGAGCTATGGCAAAATTTTTATAAAAATTACACATAAAATAATTTCATTCAAAGCATGAAAAGAGGACTTTCTACCATATTCTAGGAATTATCATCCTAGATTAATTGAAAGAATTTCATTAAAATCATAGAGAAATTAATTTTTATATTATGCATAATTGATTTTCATGCATAGAGGTATGCATAAAAGATTATTATTCTAATATAAAAGTGTTATTTTTATCATAATTGAATTTCATGCATAGAGGTATGCATAAAAGATTATTATTTTATTGTAAAAATATTACTTTTATCATAATTGAATTTCATGCATAGAGGTATGCATAAAAGATTATTATTTTAATGTAAAAGTGTTAGTTTTATCATATTTAGATTTCATGCATAGAGGTATGCATAAAAGATTATTATTTTAATATAAAAGTGTTACTTTTCTCATATTTGGATTTCATGCATAGAGGTATGCATAAAAGATTATTATTTTAATATAAAAGTGTTATTTTTATCATAATTGAATTCCATGCATAGAGGTATGCATAAAAGATTATTATTTTAATGTAAAAGTGTTACTTTTATCATAATTGAATTTCATGCATAGAGGTATGCACAAAAGATATTTTTTTATACTAAAAGTGTGATTTTCATCATAAATGGATTTTATGCATAAATTAGATGCATAAGAGAAATTCTTTTATTCTAAAAGTGTAATTCCTACTAAATTGGATTTATGCATGGAAAGATGCATAAAGAATTTATTTTAATCCAAAAGTATCATTCTCATTTAAAATGAATTTATGCATAGGAAGATGCATAAAAGATTGATTTTAATTTCGAAAGTGTTAGTCTCCTTAAATGGAATTTATGCATAAATAGATGCGTAAAGAAATCTTATATCAAATATAAGAATTCTCTTGTATTCTATAAATAGATATGGGAAGTGATAGGATGTGATAAGATGTGTATGAGATGTGATAGGATGTGATAAGATGTGTATGAGATGTGATAGGATGTGATAAGAGGTGTATGAGATGTGATAGGGTGTGATAGGATGTGTATGAGATGTGATAGGATGTGATAAGAGGTGTATGAGATGTGATAAGATGTGCTAAGATGAGTTAAGATGTGATAAGATGTGTATGGGATGAGGTAAGAAGTGTATCTGATGGGATAAGATGTATATGGGTTGTGTGATAGGGCGAGAATGGATGTGATGTGGATGTATGAACGTAGATGTCTTGTTGTATATGTTCCGAGAGTGAATAAAGTTGAAATCTTTGTTCTTGTCTTGAGTCTTGCTCTCTTTGAGACTTTTCTTGGTGGTTACTCCTAAATTAATTTTCTCTTAGTCTCATATTCGTGCATCTTGCGAAATTACCCCAGTTTGCGAGATGAGGACATCTCGCGTTTTTCAAGTGGGAGAGAATGTAAGACTCCTCCCCAGCCTCTCAAGATGTCCAGCATCTTCCCGTGTAATTAAATCCCTCTTCAGAAATATAAAAGATCTTGTTTCTAACTGTTTTAACCTAGAGAGAGAAAATATTCTAGAGAGAGAATATTTAGATTTTTAATATTTTTTTGGATAGAAAAATATCTCATCGTATTAAAATGAATTCCCCTGAAACAGAAATTCAAAAAGAACTTTCCAATGTGCAATTGAAATTAATTGGAAATGGGTATAAAGGACCTTAGCCTAAGGATCTAGATTTTTAGAAATTTTTGGATTATGGTCCAATTAAGGTTCCTGTGGGCCAATAGGATCAATCCATGTGTGGGGAGGAGATAAATCCAATTTGTAAAAGAAATTATCCAAAAATGAATAAATGCTCACATAAGATGAAGAGTTGACTAAGGACAAGGCTAATAGTTAAAAAGGGGAGATATTTAGAAGTAAATACTCACATAAGATGAAGAATTGACTATGTACAAGGTTTATTAGTAAGAAACTATGAGTAATATCAAAAATATGAGATATTTTGGGTATAATGATTCCATTTTGACACATATGTAAGGAAGGGGAGTCCCTTCAATGAGGCGCCTACTTCACATGCTTGAATGAGTTTTAAACTCAAAAATAATGTGATATTTTTATCTCTCCTCTCTCTTGAACCAAACCAAATCAAAATGGAACCAAACCGAATCAAAAAGTAACCAAACTAGGTCCAAATCTAGTCCAAATTCAACCAAATTGAATCTGGAAAATTCTAGAAATCAGTTAGCCTTGGTTAGAGCCTCCCTCTCCTATAAATAGAACATGAGTCCTTTGAAAAAAATAGGAGAATTTTACTATACTAGGATTATGCTGAAATAATGCTAATTTTTACTATTCTCTAAAATTCTCTCCAAATTGGAGAAATTGGAGCTTCCCTCTTTCTTCAATTCTCATTGGTGGCTCCATCAACATTCTAAACCAATTGATTGGTTGGGGGCCTCTGCCGTGAACAAAGAATCAAGTAATTTGTAAGGTAAATGATGAATTTTGATCTTTTCTATAATTTCTCAATGTTTCTCTCTTCTCAACCCCTCTCAAGATTGAGAAGCTTAATTGGAATGGTTTTATAATGCTATTGAAGTTCATTGATGAATGGTGGTAAGGAATTACATAAATTGATGAATGCTATTGAAGTTAATTGATGAATGATAGTAAAGAATTACATAAATTTTCATTAATGCTTAATTCTAATGGTTTTTATGTAATTTCTCTCTCTCACTCAAGAAATGGTCACACTCATGACCTATTCTCAATCCAAATGAAGCTTTTCATAAAGCTTTTCCTTAATCCAAGATTAATCTATGCTTGAGGCCAAATTAATGGCTTTTTTCTATGCTTTTAGTTTATGTATTTCGTGAATATTGATGATTCAATCCATAAATGGGTTAATGATCCAGTTAGGGATCATTCTAATCATTTCCTTAATGATAAGCTTTATCTTTTAAAATAATTGAGATTTATTAGTCATAGCAACGGAGCTATGGCAAAATTTTTATAAAAATTACACATAAAATAATTTCATTCAAAGCATGAAAAGAGGACTTCCTACCATATTCTAGGAATTATCATCATCGATTAATTGAAAGAATTTCATTAAAATCATAGAGAAATTGATTTTTATATTATGCATAATTTATTTTCATGCATAGAAGTATGCATAAAAGATTATTATTTTAATATAAAAGTGTTATTTTTATCATAATTGAATTTCATGCATAGAAGTATGCATAAAAGATTATTATTTTATTGTAAAGTGTTACTTTTATCATAATTGAATTTCATGCATAGAGGTATGCATAAAAGATTATTATTTTAATGTAAAAGTGTTACTTTTATCATATTTAGATTTCATGCATAGAGGTATGCATAAAAGATTATTATTTTAATGTAAAAGTGTTACTTTTATCATATTTGGATTTCATGCATAGATGTATGCATAAAAGATTATTATTTTAATATAAAAGTGTTATTTTTATCATAATTGAATTTCATGCATAGAGGTATGCATAAAAGATTATTATTTTAATGTAAAAGTGTTACTTTTATCATAATTGAATTTCATGCATAGAGGTATGCACAAAAGATAATTTGTTATACTAAAAGTGTGATTTTCATCATAAATGGATTTTATGCATAAATTAGATGCATAAGAGAAATTCTTTTATTCTAAAAGTGTAATTCCTACTAAATTGGATTTATGCATGGAAAGATGCATAAAGAATTTATTTTAATCCAAAAGTATCATTCTCATTTAAAATGAATTTATGCATAGGAAGATGCATAAAAGATTGATTTTTATTTCGAAAGTGTTAGTCTCCTTAAATGGAATTTATGCATAAATAGATACGTAAAGAAATCTTATATCAAATATAAGAATTCTCTTGTATTCTATAAATAGATATGGGAAGTGATAGGATGTGATAAGATGTGTATGAGATGTGATAGGATGTGATAAGATGTGTATGAGATGTGATAGGATGTGATAAGAGGTGTATGAGATGTGATAGGGTGTGCTAAGATGAGTTAAGATGTGATAAGATGTGTATGGGATGAAGTAAGAAGTGTATCTGATGGGATAAGATGTATATGGGTTGTGTGATAGGGCGAGAATGGATGTGATGTGGATGTATGAACGTAGATGTCTTGCTGCATATGTTCCGAGAGTGAATAAAGTTGAAATCTTTGTTCTTGTCTTGAGTCTTGCTCTCTTTGAGACTTTTCTTGGTGGTTACTCCTAAATTAATTTTCTCTTAGTCTCATATTCGTGCATCTTGCGGAATTACCCCAGTTTGCGAGATAAGGACATCTCGCGTTTTTCAAGTGGGAGAGAATGTAAGACTCCTCCCCAGCCTCTCAAGATGTCCAGCATCTTCCCGTGTAATTAAATCCCTCTTCAGAAATATAAAAGATCTTGTTTCTAACTGTTTTAACCTAGAGAGAGAAAATATTCTAGAGAGAGAATATTCAGATTTTTAATATCTTTTTTGGATAGAAAAATATCTCATCTTATTAAAATGAATTCCCCTGAAACAGAAATTCAAAAAGAACTTTCCAATGTGCAATTGAAATTAATTGGAAATGGGTATAAAGGACCTTCGCCTAAGGGTCTAGATTTTTAGAAATTTTTGGATTATGGTCCAATTAAGGTTCCTGTGGGCCAATAGGATCAATCCATGTGTGGGGAGGAGATAAATCCAATTTGTAAAAGAAATTATCCAAAAATGAATAAATGCTCACATAAGATCAAGAGTTGACTAAAGACAAGGCTAATAGTTAAAAAGGGGAGATATTTAGAAGTAAATACTCACATAAGATGAAGAATTGACTATGTACAAGGTTTATTAGTAAGAAACTATGAGTAATATCAAAAATATGAGATATTTTGGGTATAATGATTCCATTTTGACACATATGTAAGGAAGGGGAGTCCCTTCAATGAGGCGCCTACTTCACATGCTTGAATGAGTTTTTAACTCAAAAATAATGTGATATTTTTATCTCTCCTCTCTCTTGAACCAAACCAAATCAAAATGGAACCAAACCGAATCAAAAAGTAACCAAACTAGGTCCAAATCTAGTCCAAATTTAACCAAATTGAATCTGGAAAATTCTAGAAATCAGTTAGCCTTGGTTAGAGCCTCCCTCTCCTATAAATAGAACATGAGTCCTTTGAAAAAAATAGGAGAATTTTACTATACTAGAATTATGCTGAAATAATGCTAAATTGTACTATTCTCTAAAATTCTCTCCAAATTGGAGAAATTGGAGCTTCCCTCTTTCTTCAATCCCCATTGGTGGCTCCATCAACATACTAAACCAATTGATTGGTTGGGGGCCTCTACCATCAACAAAGAATCAAGTAATTTGTAAGGTAAATGGTGAATTTTAATCTTTTCTATAATTTCTCAATGTTTCTCTCTTCTCAACCCCTCTCAAGATTGAGAAGCTTAATTGGAATGGTTTTTGAATGCTATTGAAGTTAATTGATGAATGGTGGTAAAGAATTACATAAATTGATGAATGCTATTGAAGTTAATTGATGAATGATAGTAAAGAATTACATAAATTTTCATTAATGCTTAATTCTAATGGTTTTTATGTAATTTCTCTCTCTCACTCAAGAAATGGTCACACTCATGACCTATTCTCAATCCAAATGAAGCTTTTCATAATGCTTTTCCTTAATCCAAGATTAATCTATGCTTGAGGCCAAATTAATGGCTTTTTTCTATGCTTTTAGTTTATGTATTTCGTGAATATTGATGATTCAATCCATAAATGGGTTAATGATCCAATTAGGGATCATTCTAATCATTCCCTTAATGATAAGCTTTATGTTTTAAAATAATTGAGATTTATTAGTTATAGCAACGGAGCTATGGCAAAATTTTTATAAAAATTACACATAAAATAATTTCATTCAAAGCATGAAAAGAGGACTTCCTACCATATTCTAGGAATTATCATCATCGATTAATTGAAAGAATTTCATTAAAATCATAGAGAAATTGATTTTTATATTATGCATAATTGATTTTCATGCATAGAGGTATGCATAAAAGATTATTATTTTAATATAAAAGTGTTATTTTTATCATAATTGAATTTCATGCATAGAAGTATGCATAAAAGAATATTATTTTATTATAAAGTGTTACTTTTATCATAATTGAATTTCATGTATAGAGGTATGCATAAAAGATTATTATTTTAATGTAAAAGTGTTACTTTTATCATATTTAGATTTCATGCATAGAGGTATGCATAAAAGATTATTATTTTAATGTAAAAGTGTTACTTTTATCATATTTGGATTTCATGCATAGATGTGTGCATAAAAGATTATTATTTTAATATAAAAGTGTTATTTTTATCATAATTGAATTTCATGCATAGAGGTATGCATAAAAGATTATTATTTTAATGTAAAAGTGTTACTTTTATCATAATTGAATTTCATGCATAGAGGTATACACAAAAGATAATTTGTTATACTAAAAGTGTGATTTTCATCATAAATGGATTTTATGCATAAATTAGATGCATAAGAGAAATTCTTTTATTCTAAAAGTGTAATTCCTACTAAATTGGATTTATGCATGGAAAGATGCATAAAGAATTTATTTTAATCCAAAAGTATCATTCTCATTTAAAATGAATTTATGCATAGGAAGATGCATAAAAGATTGATTTTTATTTCGAAAGTGTTAGTCTCCTTAAATGGAATTTATGCATAAATAGATACGTAAAGAAATCTTATATCAAATATAAGAATTCTCTTGTATTCTATAAATAGATATGGGAAGTGATAGGATGTGATAAGATGTGTATGAGATGTGATAGGATGTGATAAGAGGTGTATGAGATGTGATAGGGTGTGCTAAGATGAGTTAAGATGTGATAAGATGTGTATGGTATGAGGTAAGAAGTGTATCTGATGGGATAAGATGTATATGGGTTGTGTGATAGGGCGAGAATGGATGTGATGTGGATGTATGAACGTAGATGTCTTGCTGTATATGTTCCGAGAGTGAATAAAGTTGAAATCTTTGTTCTTGTCTTGAGTCTTGCTCTCTTTGAGACTTTTCTTGGTGGTTACTCCTAAATTAATTTTCTCTTAGTCTCATATTCGTGCATCTTGCGGAATTACCCCAGTTTGCGAGATGAGGACATCTCGCGTTTTTCAAGTGGGAGAGAATGTAAGACTCCTCCCCAGCCTCTCAAGATGTCCAGCATCTTCCCGTGTAATTAAATCCCTCTTCAGAAATATAAAAGATCTTGTTTCTAACTGTTTTAACCTAGAGAGAGAATATATTCTAGAGAGAGAATATTTAGATTTTTAATATTTTTTTGGATAGAAAAATATCTCATCTTATTAAAATGAATTCCCCTGAAATAGAAATTCAAAAAGAACTTTCCAATGTGCAATTGAAATTAATTGGAAATGGGTATAAAGGACCTTAGCCTAATGGTCTAGATTTTTAGAAATTTTTGGATTATGGTCCAATTAAGATTCCTGTGGGCCAATAGGATCAATCCATGTGTGGGGAGGAGATAAATCCAATTTGTAAAAGAAATTATCCAAACATGAATAAATGCTCACATAAGATGAAGAGTTGACTAAGGACAAGGCTAATAGTTAAAAAGGGGAGATATTTAGAAGTAAATACTCACATAAGATGAAGAATTGACTATGTACAAGGTTTATTAGTAAGAAACTATGAGTAATATAAAAAATATGAGATATTTTGGGTATAATGATTCCATTTTGACACATATGTAAGGAAGGGGAGTCCCTTCAATGAGGCGCCTACTTCACATGCTTGAATGAGTTTTGAACTCAAAAATAATGTGATATTTTTTATCTCTCCTCTCTCTTGAACCAAACCAAATCAAAATGGAACCAAACCGAATCAAAAAGTAACCAAACTAGGTCCAAATCTAGTCCAAATTTAACCAAATTGAATCTGGAAAATTCTAGAAATCAGTTAGCCTTGGTTAGAGCCTCCCTCTCCTATAAATAGAACATGAGTCCTTTGAAAAAAATAGGAGAATTTTACTATACTAGAATTATGCTGAAATAATGCTAAATTGTACTATTCTCTAAAATTCTCTCCAAATTGGAGAAATTGGAGCTTCCCTCTTTCTTCAATCCCCATTGGTGGCTCCATCAACATACTAAACCAATTGATTGGTTG
Source organism: Cibotium barometz (assembly GCF_041138505.1). Taxonomy (NCBI): domain Eukaryota; kingdom Viridiplantae; phylum Streptophyta; class Polypodiopsida; order Cyatheales; family Cibotiaceae; genus Cibotium; species Cibotium barometz. The sequence goes on along the minus strand of NC_141057.1, from coordinate 58,575,083 downwards.
GGGGCCTCTACCGTGAACAAAGAATCAAGTAATTTGTAAGGTAAATGGTGAATTTTGATCTTTTCTATAATTTCTCAATGTTTCTCTCTTCTCAACCCCTCTCAAGATTGAGAAGCTTAATTGGAATGGTTTTTGAATGCTATTGAAGTTAATTGATGAATGGTGGTAAAGAATTACATAAATTGATGAATGCTATTGAAGTTAATTGATGAATGATAGTAAAGAATTACATAAATTTTCATTAATGCTTAATTCTAATGGTTTTTATGTAATTTCTCTCTCTCACTCGAGAAATGGTCACACTCATGACCTATTCTCAATCCAAATGAAGCTTTTCATAATGCTTTTCCTTAATCCAAGATTAATCTATGCTTGAGTCCAAATTAATGGCTTTTTTCTATGCTTTTAGTTTATGTATTTCGTGAATATTGATGATTCAATCCATAAATGGGTTAATGATCCAATTAGGGATCATTCTAATCATTCCCTTAATGATAAGCTTTATGTTTTAAAATAATTGAGATTTATCAGTCATAGCAGCGGAGCTATGGTAAAATTTTTATAAAAATTACACATAAAATAATTTCATTCAAAGCATGAAAAGAGGACTTCCTACCATATTCTAGGAATTAGCATCCTAGATTAATTGAAAGAATTTCATTAAAATCATAGAGAAATTGATTTTTATATTATGCATAATTGATTTTCATGCATAGAGGTATGCATAAAAGATTATTATTTTAATATAAAAGTATTATTTTTATCATAATTGATTTTCATGCATAGAGGTATGCATAAAAGATTATTATTTTATTATAAAAATATTACTTTTATCATAATTGAATTTCATGCATATAGAGGTATGCATAAAAGATTATTATTTTAATGTAAAAGTGTTAGTTTTATCATATTTAGATTTCATGCATAGAGGTATGCATAAAAGATTATTATTTTAATGTAAAAGTGTTACTTTTATCATATTTGGATTTCATGCATAGAGGTATGCATAAAAGACTATTATTTTAATGTAAAAGTGTTATTTTTATCATAATTAAATTCCATGCATAGAGGTATGCATAAAAGATTATTATTTTAATGTAAAAGTGTTACTTTTATCATAATTGAATTTCATGCATAGAGGTATGCACAAAAGATATTTTTTTATACTAAAAGTGTGATTTTCATCATAAATGGATTTTATGCATAAATTAGATGCATAAGAGAAATTCTTTTATTGTAAAAGTGTAATTCCTACTAAATTGGATTTATGCATGGAAAGATGCATAAAGAATTTATTTTAATCCAAAAGTATCATTCTCATTTAAAATGAATTTATGCATAGGAAGATGCATAAAAGATTGATTTTTATTTCGAAAGTGTTAGTCTCCTTAAATGGAATTTATGCATAAATAGATGCGTAAAGAAATCTTATATCAAATATAAGAATTCTCTTGTATTCTATAAATAGATATGGGAAGTGATAGGATGTGATAAGATGTGTATGAGATGTGATAGGATGTGATAAGAGGTGTATGAGATGTGATAGGGTGTGCTAAGATGCGTTAAGATGTGATAAGATGTGTATGGGATGAGGTAAGAAGTGTATCTAATGGGATAAGATGTATATGGGTTGTGTGATAGGGCGAGAATGGATGTGATGTGGATGTATGAACGTAGATGTCTTGCTGTATACGTTCCGAGAGTGAAAAAAGTTAAAATCTTTGTTCTTGTCTTGAGTCTTGCTCTCTTTGAGACTTTTCTTGGTGGTTACTCCTAAATTAATTTTCTCTTAGTCTCATATTCGTGCATCTTGCGGAATTACCCCAGTTTGCGAGATGAGGACATCTCGCGTTTTTCAAGTGGGAGAGAATGTAAGACTCCTCCCCAGCCTCTCAAGATGTCCAGCATCTTCCCGTGTAATTAAATCCCTCTTCAGAAATATAAAAGATCTTGTTTCTAACTGTTTTAACCTAGAGAGAGAAAATATTCTAGAGAGAGAATATTTAGATTTTTAATATTTTTTTTGGATAGAAAAATATCTCATCTTATTAAAATGAATTCCCCTGAAACAGAAATTCAAAAAGAACTTTCCAATGTGCAATTGAAATTAATTGGAAATGGGTATAAAGGACCTTAGCCTAAGGGTCTAGATTTTTAGAAATTTTTGGATTATGGTCCAATTAAGGTTCCTGTGGGCCAATAGGATCAATCCATGTGTGGGGAGGAGATAAATCTAATTTGTAAAAGAAATTATCCAAAAATAAATAAATGCTCACATAAGATGAAGAGTTGACTAAGGACAAGGCTAATAGTTAAAAAGGGGAGATATTTAGAAGTAAATACTCACATAAGATGAAGAATTGACTATGTATAAGGTTTATTAGTAAGAAACTATGAGTAATATCAAAAATATGAGATATTTTGGGTATAATGATTCCATTTTGACACATATGTAAGGAAGGGAGTCCCTTCAATGAGGCGCCTACTTCACATGCTTGAATGAGTTTTGAACTCAAAAATAATGTGATATTTTTATCTCTCCTCTCTCTTGAACCAAACCAAATCAAAATGGAACCAAACCGAATCAAAAAGTAACCAAACTAGGTCCAAATCTAGTCCAAATTCAACCAAATTGAATCTGGATAATTCTAGAAATCAGTTAGCCTTGGTTACAGCCTCCCTCTCCTATAAATAGAACATGAGTCCTTTGAAAAAAATAGGAGAATTTTACTATACTAGAATTATGCTGAAATAATGCTAAATTCTACTATTCTCTAAAATTCTCTCCAAATTGGAGAAGTTGGAGCTTCCCTCTTTCTTCAATCCCCATTGGTGGCTCCATCAACATATTAAACCAATTCATTGGTTGGGGGCCTCTACCGTGAACAAAGAATCAAGTAATTTGTAAGGTAAATGGTGAATTTTGATCTTTTCTATAATTTCTCAATGTTTCTCTCTTCTCAACCCCTCTCAAGATTGAGAAGCTTAATTGGAATGGTTTTTGAATGCTATTGAAGTTAATTGATGAATGGTGGTAAAGAATTACATAAATTGATGAATGCTATTGAAGTTAATTGATGAATGATAGTAAAGAATTACATAAATTTTCATTAATGCTTAATTCTAATGGTTTTTATGTAATTTCTCTCTCTCACTCAAGAAATGGTCACACTCATGACCTATTCTCAATCCAAATGAAGCTTTTCATAATGCTTTTCCTTAATCCAAGATTAATCTATGCTTGAGGCCAAATTAATGGCTTTTTTCTATGCTTTTAGTTTATGTATTTCGTGAATATTGATGATTCAATCCATAAATGGGTTAATGATCCAATTAGGGATCATTCTAATCATTCCCTTAATGATAAGCTTTATGTTTTAAAATAATTAAGATTTATCAGTCATAGCAGCGGAGCTATGGCAAAATTTTTATAAAAATTACACATAAAATAATTTCATTCAAAGCATGAAAAGAGGACTTCCTACCATATTCTAGGAATTATCATCCTAGATTAATTGAAAGAATTTCATTAAAATCATAGAGAAATTGATTTTTATATTATGCATAATTGATTTTTATGCATAGAGGTATGCATAAAAGATTATTATTTTAATATAAAAGTGTTATTTTTATCATAATTGATTTTCATGCATAGAGGTATGCATAAAAGATTATTATTTTAATATAGAAATATTACTTTTATCATAATTGAATTTCATGCATATAGAGGTATGCATAAAAGATTATTATTTTAATTTAAAAGTGTTACTTTTATCATATTTAGATTTCATGCATAGAGGTATGCATAAAAGATTATTATTTTAATGTAAAAGTGTTACTTTTATCATATTTGGATTTCATGCATAGAGGTATGCATAAAAGATTATTATTTTAATATAAAAGTGTTATTTTTATCATAATTGAATTCCATGCATAGAGGTATGCATAAAAGATTATTATTTTAATGTAAAAGTGTTACTTTTATCATAATTGAATTTCATGCATAGAGGTATGCACAAAAGATATTTTTTTATACTAAAAGTGTGATTTTCATCATAAATGGATTTTATGCATAAATTAGATGCATAAGAGAAATTCTTTTATTCTAAAAGTGTAATTCCTACTAAATTGGATTTATGCATGGAAAGATGCATAAAGAATTTATTTTAATCCAAAAGTATCATTCTCATTTAAAATGAATTTATGCATAGGAAGATGCATAAAAGATTGATTTTTATTTCGAAAGTGTTAGTCTCCTTAAATGGAATTTATGCATAAATAGATGCGTAAAGAAATCTTATATCAAATATAAGAATTCTCTTGTATTCTATAAATAGATATGGGAAGTGATAGGATGTGATAAGATGTGTATGAGATGTGATAGGATGTGATAAGACGTGTATGAGATGTGATAGGGTGTGCTAAGATGCGTTAAGATGTGATAAGATGTGTATGGGATGAGGTAAGAAGTGTATCTGATGGGATAAGATGTATATGGGTTGTGTGATAGGGCGAGAATGGATGTGATGTGGATGTATGAACGTAGATGTCTTGCTGTATACGTTCCGAGAGTGAATAAAGTTGAAATCTTTGGTCTTGTCTTGAGTCTTGCTCTCTTTGAGACTTTTCTTGGTGGTTACTCCTAAATTAATTTTCTCTTAGTCTCATATTCGTGCATCTTGCGGAATTACCCCAGTTTGCGAGATGAGGACATCTCGCGTTTTTCAAGTGGGAGAGAATGTAAGACTCCTCCCCAGCCTCTCAAGATGTCCAGCATCTTCCCGTGTAATTAAATCCCTCTTCAGAAATATAAAAGATCTTGTTTCTAACTGTTTTAACCTAGAGAGAGAAAATATTCTAGAGAGAGAATATTTAGATTTTTAATATTTTTTTTGGATAGAAAAATATCTCATCTTATTAAAATGAATTCCCCTGAAACAGAAATTCAAAAAGAACTTTCCAATGTGCAATTGAAATTAATTGGAAATGGGTATAAAGGACCTTAGCCTAAGGGTCTAGATTTTTAGAAATTTTTGGATTATGGTCCAATTAAGGTTCCTGTGGGCCAATAGGATCAATCCATGTGTGGGGAGGAGATAAATCCAATTTGTAAAAGAAATTATCCAAAAATGAATAAATGCTCACATAAGATGAAGAGTTGACTAAGGACAAGGCTAATAGTTAAAAAGGGGAGATATTTAGAAGTAAATACTCACATAAGATGAAGAATTGACTATGTATAAGGTTTATTAGTAAGAAACTATGAGTAATATCAAAAATATGAGATATTTTGGCTATAATGATTCCATTTTGACACATATGTAAGGAAGGGAGTCCCTTCAATGAGGCGCCTACTTCACATGCTTGAATGAGTTTTGAACTCAAAAATAATGTGATATTTTTATCTCTCCTCTCTCTTGAACCAAACCAAATCAAAATGGAACCAAACCGAATCAGAAAGTAACCAAACTAGGTCCAAATCTAGTCCAAATTCAACCAAATTGAATCTGGATAATTCTAGAAATCAGTTAGCCTTGGTTAGAGCCTCCCTCTCCTATAAATAGAACATGAGTCCTTTGAAAAAAATAGGAGAATTTTACTATACTAGAATTATGCTGAAATAATGCTAAATTCTACTATTCTCTAAAATTCTCTCCAAATTGGAGAAGTTGGAGCTTCCCTCTTTCTTCAATCCCCATTGGTGGCTCCATCAACATATTAAACCAATTGATTGGTTGGGGGCCTCTATCGTGAACAAAGAATCAAGTAATTTGTAAGGTAAATGGTGAATTTTGATCTTTTCTATAATTTCTCAATGTTTCTCTCTTCTCAACCCCTCTCAAGATTGAGAAGCTTAATTGGAATGGTTTTTGAATGCTATTGAAGTTAATTGATGAATGGTGGTAAAGAATTACATAAATTGATGAATGCTATTGAAGTTAATTGATGAATGATAGTAAAGAATTACATAAATTTTCATTAATGCTTAATTCTAATGGTTTTTATGTAATTTCTCTCTCTCACTCAAGAAATGGTCACACTCATGACCTATTCTCAATCCAAATGAAGCTTTTCATAATGCTTTTCCTTAATCCAAGATTAATCTATGCTTGAGGCCAAATTAATGGCTTTTTTCTATGCTTTTAGTTTATGTATTTCGTGAATATTGATGATTCAATCCATAAATGGGTTAATGATCCAATTAGGGATCATTCTAATCATTCCCTTAATGATAAGCTTTATGTTTTAAAATAATTGAGATTTATCAGTCATAGCAGCGGAGCTATGGCAAAATTTTTATAAAATTACACATAAAATAATTTCATTCAAAGCATGAAAAGAGGACTTCCTACCATATTCTAGGAATTATCATCCTAGATTAATTGAAAGAATTTCATTAAAATCATAGAGAAATTGATTTTTATATTATGCATAATTGATTTTCATGCATAGAGGTATGCATAAAAGATTATTATTTTAATATAAAAGTGTTATTTTTATCATAATTGATTTTCATGCATAGAGGTATGCATAAAAGATTATTATTTTATTATAAAAATATTACTTTTATCATAATTGAATTTCATGCATATAGAGATATGCATAAAAGATTATTATTTTAATTTAAAAGTGTTACTTTTATCATATTTAGATTTCATGCATAGAGGTATGCATAAAAGATTATTATTTTAATGTAAAAGTGTTACTTTTATCATATTTGGATTTCATGCATAGAGGTATGCATAAAAGATTATTATTTTAATATAAAAGTGTTATTTTTATCATAATTGAATTCCATGCATAGAGGTATGCATAAAAGATTATTATTTTAATGTAAAAGTGTTACTTTTATCATAATTGAATTTCATGCATAGAGGTATGCACAAAAGATATTTTTTTATACTAAAAGTGTGATTTTCATCATAAATGGATTTTATGCATAAATTAGATGCATAAGAGAAATTCTTTTATTGTAAAAGTGTAATTCCTACTAAATTGGATTTATGCATGGAAAGATGCATAAAGAATTTATTTTAATCCAAAGTATCATTCTCATTTAAAATGAATTTATGCATAGGAAGATGCATAAAAGATTGATTTTTATTTCGAAAGTGTTAGTCTCCTTAAATGGAATTTATGCATAAATAGATGCGTAAAGAAATCTTATATCAAATATAAGAATTCTCTTGTATTCTATAAATAGATATGGGAAGTGATAGGATGTGATAAGATGTGTATGAGATGTGATAGGATGTGATAAGAGGTGTATGAGATGTGATAGGATGTGCTAAGATGAGTTAAGATGTGATAAGATGTGTATGGTATGAGGTAAGAAGTGTATCTGATGGGATAAGATGTATATGGGTTGTGTGATAGGGCGAGAATGGATGTGATGTGGATGTATGAACGTAGATGTCTTGTTGTATATGTTCCGAGAGTGAATAAAGTTGAAATCTTTGTTCTTGTCTTGAGTCTTTCTCTCTTTGAGACTTTTCTTGGTGGTTACTCCTAAATTAATTTTCTCTTAGTCTCATATTCGTGCATCTTGCGGAATTACCCCAGTTTGTGAGATGAGGACATCTCGCGTTTTTCAAGTGGGAGAGAATGTAAGACTCCTCCCCAGCCTCTCAAGATGTCCAGCATCTTCCCGTGTAATTAAATCCCTCTTCAGAAATATAAAAGATCTTGTTTCTAACTGTTTTAACCTAGAGAGAGAAAATATTCTAGAGAGAATATTCAGATTTTTAATTTTTTTTTTGGATAGAAAAATATCTCATCTTATTAAAATGAATTCCCCTGAAACAGAAATTCAAAAAGAACTTTCCAATGTGCAATTGAAATTAATTGGAAATGGGTATAAAGGACCTTAGCCTAAGGGTCTAGATTTTTAGTAATTTTTGGATTATGGTCCAATTAAGATTCCTATGGGCCAATAGGATCAATCCATGTGTGGGGAGGAGATTATTATTTTATTGTAAAAATATTACTTTTATCATAATTGAATTTCATGCATAGAGGTATGCATAAAAGATTATTATTTTAATGTAAAAGTGTTAGTTCTATCATATTTAGATTTCATGCATAGAGGTATGCATAAAAGATTATTATTTTAATGTAAAAGTGTTACTTTTATCATATTTGGATTTCATGCATAGAGGTATGCATAAAAGATTATTATTTTAATATAAAAGTGTTATTTTTATCATAATTGAATTCCATGCATAGAGGTATGCATAAAAGATTATTATTTTAATGTAAAAGTGTTACTTTTATCATAATTGAATTTCATGCATAGAGGTATGCACAAAAGATATTTTTTTATACTAAAAGTGTGATTTTCATCATAAATGGATTTTATGCATAAATTAGATGCATAAGAGAAATTCTTTTATTCTAAAAGTGTAATTCCTACTAAATTGGATTTATGCATGGAAAGATGCATAAAGAATTTATTTTAATCCAAAGTATCATTCTCATTTAAAATGAATTTATGCATAGGAAGATGCATAAAAGATTGATTTTTATTTCGAAAGTGTTAGTCTCCTTAAATGGAATTTATGCATAAATAGATGCGTAAAGAAATCTTATATCAAATATAAGAATTCTCTTGTATTCTATAAATAGATATGGGAAGTGATAGGATGTGATAAGATGTGTATGAGATGTGATAGGATGTGATAAGAGGTGTATGAGATGTGATAGGGTGTGCTAAGATGCGTTAAGATGTGATAGGATGTGCTAAGATGAGTTAAGATGTGATAAGATGTGTATGGTATGAGGTAAGAAGTGTATCTGATGGGATAAGATGTATATGGGTTGTGTGATAGGGCGAGAATGGATGTGATGTGGATGTATGAACGTAGATGTCTTGTTGTATATGTTCCGAGAGTGAATAAAGTTGAAATCTTTGTTCTTGTCTTGAGTCTTTCTCTCTTTGAGACTTTTCTTGGTGGTTACTCCTAAATTAATTTTCTCTTAGTCTCATATTCGTGCATCTTGCGGAATTACCCCAGTTTGCGAGATGAGGACATCTCGCGTTTTTCAAGTGGGAGAGAATGTAAGACTCCTCCCCAGCCTCTCAAGATGTCCAGCATCTTCCCGTGTAATTAAATCCCTCTTCAGAAATATAAAAGATCTTGTTTCTAACTGTTTTAACCTAGAGAGAGAAAATATTCTAGAGAGAATATTCAGATTTTTAATTTTTTTTTTGGATAGAAAAATATCTCATCTTATTAAAATGAATTCCCCTGAAACAGAAATTCAAAAAGAACTTTCCAATGTGCAATTGAAATTAATTGGAAATGGGTATAAAGGACCTTAGCCTAAGGGTCTAGATTTTTAGTAATTTTTGGATTATGGTCCAATTAAGATTCCTATGGGCCAATAGGATCAATCCATGTGTGGGGAGGAGATTATTATTTTATTGTAAAAATATTACTTTTATCATAATTGAATTTCATGCATAGAGGTATGCATAAAAGATTATTATTTTAATGTAAAAGTGTTAGTTCTATCATATTTAGATTTCATGCATAGAGGTATGCATAAAAGATTATTATTTTAATGTAAAAGTGTTACTTTTATCATATTTGGATTTCATGCATAGAGGTATGCATAAAAGATTATTATTTTAATATAAAAGTGTTATTTTTATCATAATTGAATTCCATGCATAGAGGTATGCATAAAAGATTATTATTTTAATGTAAAAGTGTTACTTTTATCATAATTGAATTTCATGCATAGAGGTATGCACAAAAGATATTTTTTTATACTAAAAGTGTGATTTTCATCATAAATGGATTTTATGCATAAATTAGATGCATAAGAGAAATTCTTTTATTCTAAAAGTGTAATTCCTACTAAATTGGATTTATGCATGGAAAGATGCATAAAGAATTTATTTTAATCCAAAGTATCATTCTCATTTAAAATGAATTTATGCATAGGAAGATGCATAAAAGATTGATTTTTATTTCGAAAGTGTTAGTCTCCTTAAATGGAATTTATGCATAAATAGATGCGTAAAGAAATCTTATATCAAATATAAGAATTCTCTTGTATTCTATAAATAGATATGGGAAGTGATAGGATGTGATAAGATGTGTATGAGATGTGATAGGATGTGATAAGAGGTGTATGAGATGTGATAGGGTGTGCTAAGATGCGTTAAGATGTGATAAGATGTGTATGGGATGAGGTAAGAAGTGTATCTGATGGGATAAGATGTATATGGGTTGTGTGATAGGGCGAGAATGGATGTGATGTGGATGTATGAACGTAGATGTCTTGCTGTATACGTTCCGAGAGTGAATAAAGTTGAAATCTTTGTTCTTGTCTTGAGTCTTGCTCTCTTTGAGACTTTTCTTGGTGGTTACTCCTAAATTAATTTTCTCTTAGTCTCATATTCGTGCATCTTGCGGAATTACCCCAGTTTGCGAGATGAGGACATCTCGCGTTTTTCAAGTGGGAGAGAATGTAAGACTCCTCCCCAGCCTCTCAAGATGTCCAGCATCTTCCCGTGTAATTAAATCCCTCTTCAGAAATATAAAAGATCTTGTTTCTAACTGTTTTAACCTAGAGAGAGAAAATAGTCTAGAGAGAGAATATTCAGATTTTTAATATTTTTTTTGGATAGAAAAATATCTCATCTTATTAAAATGAATTCCCCTGAAACAGAAATTCAAAAAGAACTTTCCAATGTGCAATTGGAATTAATTGGAAATGGGTATAAAGGACCTTAGCCTAAGGGTCTAGATTTTCAGAAATTTTTGGATTATGGTCTAATTAAGGTTCCTGTGGGCCAATAGGATCAATCCATGTGTGGGGAGGAGATAAATCCAATTTGTAAAAGAAATTATCCAAAAATGAATAAATGCTCACATAAGATGAAGAGTTGACTAAGGACAAGGCTAATAGTTAAAAAGGGGAGATATTTAGAAGTAAATACTCACATAAGATGAAGAATTGACTATGTACAAGGTTTATTAGTAAGAAACTATGAGTAATATCAAAAATATGAGATATTTTGGGTATAATGATTCCATTTTGACACATATGTAAGGAAGGGGAGTTCCTTCAATGAGGCGCCTACTTCACATGCTTGAATGAGTTTTAAACTCAAAAACAATGTGATATTTTTATCTCTCCTCTCTCTTGAACCAAACCAAATCAAAATGGAACCAAACCGAATCAAAAAGTAACCAAACTAGGTCCAAATCTAGTCCAAATTCAACCAAACTGAATCTGGAAAATTCTAGAAATCAGTTAGCCTTGGTTAGAGCCTCCCTCTCCTATAAATAGAACATGAGTCCTTTGAGAAAAATAGGAGAATTTTACTATACTAGAATTATGCTGAAATAATGCTAATTTTTACTATTCTCTAAAATTCTCTCCAAATTGGAGAAATTGGAGCTTCCCTCTTTCTTCAATCCCCATTGGTGGCTCCATCAACATACTAAACCAATTGATTGGTTGGGGGCCTTTACCGTGAACAAAGAATCAAGTAATTTGTAAGGTAAATGATGAATTTTGATCTTTTCTATAATTTCTCAATGTTTCTCTCTTCTCAACCCCTCTCAAGATTGAGAAGCTTAATTGGAATGGTTTTTGAATGCTATTGAAGTTAATTGATGAATGGTGGTAAAGAATTACATAAATTGATGAATGCTATTGAAGTTAATTGATGAATGATAGTAAAGAATTACATAAATTTTCATTTATGCTTAATTCTAATGGTTTTTATGTAATCTCTCTCTCTCACTCAAGAAATGGTCACACTCATGACCTATTCTCAATCCAAATGAAGCTTTTCATAAAGCTTTTCCTTAATCCAAGATTAATCTATGCTTGAGGCCAAATTAATGGCTTTTTTCTATGCTTTTAGTTTATGTATTTCGTGAATATTGATGATTCAATCCATTATGGGTTAATGATCCAATTAGGGATCATTCTAATCATTCCTTTAATGATAAGCTTTATGTTTTAAAATAATTGAGATTTATCAGTCATAGCAGCGGAGCTATGGTAAAATTTTTGTAAAAATTACACATAAAATAATTTCATTCAAAGCATGAAAAGAGGACTTCCTACCATATTCTAGGAATTATCATCCTAGATTAATTGAAAGAATTTCATTGTAATCATAGAGAAATTGATTTTTATATTATACATAATTGATTTTCATGCATAGAGGTATGCATAAAAGATTATTATTTTAATATAAAAGTGTTATTTTTATCATAATTGAATTTCATGCATAGAGGTATGCATAAAAGATTATTATTTTATTGTAAAAATATTACTTTTATCATAATTGAATTTCATGCATAGAGGTATGCATAAAAGATTATTATTTTAATGTAAAAGTGTTAGTTTTATCATATTTAGATTTCATGCATAGAGGTATGCATAAAAGATTATTATTTTAATGTGAAAGTGTCACTTTTATCATATTTGGATTTCATGCATAGAGGTATGCATAAAAGATTATTATTTTAATATAAAAGTGTTATTTTTATCATAATTGAATTCCATGCATAGAGGTATGCATAAAAGATTATTATTTTAATGTAAAAGTGTTACTTTTATCATAATTGAATTTCATGCATAGAGGTATGCACAAAAGATATTTTTTTATACTAAAAGTGTGATTTTTATCATAAATGGATTTTATGCATAAATTAGATGCATAAGAGAAATTCTTTTATTCTAAAAGTGTAATTCCTACTAAATTGGATTTATGCATGGAAAGATACATAAAGAATTTATTTTAATCCAAAAGTATCATTCTCATTTAAAATGAATTTATGCATAGGAAGATGCATAAAAGATTGATTTTTATTTTGAAAGTGTTAGTCTCCTTAAATGGAATTTATGCATAAATAGATGCGTAAAGAAATCTTATATCAAATATAAGAATTCTCTTGTATTCTATAAATAGATATGGAAAGTGATAGGATGTGATACGATGTGTATGAGATGTGATAGGATGTGATAAGATGTGTATGAGATGTGATAGGATGTGATAAGAGGTGTATGAGATGTGATAGGGTGTGATAAGATGTGTATGAGATGTGATAGGATGTGCTAAGATGAGTTAAGATGTGATAAGATGTGTATGGGATGAGGTAAGAAGTGTATCTGATGGGATAAGATGTATATGGGTTGTGTGATAGGGCGAGAATGGATGTGATGTGGATGTATGAACATAGATGTCTTGCTGTATATGTTCCGAGAGTGAATAAAGTTGAAATCTTTGTTCTTGTCTTGAGTCTTGCTCTCTTTGAGACTTTTCTTGGTGGTTACTCCTAAATTAATTTTCTCTTAGTCTCATATTCGTGCATCTTGCGGAATTACCCTAGTTTGCGAGATGAGGACATCTCGCGTTTTTCAAGTGGGAGAGAATGTAAGACTCCTCCCCAGCCTCTCAAGATGTCCAGCATCTTCCCGTGTAATTAAATCCCTCTTCAGAAATATAAAAGATCTTGTTTCTAACTGTTTTAACCTAGAGAGAGAAAATATTCTAGAGAGAGAATATTCAGATTTTTAATATTTTTTTTGGATAGAAAAATATCTCATCTTATTAAAATGAATTCCCCTGAAACAGAAATTCAAAAAGAACTTTCCAATGTGCAATTGGAATTAATTGGAAATGGGTATAAAGGACCTTAGCCTAAGGGTCTAGATGTTCAGAAATTTTTGGATTATGCTCCAATTAAGGTTCCTGTGGGCCAATAGGATCAATCCATGTGTGGGGAGGAGATAAATCCAATTTGTAAAAGAAATTATCCAAAAATGAATAAATGCTCACATAAGATGAAGAGTTGACTAAGGACAAGGCTAATAGTTAAAAAGGGGAGATATTTAGAAGTAAATACTCACATAAGATGAAGAGTTGACTATGTACAAGGTTTATTAGTAAGAAACTATGAGTAATATCAAAAATATGAGATATTTTGGGTATAATGATTCCATTTTGACACATATGTAAGGAAGGGGAGTCCCTTCAATGAGGCGCCTACTTCACATGCTTGAATGAGTTTTAAACTCAAAAACAATGTGATATTTTTATCTCTCCTCTCTCTTGAACCAAACCAAATCAAAATGGAACCAAACCGAATCAAAAAGTAACCAAACTAGGTACAAATCTAGTCCAAATTCAACCAAACTGAATCTAGAAAATTCTAGAAATCAGTTAGCCTTGGTTAGAGCCTCCCTCTCCTATAAATAGAACATGAGTCCTTTGAAAAAAATAGGAGAATTTTACTATACTAGAATTATGCTGAAAGAATGCTAATTTTTACTATTCTCTAAAATTCTCTCCAAATTGGAGAAATTGGAGCTTCCCTCTTTCTTCAATTCCCATTGGTGGCTCCATCAACATACTAAACCAATTGATTGGTTGGGGGCCTCTGCCGTGAACAAAGAATCAAGTAATTTGTAAGGTAAATGTTGAATTTTGATCTTTTTCATAATTTCTCAATGTTTCTCTCTTCTCAACCCCTCTCAAGATTGAGAAGCTTAATTGGAATGGTTTTATAATGATATTGAAGTTAATTGATGAATGGTGGTAAGGAATTACATAAATTGATGAATGCTATTGAAGTTAATTGATGAATGATAGTAAAGAATTACATAAATTTTTATTTATGCTTAATTCTAATGGTTTTTATGTAATTTCTCTCTCTCACTCAAGAAATGGTCACACTCATGACCTATTCTCAATCCAAATGAAGCTTTTCATAAAGCTTTTCCTTAATCCAAGATTAATCTATGCTTGAGGCCAAATTAATGACTTTTTTCTATGCTTTTAGTTTATGTATTTTGTGAATATTGATGATTCAATCCATTATGGGTTAATGATCCAATTAGGGATCATTCTAATCATTTCCTTAATGATAAGCTTTAGCTTTTAAAATAATTGAGATTTATCAGTCATAGCAGCGGAGCTATGGTAAAATTTATGTAAAAATTACACATAAAATAATTTCATTCAAAGCATGAAAAGAGGACTTCCTACCATATTCTAGGAATTATCATCCTCGATTAATTGAAAGAATTTCATTGTAATCATAGAGAAATTGATTTTTATATTATGCATAATTAATTTTCATGCATAGAGGTATACATAAAAGATTATTATTTTAATATAAAACTGTTATTTTTATCAAAATTGAATGAAATGCATAGAGGTATACATAAAAGATTATTATTTTATTGTAAAAGTGTTACTTTTATCATAATTGAATTTCATGCATAGAGGTATGCATAAAAGATTATTATTTTAATGTAAAAGTGTTACTTTTATCATAATTAGATTTCATGCATAGAGGTATGCATAAAAGATTATTATTTTAATGTAAAAGTGTTACTTTTATCATATTTGGATTTCATGCATAGAGGTATGCATAAAAGATTATTATTTTAATATAAAAGTGTTATTTTTATCATAATTAAATTTCATGCATAGAGGTATGCATAAAAGATTATTATTTTAATGTAAAAGTGTTACTTTTATCATAATTGAATTTCATGCATAGAGGTATGCACAAAAGATAATTTGTTATACTAAAAGTGTGATTTTCATCATAAATGGATTTTATGCTTAAATTAGATGCATAAGAGAAATTCTTTTATTCTAAAAGTGTAATTCCTACTAAATTGGATTTATGCATGGAAAGATGCATAAAGAATTTATTTTAATCCAAAAGTATCATTCTCATTTAAAATGAATTTATGCATAGGAAGATGCATAAAAGATTGATTTTTATTTCGAAAGTGTTAGTCTCCTTAAATGGAATTTATGCATAAATATATGCGTAAAGAAATCTTATATCAAATATAAGAATTCTCTTGTATTCTATAAATAGATATGGGAAGTGATAGGATGTGATAAGATGTGTATGAGATGTGATAGGGTGTGATAAGATGTGTATGAGATGTGATAGGATGTGATAAGAGGTGTATGAGATGTGATAGGATGTGCTAAGATGAGTTAAGATGTGATAAGATGTGTATGGGATGAGGTAAGAAGTGTATCTGATGGGATAAGATGTATATGGGTTGTGTGATAGGGCGAGAGTGGATGTGATGTGGATGTATGAACGTAGATGTCTTGCTGTATATGTTCCGAGAGTGAATAAAGTTGAAATCTTTGTTCTTGCCTTGAGTCTTGCTCTCTTTGAGACTTTTCTTGGTGGTTACTCCTAAATTAATTTTCTCTTAGTCTCATATTCGTGCATCTTGCGGAATTACCCCAGTTTGCGAGATGAGGACATCTCGCGTTTTTCAAGTGGGTGAGAATGTAAGACTCCTCCCCAGCCTCTCAAGATGTCCAGCATCTTCCCGTGTAATTAAATCCCTCTTCAGAAATATAAAAGCTCTTGTTTCTAACTGTTTTAACCTAGAGAGAGAAAATATTCTAGAGAGAGAATATTCAGATTTTTAATTTTTTTTTTGGATAGAAAAATATCTCATCTTATTAAAATGAATTCCCTTGAAACAGAAATTCAAAAAGAACTTTCCAATGTGCAATTGAAATTAATTGGAAATGGGTATAAAGGACCTTAGCCTAAGGGTCTAGATTTTTAGAAATTTTTGGATTATGGTCCAATTAAGGTTCCTGTGAGCCAATAGGACCAATCCATGTGTGGGGAGGAGATAAATCCAATTTGTAAAAGAAATTATCCAAAAATGAATAAATGCTCACATAAGATGAAGAGTTGACTAAGGACAAGGCTAATAGTTAAAAAGGGGAGATATTTAGAAGTAAATACTCACATAAGATGAAGAATTGACTATGTACAAGGTTTATTAGTAAGAAACTATGAGTAATATCAAAAATATGGGATATTTTGGGTATAATGATTCCATTTTGACACATATGTAAGGAAGGGGAGTCCCTTCAATGAGGCGCCTACTTCACATGCTTGAATGAGTTTTAAACTCAAAAATAATGTGATATTTTTATCTCTCCTCTCTCTTGAACCAAACCAAATCAAAATGGAACCAAACCGAATCAAAAAGTAACCAAACTAGGTCCAAATCTAGTCCAAATTTAACCAAACTGAATCTGGAAAATTCTAGAAATCAGTTAGCCTTGGTTAGAGCCTCCCTCTCCTATAAATAGAACATGAGTCCTTTGAAAAAAATAGGAGAATTTTACTATACTAGAATTATGCTGAAATAATGCTAAATTGTACTATTCTCTAAAATTCTCTCCAAATTGGAGAAATTGGAGCTTCCCTCTTTCTTCAATCCCCATTGGTGGCTCCATCAACATACTAAACCAATTGATTGGTTGGGGGCCTCTACTGTGAACAAAGAATCAAGTAATTTGTAAGGTAAATGGTGAATTTTGATCTTTTCTATAATTTCTCAATGTTTCTCTCTTCTCAACCCCTCTCAAGATTCAGAAGCTTAATTGGAATGGTTTTTGAATGCTATTGAGATTAATTGATGAATGGTGGTAAAGAATCACATAAATTGATGAATACTATTGAAGTTAATTGATGAATGATAGTAAAGAATTACATAAATTTTTATTAATGCTTAATTCTAATGGTTTTTATGTAATTTCTCTCTCTCACTCAAGAAATGGTCACACTCATGACCTATTCTCAATCCAAATGAAGCTTTTCATAATGCTTTTCCTTAATCCAAGATTAATCTATGCTTGAGGCCAAATTAATGGCTTTTTTCTATGCTTTTAGTTTATGTATTTCGTGAATATTGATGATTCAATCCATAAATGGGTTAATGATCCAATTAGGGTTCATTCTAATAATTCCCTTAATGATAAGCTTTATGTTTTAAAATAATTGAGATTTATCAGTCATAGCAGCGGAGCTATGGCAAAATTTTTATAAAAATTACACATAAAATAATTTCATTCAAAGCATGAAAAGAGGACTTCCTACCATATTCTAGGAATTATCATCCTAGATTAATTGAAAGAATTTCATTAAAATCATAGAGAAATTGATTTTTATATTATGCATAATTGATTTTCATGCATAGAGGTATGCATAAAAGATTATTATTTTACTATAAAAGTGTTATTTTTATCATAATTGAATTTCATGCATAGAGGTATGCATAAAAGATTATTATTTTATTATAAAAATATTACTTTTATCATAATTGAATTTCATGCAAAAGGGTATGCATAAAAGATTATTATTTTAATGTAAAAGTGTTACTTTTATCATATTTAGATTTCATGCATAGAGGTATGCATAAAAGATTATTATTTTAATGTAAAAGTGTTACTTTTATCATATTTGGATTTCATGCATAGAGGTATGCATAAAAGATTATTATTTTAATATAAAAGTGTTATTTTTATCATAATTGAATTCCATGCATAGAGGTATGCATAAAAGATTATTATTTTAATGTAAAAGTGTTACTTTTATCATAATTGAATTTCATGCATAGAGGTATGCACAAAAGATATTTTTTAATACTAAAATTGTGATTTTTATCATAAATGGATTTTATGCATAAATTAGATGCATAAGAGAAATTCTTTTATTCTAAAAGTGTAATTCCTACTAAATTGGATTTATGCATGGAAAGATGCATAAAGAATTTATTTTAATCCAAAAGTATCATTCTCATTTAAAATGAATTTATACATAGGAAGATGCATAAAAGATTGATTTTTATTTCGAAAGTGTTAGTCTCCTTAAATGGAATTTATGCATAAATAGATGCGTAAAGAAATCTTATATCAAATATAAAAATTCTCTTGAAAGAAATCTTATATCAAATATAAGAATTCTCTTGTATTCCATAAATAGATATGGGAAGTGATAGGATGTGATAAGATGTGTATGAGATGTGATAGGATGTGATAAGAGGTGTATGAGATGTGATAGGGTGTGATAAGATGTGTATGAGATGTGATAGGATGTGATAAGAGGTGTATGAGATGTGATAGGATGTGCTAAGATGAGTTAAGATGTGATAAGATGTGTATGGGATGAGGTAAGAAGTGTATCTGATGGGATAAGATGTATATGGGTTGTGTGATAGGGCGAGAGTGGATGTGATGTGGATGTATGAACGTAGATGTCTTGCTGTATATGTTCCGAGAGTGAATAAAGTGGAAATCTTTGTTCTTGCCTTGAGTCTTGCTCTCTTTGAGACTTTTCTTGGTGGTTACTCCTAAATTAATTTTCTCTTAGTCTCATATTCGTGCATCTTGCGGAATTACCCCAGTTTGCGAGATGAGGACATCTCGCGTTTTTCAAGTGGGTGAGAATGTAAGACTCCTCCCCAGCCTCTCAAGATGTCCAGCATCTTCCCGTGTAATTAAATCCCTCTTCAGAAATATAAAAGATCTTGTTTCTAACTGTTTTAACCTAGAGAGAGAAAATATTCTAGAGAGAGAATATTCAAATTTTTAATATTTTTTTTGGATAGAAAAATATCTCATCTTATTAAAATGAATTCCCTTGAAACAGAAATTCAAAAAGAACTTTCCAATGTGCAATTGAAATTAATTGAAAATGGGTATAAAGGACCTTAGCCTAAGGGTCTAGATTTTTAGAAATTTTTGGATTATGGTCCAATTAAGGTTCCTGTGAGCCAATAGGACCAATCCATGTGTGGGGAGAAGATAAATCCAATTTGTAAAAGAAATTATCCAAAAATGAATAAATGCTCACATAAGATGAAGAGTTGACTAAGGACAAGGCTAATAGTTAAAAAGGGGAGATATTTAGAAGTAAATACTCACATAAGATGAAGAATTGACTATGTACAAGGTTTATTAGTAAGAAACTATGAGTAATATCAAAAATATGGGATATTTTGGGTATAATGATTCCATTTTGACACATATGTAAGGAAGGGAGTCCCTTCAATGAGGCGCCTACTTCACATGCTTGAATGAGTTTTGAACTCAAAAATAATGTGATATTTTTATCTCTCCTCTCTCTTGAACCAAACCAAATCAAAATGGAACCAAACCGAATCAAAAAGTAACCAAACTAGGTCCAAATCTAGTCCAAATTCAACCAAACTGAATCTGGAAAATTCTAAAAATCAGTTAGCCTTGGTTAGAGCCTCCCTCTCCTATAAATAGAACATGAGTCCTTTGAAAAAAATAGGAGAATTTTACTATACTAGAATTATGCTGAAATAATGCTAATTTTTACTATTCTCTAAAATTCTCTCCAAATTGGAGAAATTGGAGCTTCCCTCTTTCTTCAATCCCCATTGGTGGCTCCATCAACATACTAAACCAATTGATTGGATGGGGACCTCTACTGTGAACAAAGAATCAAGTAATTTGTAAGGTAAATGGTGAATTTTGATCTTTTCTATAATTTCTCAATGTTTCTCTCTTCTCAACCCCTCTCAAGATTGAGAAGCTTAATTGGAATGGTTTTTGAATGCTATTGAAGTTAATTGATGAATGGTGGTAAAGAATTACATAAATTGATGAATGCTATTGAAGTTAATTGATGAATGATAGTAAAGAATTACATAAATTTTTATTTATGCTTAATTATAATGGTTTTTATGTAATTTCTCTCTCTCACTCAAGAAATGGTCACACTCATGACCTATTCTCAATCCAAATGAAGCTTTTCATAATGCTTTTTCTTAATCCAAGATTAATCTATGCTTGAGGCCAAATTAATGGCTTTTTTCTATGCTTTTAGTTTATGTATTTCGTGAATATTGATGATTCAATCCATTATGGGTTAATGATCCAATTAGGGATCATTCTAATCATTTTCTTAATGATAAGCTTTATGTTTTAAAATAATTAAGATTTATCAGTCATAGCAGCGGAGCTATGGTAAAATTTTTGTAAAAATTACACATAAAATAATTTCATTCAAAGCATGAAAAGAGGACTTCCTACCATATTCTAGGAATTATCATCCTAGATTAATTGAAAGAATTTCATTGTAATCATAGAGAAATTGATTTTTATATTATACATAATTGATTTTCATGCATAGAGGTATGCATAAAAGATTATTATTTTAATATAAAAATGTTATTTTTATCATAATTAAATTTCATGCATAGAGGTATGCATAAAAGATTATTATTTTATTGTAAAAATATTACTTTTATCATAATTGAATTTCATGCATAGAGGTATGCATAAAAGATTATTATTTTAATGTAAAAGTGTTAGTTTTATCATATTTAGATTTCATGCATAGAGGTATGCATAAAAGATTATTATTTTAATGTAAAAGTGTCACTTTTATCATATTTGGATTTCATGCATAGAGGTATGCATAAAAGATTATTATTTTAATATAAAAGTGTTATTTTTATCATAATTGAATTCCATGCATAGAGGTATGCATAAAAGATTATTATTTTAATATAAAAGTGTTACTTTTATCATAATTGAATTTCATGCATAGAGGTATGCACAAAAGATATTTTTTTATACTAAAAGTGTGATTTTCATAATAAATGGATTTTATGCATAAATTAGATGCATAAGAGAAATTCTTTTATTCTAAAAGTGTAATTCCTACTAAATTGGATTTATGCATGGAAAGATGCATAAAGAATTTATTTTAATCCAAAAGTATCATTCTCATTTAAAATAAATTTATGCATAGGAAGATGCATAAAAGATTGATTTTTATTTCGAAAGTGTTAGTCTCCTTAAATGAAATTTATGCATAAATAGATGCATAAAGAAATCTTATATCAAATATAAGAATTCTCTTGTATTCCATAAATAGATATGGGAAGTGATAGGATGTGATAAGATGTGTATGAGATGTGATAGGATGTGATAAGATGTGTATGAGATGTGATAGGATGTGATAAGAGGTGTATGAGATGTGATAGGGTGTGATAAGATGTGTATGAGATGTGATAGGATGTGATAAGAGGTGTATGAGATGTGATAGGATGTGCTAAGATGAGCTAAGATGTGATAAGATGTGTATGGGATGAGGTAAAAAGTGTATCTGATGGGATAAGATGTATATGGGTTGTGTGATAGGGCGAGAATGGATGTGATGTGGATGTATGAACGTAGATGTCTTGCTGTATATGTTCCGAGAGTGAATAAAGTTGAAATCTTTGTTCTTGTCTTGAGTCTTGCTCTCTTTGAGACTTTTCTTGGTGGTTACTCCTAAATTAATTTTCTCTTAGTCTCATATTCGTGCATCTTGCGGAATTACCCCAGTTTGCGAGATGAGGACATCTCGCGTTTTTCAAGTGGGAGAGAATGTAAGACTCCTCCCCAGCCTCTCAAGATGTCCAGCATCTTCCCGTGTAATTAAATCCCTCTTCAGAAATATAAAAGATCTTGTTTCTAACTGTTTTAACCTAGAGAGAGAAAATATTCTAGAGAGAGAATATTCAGATTTTTAATATTTTTTTTTGGATAGAAAAATATCTCATCTTATTAAAATGAATTCCCCTGAAACAGAAATTCAAAAAGAACTTTCCAATGTGCAATTGGAATTAATTGGAAATGGGTATAAAGGACCTTAGCCTAAGGGTCTAGATTTTCAGAAATTTTTGGATTATGGTCCAATTAAGGTTCCTGTGGGCCAATAGGATCAATCCATGTGTGGGGAGGAGATAAATCCAATTTGTAAAAGAAATTATCCAAAAATGAATAAATGCTCACATAAGATGAAGAGTTGACTAAGGACAAGGCTAATAGTTAAAAAGGGGAGATATTTAGAAGTAAATACTCACATAAGATGAAGAATTGACTATGTACAAGGTTTATTAGTAAGAAACTATGAGTAATATCAAAAATATGAGATATTTTGGGTATAATGATTCCATTTTGACACATATGTAAGGAAGGGGAGTCCCTTCAATGAGGCGCCTACTTCACATGCTTGAATGAGTTTTAAACTCAAAAATAATGTGATATTTTTATCTCTCCTCTCTCTTGAACCAAACCAAATCAAAATGGAACCAAACCGAATCAAAAAGTAACCAAACTAGGTCCAAATCTAGTCCAAATTCAACCAAACTGAATCTGGAAAATTCTAGAAATCAGTTAGCCTTGGTTAGAGCCTCCCTCTCCTATAAATAGAACATGAGTCCTTTGAAAAAAATAGGAGAATTTTACTATACTAGAATTATGCTGAAATAATGCTAATTTTTACTATTCTCTAAAATTCTCTCCAAATTGGAGAAATTGGAGCTTCCCTCTTTCTTCAATCCCCATTGGTGGCTTGTAATAAAGTAGGAACTTTATTCAATAGGGTTAATAATGGGACAAGTCCATGTATAAAAGAGGGGACTTGGACCATGGTTGTAACTTTTGATGATCATTTTTAGAAATGGAAACTTATGTTTCTTGGAGCTCATGGCTTCTCTCTTGGCTTGTGGAAGGCTATTTCCATTCTCTTGGTGAGAGACTAAACACACTTAGGCATCATGTTTACATGGTGATTACTCATATTTTTCATGCATTACATCCCTTCATTCCAATTGGTATCAGAGCTCTTGATTTTGATCATGGGCATGCATGGGTTGTTGGGAAAATTTGCTTGAAAATTTGAGTTTCTTTCATTTTTTTTCTCATTTTCTTGTAATCCTTGAGTGATTCTTGACAAATCTTCTCTAATCTTGCTTAATCTCATGGAGATGGTGAGCATTTCATGGAAATTGCTTGAATTTTGAGTGATTTTGGCCAATTTTGCCATTTTTGGACCAAATTTTGGACCTCTGGACCAAAAATTTGGGGCAATCGGGCCAAAACTTAGGGCAAGTGACTAATTGCAATTAACTTTTCTGCTAATCACGTTTAGTAATCATCTTCTTCTTCCTCAAGCTTTCCATAGCCATGGGATGCTCTTCCTTTACCCGTTTTGATGCCAAACCTTAGGGTTTTTGTAGAGCTTCTTGAGATCTTTCATTTGAGCCTCTTTCTTGCAAATTTTTTTCTCAAGATTTGGGAGCTTGTGAACCTTTCTCTATGGCTGAAAGTTGAGCTTTCATTGCCAAGTTCTACTCAACATAGATGGCTGCAAGCATCATATTATGGTGATTTCTTCTCTCAATGAGCATGGAGACTAGCAATGGGGCTGAATTTTCACTTCCACGTTGAATTTTGGGGCTGATTTTCGTTGATTTTCATCGCCTCTTCCATGCCTCCTCCAAGCTATGAAGCTTAGCCACAAGCTTCATGAAGGATTGCTAAGTGTTTTAGCCCTTTTTGGTGAGATTTTGGGGAGCATTTCATGGCCAATGGAGAGGGAGAAATGGTGTTTTTTGGCTGCAAATCAGGGAGCAAAAAGAGGCTACGTTTTTCTTCAACAAGAGGCTTCTTCAACATTTTCTACCATTGAAGCTTTCCGGATGACATTGGTGAGTGGTTTGATCAATTTCTTGCAAGTTTGAAGCATTTGGTAGAGCTTGGGAATGGATTAGGGTTGGACACATTCAAACTCCCCTAATTTTCAGAAATTAACCATTAAAGCTTGACCATTCACATGCCAATATTGCTTCTCCATGCATTATTGATGGCAATGGTGAAAGGAATTGATTCCACATGAGCTTGGCCAATTCATAGATCACATTTTGGGGGATTTTCTTCATTATGTCTCATTTGGCATGCCATTGATGGAATAGCAAGCTTATGCAATGTTTTTGGAGTCCCTCATGCTCATCTTGATGCCATATGGACACTATGGATGCTATACATAGCCATGCCAATGCTATGTTTTACACATGGGCATAAGAGAGCATAAGTTTTGGAAGCATGCATTTGTCAATATGATGTGAAAGGGATTGTTGGAATGCAATTGCAAATGCCTTGATTGTGGTTAACAAATGCTTATGCAAATGCCATGGTGAGGGCATTGTGAATTGTTGGTTTATGTTGGAGCTTTTGGATGATGGATTGAGGCATGAGTCCATGCTTTATTGATGAGTTCTAAATTGTAAAAGGGCATGAGTCATGCTCAATACTTGTAAGCCAACAAACTTGTTCTATCATTTGATATTATCCACATCATTTTGTACCTACACTCACCATTGCTACCACTTCAAGTTTCTATAGAATCTAGCAATGTGTGAGGGTACCTTGGCATTGGTTGGAGAGGCCAAGGGGAGAATGGCTTGAACTCTTTGTGCCGTGATTGCTTGGTAAAGCGGTACAAAGGGGGATTAGGTACACCGGTGTGAAGAAATGGCCTCAACCTTCACCTTGGAGGAAAACTCGGTGAAGGGGTGAGAAGAGCTTGGCCGGGAGATCGGCAAGCTTCAACGCGCGTCCTCAACAATCCTCACCATCGACTTTGTGGATGCATTTGGGCAATGGGGCCCCTTTTTCGTCATATTGTGTGGATATTGCAAATGCTTTGATGGACAAAGAGTGCATATGATCTTTCATGACATTGTGGGATACAAAGAGTATTGCATTGTGATTTGAGAAGTTGCATTTTCATTTGAGATTTGGTTCCAATTACAAAGGAGACTCTGGCGGAATTTTTCCAACAAGGGAGCCAAACAAGCTTATTGATTGGAGATTTACCCCATGGATACATTTGAAGAGTTATTCACAACTACCAAGGGGAGAAACACCAATCATTTGTAGCCGGATTGAGCTTTGGGACCGAATTTTGGGAATTTCTGGGATTTTACAAAACCCTAATTCAGTCCTAGGGTTTTTGGGATTAGGTCCGAGTGATTACACGACTCTATTCTACTTCTTGAGAGTTTTCAAATGAGCCATAGAACCCCTTAATCGGATATCACAATCTCGGTCAAAGTAGTCATGTTGACTTTCTGGTCAAAGTCAAACAGAATATACTTCCACTTTGACTGAATCAAAATGCTTTTAGGGGTAGGTTCTATCTTCCGTTAGCTTTCTATAGACCCGTCAAAATCCTAATTCCGACATATATTTTGCGTTTTAGAGCCAAATTACTACTTTCAGCTGTCCTGCACAAACCCTAAAACAGAGAGTACTTGCCCACACCTAATTCTTACTGTGTTCATTTGGGAGGATAGTAGACACCATTACCTACCCATAGAACCTTCTTTTGTCCAATTCCGACATCATTTGGGCATTCTACCAACATCTTGCATTTCTTCACTATGCCGAAGGGAAGACCACGCAAGGGTGGGGATGTTGTGCAAGAAATGATCATTGGTGATGAGGACATGGAAGGTAATATGGATGCAAGGGATGCATTCATCAATGAAGACAATGGGGGCAATGTACATAATCAAATTTCTCAAGGGACACAAGCGGCGGTTAACCATGACACCCTCATGCAAATGCTTGTACAACGGTTGGAGACCTTAGACTCCAAGCTTGATTCTCATTTTGAAACATTATCCTCACGGATTGGTGTGATGGAGGACAAGTTTGGGAAGTCTCAAGCACAAGAAAAGCATGGGAATTATGGTGACTATGAGCAAAGAAAAGGCAAGGGCATCTTGAATGAGGATTCCATGAAGGCCGTACAAGAGGATCCATTGGGAGCATCCACTCAGGGATTCATGGCGGATGCACGGAGACCTCTTGTCAAGGACATGTTTCCTCCTTCTTTTCATTCGGGTTTGTCTCACCTCAATGCATCAAAGAGGATGAGGTGTTTGTAAATGATGAGGAGATTGCACTCGATTGGAATCAAATGTCCTTTGCCCAAAGACAAAGGGATGCTCACGAGAAGTGGATGGAATTGTCGAATATCATCAAGAGGGATTACAAAGACTTTGCACAATTTATGGAGTCATACTCGAAGATGCAAAGATTCAAGCCCTCTACCCAACATGATAACCCATCCCACATATCTTCCAAGGATGTCAAAGACAAAATCTCACTATCAAAGTTCAAAGGTGACGGGTCATCTCCGCAAGAGTTGGAGGAGTGGGCTACCAAGCTTGACACCTATTTCCAACTTTACCCAAAAAGTGAGCGTGATATGGTACAATTTTCCTCCTTACATCTTGAAGATTATGCTCATCAATGGTGGAGGCACTTGGTCAAACAAGGGAACACGCCATCAACTTGGGAAGGATTGAAGCGGGAGATGAACTTGGCCTTCATTTCACCCTTAGTGCTCGACCGATACCATGAAGAATGGTATGAGCTTTCTCAAAAGGGGATGATGGTGAGAGGTTACATCAAGAGATTTTTGAAGCTTTCAATGTACGTGGAAGGCTTGAGTGAAGACATGAAGATGAAAAAGTTTGTGCATGGGCTTGAACACTTCATCAAGGCGGATGTGTCGGCTCAAAGGCCTAGCTCTCTCAAAGAAGCTATGAGGTTAGCCGAACTCTATGAGCCAAAGTACAAGAGGTCTCAGCCCATGACCTTCACCAAAGACACACTCAAACCAACCACTACTTCTTACAATTTTGGGAAAGGTCCTACCTCTACATTACCATCCTCTAATCCAAGAACTCCTACATCATTTGGGGGTGGACAGCCAAAGAATGGGATACATCAATTTGATGCCAAAAAGAGTAGTGACTTCATGAAGAAGAAGCCCTTTCAACCCTTCAAGAAGACTCAAAGAATGGATAATCCAAAGATTGATTGTACGCATATGTAAAAACATTGGTCAATTACTTTACTTTGCCATCTTGCAACCCCAATGGTATGTTCCCAACATGTGCAATAGAGGAATATATGGTGTCACTTCTAATCATGATGTATTTTCAAGCTTTCAAAATATCAAATATTATTTTTCATGTATTCAAAGAGTCATGGTATGGTGATGGGGAGTGCTTAAAAAAACCTTTTCTCTCCTCCTTGAAGATAACTAGTTTTTCCTTATTGAATATCACACTATATTCTAAGATTGTATTTATAATTTATAAAATCAACCCCTTCTATTTTAAAAAAGAGGTCAATCTAATTTTAACCAAGATTTTAGGATTCTAGAGTCGAAATAAAAAAGCACAAGATGCCACTTTTCATGCCATTGATGGAATAATTGCTATTTATACATGCTTATTTATAAAAGTTGAGGAAAAGATACGCGTGTGTGTGTGTGTGTGTGTGTGTGTGTGTGTGTGTGTGTGTGTGTGTGTGTACACATGCAAGTTATACAAGGATATTATGTTTCAAGTGCAAAGAGAGGTGGTCACCCGGGCATATGTGCAAATCAAAGAAGATTGTGGCCACTATGATCCTCATGGATGAGGAAGAGAACAAGGATGACTCTCATGACATTGAGGAATGGGAGGATTGCAATGAAGAAGCAAATGAGGAGTCACTTGAAGACCATTCTTTCATCATGGAGGATGGTGAGTTTCCGTTTGATCCGGGAGGTGGAGTTAAGGAAAGCCTTGTGGACGGAGACATGCCTACAAATGCAGAAATTTCAGCTTGCATATGCTCTATCTCACAAGAGTTGTTGGCGGGTTGCAAGAACCCAAGCACACTAAGGTTGGTGGGGACCATCAATGGGAGGGTTGCACATATTCTTGTGGATTCCGGGAGCACTCATAGCTTCATCAACTCTAAATCCATCAACTCTCTCAAACTCAACACAAAGAAGACACCTACAACGTTCCAAGTGCAAGTGGCAAATGGGGAAAGTGAGAAGACTAGCTTGGTTTGCCCCTAATACAACTCAATTGAGAGGATTTTTGGGATTATCTTCTTTCTATAGAAGATTCATGCAACATTATGCATCCATTGCGGCACCTCTTACCGACTTGCTCAAGAGGGAGGCTTTCTTTTGGGATTCCATTGCCAACAAGAGCTTCAATGAGCTCAAGGAGTTGCTCACTTCAGCCCCTATACTTGTATGTCCGGATTTTGCAAAGACATTTTATGTGAGGGCGGATGCAAGTGATAGACGAATTGGGGCAGTTTTGTATCAAGAGCATGGAGTCATTGCATTTGAAAGCAGAAAGCTTACCGAAAAGGAGATGGGGCTTCATGTTTATGAGCAAGAGATGCTAGCCATACTTCATGCCATCAAGAAGTGGAGTCACTATCTTTATGGTGCTCATTTCAAGGTGAGAAGCTTAATTGGAATGGTTTTTGAATGCTATTGAAGTTAATTGATGAATGGTGGTAAAGAATTACATAAATTGAGAATGCTATTGAAGTTAATTGATGAATGATAGTAAAGAATTACATAAATTTTCATTAATGCTTAATTCTAATGGTTCTTATGTAATTTCTCTCTCTCACTCAATAAATGGTCACACTCATGACCTATTCTCAATCCAAATGAAGCTTTTCATAAAGCTTTTCCTTAATCCAAGATTAATCTATGCTTGAGGTCAAATTAATTGCTTTTTTCTATGCTTTTAGTTTATGTATTTCGTGAATATTGATGATTCAATCCATTATGGGTTAATGATCCAATTAGGGATCATTCTAATCATTCCCTTAATGATAAGCTTTATGTTTTAAAATAATTGAGATTTATCAGTCACATAGCAGCGGAGCTATGGCAAAATTTTTGTAAAAATTACACATAAAATAATTTCATTCAAAGCATGAAAAAAAGACTTCCTACCATATTCTAGGAATTATCATCCTAGATTTATTGAAAGAATTTCATTGTAATCATAGAGAAATTGATTTTTATATTATGCATAATTGATTTTCATGCATAGAGGTATGCATAAAAGATTATTATTTTAATATAAAAGTGTTATTTTTATCATAATTGAATAGAGGTATGCATAAAAGATTATTATTTTATTGTAAAAGTGTTACTTTTATCATAATTGAATTTCATGCATAGAGGTATGCATAAAAGATTATTATTTTAATGTAAAAGTGTTACTTTTATCATATTTAGATTTCATGCATAGAGGTATGCATAAAAGATTATTATTTTAATGTAAAAGCGTTACTTTTATCACATTTGGATTTCATGCATAGAGGTATGCATAAAAGATTATTATTTTAATATAAAAGTGTTATTTTTATCATAATTGAATTTCATGCATAGAGGTATGCATAAAAGATTATTATTTTAATGTAAAAGTGTTACTTTTATCATAATTGAATTTCATGCATAGAGGTATGCACAAAAGATATTTTTTTATACTAAAAGTGTGATTGTCATCATAAATGGATTTTATGCATAAATTAGATGCATAAGAGAAATTCTTTTATTCTAAAAGTGTATTTCCTACTAAATTGGATTTATGCATGGAAAGATGCATAAGGAATTTATTTTAATCCAAAAGTGTCATTCTCATTTAAAATGAATTTATGCATAGGAAGATGCATAAAAGATTGATTTTTATTTCGAAAGTGTTAGTCTCCTTAAATGGAATTTATGCATAAATAGATGCGTAAAGAAATCTTATATCAAATATAAGAATTCTCTTGTATTCTATAAATAGATATGGGAAGTGATAGGATGTGATAAGATGTGTATGAGATGTGATAGGATGTGATAAGAGGTGTATAAGATGTGATAGGATGTGCTAAGATGAGTTAAGATGTGATAAGATGTGTATGGGATGAGGTAAGAAGTGTATCTGATGGGATAAGATGTATATGGGTTGTGTGATATGGCGAGAATGGATGTGATGTGGATGTATGAATGTAGATGTCTTGCTGTATATGTTCCGAGAGTGAATAAAGTTGAAATCTTTGTTCTTGTCTTGAGTCTTGCTCTCTTTGAGACTTTTCTTGGTGGTTACTCCTAAATTAATTTTCTCTTAGTCTCATATTCGTGCATCTTGCGGAATTACCCCAGTTTGCGAGATGAGGACATCTCCCGTTTTTCAAGTGGGAGAGAATGTAAGATTCCTCCCCAGCCTCTCAAGATGTCCAGCATCTTCCCGTGTAATTAAATCCCTCTTCAGAAATATAAAAGATCTTGTTTCTAACTGTTTTAACCTAGAGAGAGAAAATATTCTAGAGAGAGAATATTCAGATTTTTAATATTTTTTTTTGATAGAAAAATATCTCATCTTATTAAAATGAATTCCCCTGAAACAGAAATTCAAAAAGAACTTTCCAATGTGCAATTGGAATTAATTGGAAATGGGTATAAAGGACCTTAGCCTAAGGGTCTAGATTTTCAGAAATTTTTGGATTATGGTCCAATTAAGGTTCCTATGGGCCAATAGGATCAATCCATGTGTGGGGAGGAGATAAATCCAATTTGCAAAAGAAATTATCCAAAAATGAATAAATGCTCACATAAGATGAAGAGTTGACTAAGGACAAGGCTAATAGTTAAAAAGGGGAGATATTTAGAAGTAAATACTCACATAAGATGAAGAATTGACTATGTACAAGGTTTATTAGTAAGAAACTATGAGTAATATCAAAAATATGAGATATTTTGGGTATAATGATTCCATTTTAACACATATGTAAGGAAGGGGAGTCCCTTCAATGAGGTGCCTACTTCACATGCTTGAATGAGTTTTAAACTCAAAAATAATGTGATATTTTTATCTCTCCTCTCTCTTGAACCAAACCAAATCAAAATGGAACCAAACCGAATCAAAAAGTAACCAAACTGGGTCCAAAACTAGTCCAAATTCAACCAAACTGAATCTGGAAAATTCTAGAAATCAGTTAGCCTTGGTTTAGAGCCTCCCTCTCCTATAAATAGAACATGAGTACTTTGAAAAAAATAGGAGAATTTTACTATACTAGAATTATGCTGAAATAATGCTAATTTTTACTATTCTCTAAAATTCTCTCCAAATTGGAGCGGAATTACCCCAGTTTGCGAGATGAGGACATCTCGCATTTTTCAAGTGGGAGAGAATGTAAGACTCCTCCCCAGCCTCTCAAGATGTCTAGCATCTTCCCGTGTAATTAAATCCCTCTTCAGAAATATAAAAGATCTTGTTTCTAACTGTTTTAACCTAGAGAGAGAAAATATTCTAGAGAGAGAATATTCAGATTTTTAATATTTTTTTTGGATAGAAAAATATCTCATCTTATTAAAATGAATTCCCCTGAAACAGAAATTCAAAAAGAACTTTCCAATGTGCGATTGGAATTAATTGGAAATGGGTATAAAGGACCTTAGCCTAAGGGTCTAGATTTTCAGAAATTTTTGGATTATGGTCCAATTAAGGTTCCTGTGGGCCAATAGGATCAATCCATGTGTGGGGAGGAGATAAATCCAATTTGCAAAAGAAATTATCCAAAAATGAATAAATGCTCACATAAGATGAAGAGTTGACTAAGGATAAGGTTAATAGTTAAAAAGGGGAGATATTTAGAAGTAAATACTCACATAAGATGAAGAATTGACTATGTACAAGGTTTATTAGTAAGAAACTATAAGTAATATCAAAAATATGAGATATTTTGGGTATAATGATTCCATTTTAACACATATGTAAGGAAGGGGAGTCCCTTCAATGAGGTGCCTACTTCACATGCTTGAATGAGTTTTAAACTCAAAAATAATGTGATATTTTTATCTCTCCTCTCTCTTGAACCAAACCAAATCAAAATGGAACCAAACCGAATCAAAAAGTAACCAAACTAGGTCCAAATCTAGTCCAAATTCAACCAAACTGAATCTGGAAACTTCTAGAAATCAGTTAGCCTTGGTTTAGAGCCTCCCTCTCCTATAAATAGAACATGAGTCCTTTGAAAAAAATAGGAGAATTTTACTATACTAGAATTATGCTGAAATAATGCTAATTTTTACTATTCTCTAAAATTCTCTCCAAATTGGAGCGGAATTACCCCAGTTTGAGAGATGAGGACATCTCGCATTTTTCAAGTGGGAGAGAATGTAAGACTCCTCCCCAGCCTCTCAAGATGTCCAGCATCTTCCCGTGTAATTAAATCCCTCTTCAGAAATATAAAAGATCTTGTTTCTAACTGTTTTAACCTAGAGAGAGAAAATATTCTAGAGAGAGAATATTTAGATTTTTAATATTTTTTTTGGATAGAAAAATATCTCATCTTATTAAAATGAATTCCCCTGAAACAGAAATTCAAAAAGAACTTTCCAATGTGCGAATGGAATTAATTGGAAATGGGTATAAAGGACCTTAGCCTAAGGGTCTAGATTTTCAGAAATTTTTGGATTATGGTCCAATTAAGATTCCTGTGGGCCAATAGGATCAATCCATGTGTGGGGAGGAGATAAATCCAATTTGCAAAAGAAATTATCCAAAAATGAATAAATGCTCACATAAGATGAAGAGTTGACTAAGGATAAGGCTAATAGTTAAAAAGGGGAGATATTTAGAAGTAAATACTCACATAAGATGAAGAATTGACTATGTACAAGGTTTATTAGTAAGAAACTATAAGTAATATAAAAAATATGAGATATTTTGGGTATAATGATTCCATTTTAACACATATGTAAGGAAGGGGAGTCCCTTCAATGAGGTGCCTACTTCACATGCTTGAATGAGTTTTAAACTCAAAAATAATGTGATATTTTTATCTCTCCTCTCTCTTGAACCAAACCAAATCAAAATGGAACCAAACCGAATCACAAAGTAACCAAACTAGGTCCAAATCTAGTCCAAATTCAACCAAACTGAATCTGGAAAATTCTAGAAATCAGTTAGCCTTGGTTAGAGCCTCCCTCTCCTATAAATAGAACATGAGTCCTTTGAAAAAAATAGGAGAATTTTACTATACTAGAATTATGCTGAAATAATGCTAATTTTTACTATTCTCTAAAATTCTCTCCAAATTGGAGAAATTGGAGCTTCCCTCTTTCTTCAATCCCCATTGGTGGCTCCATCAACATACTAAACCAATTGATTGGTTGGGGGCCTCTGCCGTGAACAAAGAATCAAGTAATTTGTAAGGTAAATGGTGAATTTTGATCTTTTCTATAATTTCTCAATGTTTCTCTCTTCTCAACCCCTCTCAAGCTTGAGAAGCTTAATTGGAATGGTTTTTGAATGCTATTGAAGTTAATTGATGAATGGTGGTAAAGAATTACATAAATTGATGAATGCTATTGAAGTTAACTGATGAATGATAGTAAAGAATTACATAAATTTTCATTAATGCTTAATTCTAATGGTTTTTATGTAATTTCTCTCTCTCACTCAAGAAATGGTCACACTCATGACCTATTCTCAATCCAAATGAAGCTTTTCCTTAATCCAAGATTAATCTGAGGCCAAATTAATGGCTTTTTTCTATGCTTTTAGTTTATGTATTTCGTGAATATTGATGATTCAATCCATTATGGGTTAATGATCCAATTAGGGATCATTCTAATCATTATCTTAATGATAAGCTTTATGTTTTAAAATAATTAAGATTTATCAGTCATAGCAGCGGAGCTATGGCAAAATTTTTATAAAAATTACACATAAAATAATTTCATTCAAAGCATGAAAAGAGGACTTCCTACCATATTCTAGGAATTCTCATCCTAGATTAATTGAAAGAATTTCATTGTAATCATAGAGAAATTGATTTTTATATTATGCATAATTGATTTTCATGCATAGAGGTATGCATAAAAGATTATTATTTTAATATAAAAGTGTTATTTTTATCATAATTGAATTTCATGCATAGAGTTATGCATAAGAGATTTTTATTTTATTGTAAAAGTGTTACTTTTATCATAATTGAATTTCATGCATAGAGGTATGCATAAAAGATTATTATTTTAATGTAAAAGTGTTACTTTTATCATATTTAGATTTCATGCATAGAGGTATGCATAAAAGATTATTATTTTAATGTAAAAGTGTTACTTTTATCATATTTGGATTTCATGCATAGAGGTATGCATAAAAGATTATTATTTTAATATAAAAGTGTTATTTTTATCATAATTGAATTTCATGCATAGCGGTATGCATAAAAGATTATTATTTTAATGTAAAAGTGTTACTTTTATCATAATTGAATTTCATGCATAGAGGTATGCACAAAAGATTTTTTTTATACTAAAAGTGTGATTTTCATCATAAATGGATTTTATGCATAAATTAGATGCATAAGAGAAATTCTTTTATTCGAAAAGTGTAATTCCTACTAAATTGGATTTATGCATGGAAAGATGCATAAAGAATTTATTTTAATCCAAAAGTGTCATTCTCATTTAAAATGAATTTATGCATAGGAAGATGCATAAAAGATTGATTTTTATTTCGAAAGTGTTATTCTCCTTAAATGGAATTTATGCATAAATAGATGCGTAAAGAAATCTTATATCAAATATAAGAATTCTCTTGTATTCTATAAATAGATATGGGAAGTGATAGGATGTGATAAGATGTGTATGAGATGTGATAGGATGTGATAAGAGGTGTATGAGATGTGATAGGATGTGCTAAGATAAGTTAAGATGTGATAAGATGTGTATGGGATGAGGTAAGAAGTGTATCTGATGGGATAAGATGTATATGGGTTGTGTGATAGGGCGACAATGGATGTGATGTGGATGTATGAACGTAGATGTCTTGCTGTATATATTCCGAGAGTGAATAAAGTTGAAATCTTTGTTCTTGTCCTGAGTCTTGCTCTCTTTGAGACTTTTCTTGGTGGTTACTCCTAACTTAATTTTCTCTTAGTCTCATATTCGTGCATCTTGCGAAATTACCCGAGTTTGCGAGATGAGGACATCTCCCGTTTTTCAAGTGGGAGAGAATGTAAGATTCCTCCCCAGCCTCTCAAGATGTCCAGCATCTTCCCGTGTAATTAAATCCCTCTTCAGAAATATAAAAGATCTTGTTTCTAACTGTTTTAACCTAGAGAGAGAAAATATTCTAGACAGATAATATTCAGATTTTTAATATTTTCTTTTATAGAAAAATATCTCATCTTATTAAAATAAATTCCCCTGAAACAGAAATTCAAAAAGAACTTTCCAATGTGCAATTGGAATTAATTGGAAATGGGTATAAAGGACCTTAGCCTAAGGGTCTAGATTTTCAGAAATTTTTGGATTATGGTCCAATTAAGGTTCTTGTGGGCCAATAGGATCAATCCATGTGTAGGGAGGAGATAAATCCAATTTGTAAAATAAATTATCCAAAAATGAATAAATGCTCACATAAGATGAAGAGTTGACTAAGGACAAGGCTAATAGTTAAAAAGGGGAGATATTTAGAAGTAAATACTCACATAAGATGAAGAATTGACTATGTACAAGGTTCTCCATTGGTGGCTCCATCAACATACTAAACCAATTGATTGGTTGTTGGGGCCTCTACCATGAACAAAGAATCAAGTAATTTGTAAGGTAAATGGTGAATTTTGATCTTTTCTGTAATTTCTCAATGTTTCTCTCTTCTCAACCCCTCTCAAGCTTGAGAAGCTTAATTGGAATGGTTTTTGAATTCTATTGAAGTTAATTGATGAATGGTGGTAAAGAATTACATAAATTGATGAATGCTATTGAAGTTAATTGATGAATGATAGTAAAGAATTACATAAATTTTTATTAATGCTTAATTCTAATGGTTTTTATGTAATCTCTCTCTCTCACTCAAGAAATGGTCACACTCATGACCTATTCTCAATCCAAATAAAGCTTTTCATAAAGCTTTTCCTAAATCCAAGATTAATCTATGCTTGAGGCCAAATTAATGGCTTTTTTCTATGCTTTTAGTTTATGTATTTCGTGAATATTGATGATTCAATCCATTATGGGTTAATGATCCAATTAGGGATCATTCTAATCATTCCCTTAATGATAAGCTTTATGTTTAAAAATAATTGAGATTTATCAGTCATAGCAGCGGAGCTATGGCAAAATTTTTGTAAAAATTACACATAAAATAATTTCATTCAAAGCATGAAAAGAGGACTTCCTACCATATTCTAAGAGATATCATCCTAGATTAATTGAAAGAATTTCATTGTAATCATAGAGAAATTGATTTTTATATTATGCATAATTGATTTTCATGCATAGAGGTATGCATAAAAGATTATTATTTTAATATAAAAGTGTTATTTTTATCATAATTGAATTTCATGCATAGAGTTATGCATAAAAGATTTTTATTTTATTGTAAAAGTGTTACTTTTATCATAATTGAATTTCATGCATAGAGGTATGCATAAAAGATTATTATTTTAATGTAAAAGTGTTACTTTTATCATATTTAGATTTCATGCATAGAGGTATGCATAAAAGATTATTATTTTAATGTAAAAGTGTTACTTTTATCATATTTGGATTTCATGCATAGAGGTATGCATAAAAGATTATTATTTTAATATAAAAGTGTTATTTTTATCATAATTGAATTTCATGCATAGCGGTATGCATAAAAGATTATTATTTAAATGTAAAAGTGTTACTTTTATCATAATTGAATTTCATGCATAGAGGTATGCACAAAAGATTTTTTTATACTAAAAGTGTGATTTTCATCATAAATGGATTTTATGCATAAATTAGATGCATAAGAGAAATTCTTTTATTCTAAAAGTGTAATTCCTACTAAATTGGATTTATGCATGGAAAGATGCATAAAGAATTTATTTTAATCCAAAAGTGTCATTCTCATTTAAAATGAATTTATGCATAGGAAGATGCATAAAAGATTGATTTTTATTTCGAAAGTGTTAGTCTCCTTAAATGGAATTTATGCATAAATAGATGCGTAAAGAAATCTTATATCAAATATAAGAATTCTCTTGTATTCTATAAATAGATATGGGAAGTGATAGGATGTGATAAGATGTGTATGAGATGTGATAGGATGTGATAAGAGGTGTATGAGATGTGATAGGATGTGCTAAGATGAGTTAAGATGTGATAAGATGTGTATGGGATGAGGTAAGAAGTGTATCGAATGGGATAAGATGTATATGGGTTGTGTGATAGGGCGAGAATGGATGTGATGTGGATGTATGAACATAGATGTCTTGCTGTATATGTTCCAACAGTGAATAAAGTTGAAATCTTTGTTCTTGTCTTGATTCTTGCTCTCTTTGAGACTTTTCTTGGTGGTTACTCCTAAATTAATTTTCTCTTAGTCTCATATTCGTACATCTTGCGGAATTACCCCAGTTTGCGAGATGAGGACATCTCCCGTTTTTCAAGTGGGAGAGAATGTAAGATTCCTCCCCAGCCTCTCAAGATGTCCAGCATCTTCCCGTGTAATTAAATCCCTCTTCAGAAATATAAAAGATCTTGTTTCTAACTGTTTTAACCTAGAGAGAGAAAATATTCTAGAGAGAGAATATTCAGATTTTTAATATTTTTTTGATAGAAAAATATCTCATCTTATTAAAATGAATTCCCCTGAAACAGAAATTCAAGAAGAACTTTCCAATGGTGTGCAATTGGAATTAATTGGAAATGGGTATAAAGGACCTTAGCCTAAGAGTCTAGATTTTCAAAAATTTTTGGATTATGGTCCAATTAAGGTTCCTGTGGGCCAATAGGATCAATCCATGTGTGGGGAGGAGATAAATCCAATTTGTAAAAGAAATTATCCAAAAATGAATAAATGCTCACATAAGATGAAGAGTTGACTAAGGACAAGGCTAATAGTTAAAAAGGGGAGATATTTAGAAGTAAATACTCACATAAGATGAAGAATTGACTATGTACAAGGTTTATTAGTAAGAAACTATGAGTAATATAAAAAATATAAGATATTTTGGGTATAATGATTCCATTTTAACACATATGTAAGGAACGGGAGTCCCTTCAATGAGGCACCTACTTCACATGCTTGAATGAGTTTTAAACTCAAAAATAATGTGATATTTTTATCTCTCCTCTCTCTTGAACCAAACCAAATCAAAATGGAACCAAACCGAATCAAAAAGTAACCAAACTAGGTCCAAATCTAGTCCAAATTCAACCAAACTGAATCTGGAAAATTCTAGAAATCAGTTAGCCTTGGTTAGAGCCTCCCTCTCCTATAAATAGAATATGAGTGCTTTGAAAAAAATAGGAGAATTTTACTATACTAGAATTATGCTGAAATAATGCTAATTTTTACTATTCTCTAAAATTCTCTCCAAATTGGAGAAATTGGAGCTTCCCTCTTTCTTCAATCCCCATTGGTGGCTCCATCAACATACTAAACCAATTGATTGGTTGTTGGGGCCTCTACCGTGAACAAAGAATCAAGTAATTTGTAAGGTAAATGGTGAATTTTGATCTTTTCTATAATTTCTCAATGTTTCTCTCTTCTCAACCCCTCTCAAGCTTGAGAAGCTTAATTGGAATGGTTTTTGAATGCTATTGAAGTTAATTGATGAATGGTGGTAAAGAATTACATAAATTGATGAATGATATTGAAGTTAATTGATGAATGATAGTAAAGAATTACATAAATTTTTATTAATGCTTAATTGTAATGGTTTTTATGTAATTTCTCTCTCTCACTCAAGAAATGGTCACACTCATGACCTATTCTCAATCCAAATGAAGCTTTTCATAAAGCTTTTCCTAAATCCAAGATTAATCTATGCTTGAGGCCAAATTAATGGCTTTTTTCTATGCTTTTAGTTTATGTATTTCATGAATTTTGATGATTCAATCCATTATGGGTTAATGATCCAATTAGGGATCATTCTAATCATTTCCTTAATGATAAGCTTTATGTTTTAAACTAATTGAGATTTATCAGTCATAGCAGCGGAGCTATGGCAAAATTTTTGTAAAAATTACACATAAAATAATTTCATTCAAAGCATGAAAAGAGGACTTCCTACCATATTCTCAGAATTATCATCCTAGATTAATTGAAAGAATTTCATTGTAATCATAGAGAAATTGATTTTTATATTATCCATAATTGATTTTCATGCATAGAGGTATGCATAAAAGATTATTATTTTAATATAAAAGTGTTATTTTTATCATAATTGAATTTCATGCATAGAGGTATGCATAAAAGATTATTATTTTATTGTAAAAGTGTTACTTTTATCATAATTGAATTTCATGCATAGAGGTATGCATAAAAGATTATTATTTTAATGTAAAAGTGTTACTTTTATCATATTTAGATTTCATGCATAGAGGTATGCATAAAAGATTATTATTTTAATGTAAAAGTGTTACTTTTATCATATTTCGATTTCATGCATAGAGGTATGCATAAAAGATTATTCTTTTAATATAAAAGTGTTATTTTTATCATAATTAAATTTCATGCATAGCGGTATGCATAAAAGATTATTATTTTAATGTAAAAGTGTTACTTTTATCATAATTGAATTTCATGCATAGAGGTATGCACAAAAGATTTTTTTTATACTAAAAGTGTGATTTTCATCATAAATGGATTTTATGCATAAAATAGATGCATAAGAGAAATTCTTTTATTCTAAAAGTGTAATTCCTACTAAATTGGATTTATGCATGGAAAGATGCATAAAGAATTTATTTTAATCAAAAAGTGTCATTCTCATTTAAAATGAATTTATGCATAAGAAGATGCATAAAAGATTGATTTTTATTTCGAAAGTGTTAGTCTCCTTAAATGGAATTTATGCATAAATAGATGCGTAAAGAAATCTTATATCAAATATAAGAATTCTCTTGTATTCTATAAATAGATATGGGAAGTATAGGATGTGATAAGATGTGTATGAGATGTGATAGGATGTGATAAGAGGTGTATGAGATGTGATAGGATGTGCTAAGATGAGTTAAGATGTGATAAGATGTGTATGGGATGAGGTAAGAAGTGTATCTGATGGGATAAGATGTATATGGGTTGTGTGATAGGGCGAGAATGGATGTGATGTGGATGTATGAACGTAGATGTCTTGCTGTATATGTTCCGAGAGTGAATAAAGTTGAAATCTTTGTTCTTGTCTTGAGTCTTGCTCTCTTTGAGACTTTTCTTGGTGGTTACTCCTAAATTAATTTTCTCTTAGTCTCATATTCGTGCATCTTGCGGAATTACCCCAGTTTGCGAGATGAGGACATCTCCCGTTTTTCAAGTGGGAGAGAATGTAAGATTCCTCCCCAGCCTCTCAAGATGTCCAGCATCTTCCCGTGTAATTAAATCCCTCTTCAGAAATATAAAAGATCTTGTTTCTAACTGTTTTAACCTAGAGAGAGAAAATATTCTAGAGAGAGAATATTCAGATTTTTAATTTTTTTTTTATAGAAAAATATCTCATCTTATTAAAATGAATTCCGCTGAAACAGAAATTCAAAAAGAACTTTCCAATGTGCAATTGGAATTAATTGGAAATGGGTATAAAGGACCTTAGCCTAAGGGTCTAGATTTTCAGAAATTTTTGGATTATGGTCCAATTAAGGTTCCTGTGGGCCAATAGGATCAATCCATGTGGGAGGAGATAAATCCAATTTGTAAAAGAAATTATCCAAAAATGAATAAATGCTCACATAAGATGAAGAGTTGACTAAGGATAAGGCTAATAGTTAA
The DNA here is from genome assembly GCF_041138505.1 of Cibotium barometz. NCBI lineage: Eukaryota > Viridiplantae > Streptophyta > Polypodiopsida > Cyatheales > Cibotiaceae > Cibotium > Cibotium barometz. Next base: position 58,533,830 of record NC_141057.1, on the reverse strand, counting down.
AAAGGGGAGATATTTAGAAGTAAATACTCACATAAGATGAAGAATTGACTATGTACAAGGTTTATTAGTAAGAAACTATGAGTAATATAAAAAATATGAGATATTTTGGGTATAATGATTCCATTTTAACACATATGTAAGGAAGGGGAGTCCCTTCAATGACGCGCCTACTTCACATGCTTGAATGAGTTTTAAACTCAAAAATAATGTGATATTTTTATCTCTCCTCTCTCTTGAACCAAACCAAATCAAAATGGAACCAAACCGAATCAAAAAGTAACCAAACTAGGTCCAAATCTAGTCCAAATTCAACCAAACTGAATCTGGAAAATTCTAGGAATCAGTTAGCCTTGGTTAGAGCCTCCCTCTCCTATAAATAGAACATGAGTCCTTTGAAAAAAATAGGAGAATTGTACTATACTAGAATTATGCTGAAATAATGCTAATTTTTACTATTCTCTAAAATTCTCTCCAAATTGGAGAAATTGGAGCTTCCCTCTTTCTTCAATCCCCATTGGTGGCTCCATCAACATACTAAACCAATTGATTGGTTGGGGGCCTCTACCGTGACCAAAGAATCAAGTAATTTGTAAGGTAAATGGTGAATTTTGATCTTTTCTATAATTTCTCAATGTTTCTCTCTTCTCAATCCCTCTCAAGCTTGAGAAGCTTAATTGGAATGGTTTTTGAATGCTATTGAAGTTAATTGATGAATGGTGGTAAAGAATTACATAAATTGATGAATGCTATTGAAGTTAATTGATGAATGATAGTAAAGAATTACATAAATTTTCATTAATGCTTAATTCTAATGGTTTTTATGTAATTTCTCTCTCTTACTCAAGAAATGGTCACACTCATGACCTATTCTCAATCCAAATGAAGCTTTTCATAAAGCTTTTTCTTAATCCAAGATTAATCTATGCTTGAGACCAAATTAATGGCTTTTTTCTATGCTTTTAGTTTATGTATTTCGTGAATATTGATGATTCAATCCATTATGGGTTAATGATCCAATTAGGGATCATTCTAATCATTCTCTTAATGATAAGCTTTATGTTTTAAAATAATTAAGATTTATCAGTCATAGCAGCGGAGCTATGGTAAAATTTTTGTAAAAATTACACATAAAATAATTTCATTCAAAGCATGAAAAGAGGACTTCCTACCATATTCTAGGAATTATCATCCTAGATTAATTGAAAGAATTTCATTGTAATCATAGAGAAATTGATTTTTATATTATGCATAATTGATTTTCATGCATAGAGGTATGCATAAAAGATTATTATTTTAATATAAAAGTGTTATTTTTATCATAATTGAATTTCATGCATAGAGGTATGCATAAAAGATTATTATTTTATTGTAAAAGTGTTACTTTTATCATAATTGAATTTCATGCATAGAGGTATGCATAAAAGATTATTATTTTAATGTTAAAGTGTTACTTTTATCATATTTAGATTTCATGCATAGAGGTATGCATAAAAGATTATTATTTTAATGTAAAAGCATTACTTTTATCATATTTGGATTTCATGCATAGAGGTATGCATAAAAGATTATTATTTTAATATAAAAGTGTTATTTTTATCATAATTGAATTTCATGCATAGAGGTATGCATAAAAGATTATTATTTAAATGTAAAAGTCTTACTTTTATCATAATTGAATTTCATGCATAGAGGTATGCACAAAAGATTTTTTTTATACTAAAAGTGTGATTTTTATCATAAATGGATTTTATGCATAAATTAGATGCATAAGAGAAATTCTTTTATTCTAAAAGTGTAATTCCTACTAAATTGGATTTATGCATGGAAAGATGCATAAAGAAGTTATTTTAATCCAAAAGTGTCATTCTCATTTAAAATGAATTTATGCATAGGAAGATGCGTAAAAGATTTGAAAGAAAGTAACAGGGGTGGGTTAGTCCCTCACCAAGGGAGTGGCTCAGGAAGGAGTCACCACTTAGCATCTCACGGGAGAAGCTCACCATTGATTCTTGGAACAAATAACATTATCATGAATGAGCCATAATCCCATTTACATTGGTATTTATACTCCACCCAAGAGTTCACACCTACTTACTAGTTGTCCATGGCCTTGGGCCCATAATGCTTTCTTACAAACCATCCCTTCCCCAATGGTTTCGTCCTCGAAACCTCAAATGAATACCCCAAATTCGGAGAAGAATGTTCCATGTGGCTGAATTTACACCAACCCATATTGCTCTATCAATGCTTCATATCCCTCCAATGCTGAAATAGGTTGCCATGAAGCTTCTTCCTTAGGTAAACCCTTCCATTGAACAAGATACTCCACCAAGGTACGAGTGCGAAGTACCTTTTTCCTTGTACCCAAGATAGCTTCTGGAATGTATTCAATCATTCCCTCTTCATTCATTGGAGGTAACTCATCAACCATTTGATCGATCATACCCACATATCCTTTCAAGTGAGAGACATGAAACACATCATGAATCTTTGTTGTAGATGGAAGTAAGAGTTGATATGCAACCTCCCCAACTCTTCGTATCACTTGATAAGGACCATAATAGCGATGAGCTAGTTTGGTGTTTGTGCTTCCCTTCAAAGACGCATATCTTGACTTTGGTATTCTCAAAAGAACCCAATCTCCCAGTTTGAATTCCAATGGTCTTCGATGAACATTGGCATATTGTCTCATTTTCTCTTGTGCAACCTTCAAATTACTTTTGCATTGTTGCAACAAAGCTTGCATCCTTTCAGCTTCCTCCTTGGCATTATGGTTAGAAGTCTCATATGTACCCACCAACATAGGCAAATTGACCTTGTAACCATATAAAGCCTCAAAGGGTGACATGCCAATGCTCACATGATATGTTGAGTTGTAAGCAAACTCAGCCAAAGGTAACCAATCATCCCATGTGCTTTGAGTATCATGACAATAGTGGCGTAGATATGTTTCCACCCATTTGTTTACTCTTTCTGTCTGACCATCGGTTTCGGGATGATAGGCGGTGCTTGGAGTAAGCTTGGTTCCCATATATTCAAACAATGTTCTCCAAAAAGTGCTCATGAATTTGACATCGCGATCACTCACAATTTGTGACGGCATACCATGCAACTTGAAAACCCCATCAACAAATTGCTTGGCAACATTTTGGGCTGAATATGTGACCTTGGAAGGAATGAAATGGGCCACTTTGGTCAATCTATCCACCACAACATACAAGCTGTCCCACCCTTTCTTTGTGCGCGGAAGGTTAGTAATGAAATCCATTGATATATGACTCCATTTGCCTTCAGGAATGGGCAATGGCTGAAGCAAACCTCCCGGTTTATGTGTAGGATCCTTGTTCAATTGACATGACCGGCACCCACTTACATAAGCATGAATGCTCTTCCACATCCCCTTCCAAAAGAAACTTTTCCTTATTGCATCAAAGGTTTTGTAGACACCCAAATGACCAGCCATAGGAGTACAATGCATCTCTTCCATGATCTTCTTGATAAATGATGAAGTAGGAACCAAGTAGACTTTTCCTTTGTAGTAGAGGAGACCATTTTTCAGCTCATAATGGGGTAACTCTTCACATACACCTTGCTGTAATTTCTGCACTATTTGTGAGGTTTCTTCATCAAACAAGTACTCTTCTTGTATCTCCATGATCCAATCTTTATGCACCTCAGAAATAGCATACAATGAGCAGGCCCACATACGAGACAAGGAATCGGCAACCACATTTTCTTTGCCCTTTGTGTATGTGATTTCAAAATCATAGTTTTGTAGTGTTGCTACCCACCTTCTTTGCTTAGGAGACAAATTGGGTTGTGTGAGGAAATACTTCAGCACCCTATGATCACTTCTCACATAAAAATGACTCCCATATAAGTAATGGTGCCATTTCTTGATAGCATGGAGTATAGCAATCATCTCTTGCTCATACACATGGAGTTCTCTTTCTTTGTCATTCAGCTTTCTACTTTCATAAGCAATGACTCCATGGTCTTGGTAAAGTACCGCACCAATCCCTCTTCCACTTGCATCCGCCCTTATTGTGAAAGGTTTGGTGAAGTCTGGACATACCAAAATAGGTGCTGATGTGAGCATCTTCTTCATATCTTCAAAGCTTTTGTTGGCAATGGCATCCCAAAAGAAGGTTTCCTTCTTCAATTTATCCGTCATTGGGGCTGCAATTTCTGCATAGTGGGCAATAAAGCGCCTATAGAATGAAGATAACCCCAAAAATCCCCTCAATTGAGTAGTGTTTGAAGGAACCGGCCAATTCCTAATACATTCCACTTTCTTTGGATCCACACAAATGCCATCCTTGCTCACAATGTGACCCAAATATTCCACCTCATGTGCCATGAAGGTACATTTTGTCTCCTTAACATACAACTTGTTTTGCCTCAAGACCTCCAAAACCTCTTTCACGTGCTTCAAATGCACTTCCTCATCTTTGCTATAGATAAGTATGTCGTCGAAAAAGACCAATACAAACTTGTAGAGGAAAGGTTGAAGCACTTTGTTCATCAATGCTTGAAAAGTTGCCGGTGCATTGCATAATCCAAACGGCATAACCATGAATTGGTAAAGACCCCTTTCTGTACGAAATGCTGTTTTGAACTCATCACCACTTTTCATCCTTATTTGATGGTATCCGGAACGCAAATCAATCTTTGAAAAGCATGTGGCACCCTTCAACTCATCCAAAAGATCATCCACTCTTGGTATTGGAAATCGATTTTTGATGGTGATCTTATTCAAATCACGGTAATCAATGCACATGCGAAAAGTACCATCCTTTTTCTTCACAAGTAGCACCGGAGAAGCAAAAGGAGATTGACTTGGTTCAACCCATCCCATGTCAATGAGTTCTTTGACTTGCTTTGCCACCTCTTCCTTTTCAACCTTTGACAAACGATAGGGAGGCTTGTTGATTGGTTTGGCATTTGGTTCCAAATCAATAGCATGATCAACACTCCTCTTTGGCGGCATTGATTTTGGCATGGTAAACACATCTTCATAATCCTTGAGTAGCTTAACCATGTCCACATTTTCGATGCAATCCTTTTTGCTATTATCTTCCTCTTTGCAAAGCTGTAGTACATAAACATAGCCCTCTTTCTTGAACTCTTTCTTCATTTGAGTAGCATTGATCATGAAGAGCTTGGACCCTTGCATTCCATTCAATGTAATAACCCTTCCATGATGCACAAAACTCATGAAACTTTTCTGTAAGTTCATGGTAAAAGAGTTCAAAGTGGACAGCCAATCACATCCAAGTACTATGTCAATTGGTCCCAACTCAATCACCAAAAGATCAACTTTGCAAGAGTAGTTCTTGGACAACTCCAATTTTGTACTTTGACACTTCATATTGCAACTCATTGAATCACCATTGGCCACTTGCACCATGTGCTTGTTTGGTAAAGAAGTTGGTTGCATTTTGAGAGTGTTCAAAGACCTTTTATTGACAAAACTATGCGTGCTTCCAGTATCAATGAGTGCATATGCTGTTCTCCCATTCACCTTGATCTTCAATCTCAATGTGTTGGCACCCTTACTTCCCGCATAAGCATCATGAGAGATTGTACACAAGGTAGTATGTGCACTATTGTCTTCATCCCACACGCATAGAGGCATTCCATCATCCATTTTGTCATGAGCAAACTTTAGTTTCCCACCCGGATCAAAAGGAAACTCAGGATTTTCTTCATCAAAACCATCATCATGAGAACCTCCACCCTCATGAGGATCTCCCCATCCTAAGGCATCATTGCATTCAAGGAATTGCTCCTCCTCATGATTAGCATTGTCCTCAGTGATAATGTAGCTTATGGACATATCCTTGGATTTGCATACTTTGAAGTGATCCTTGTTCCATTTTTCTCCACATTTGAAACATAGACCTTTGAGCCTCATTTCATGCAAACGGTCCTCCTTGATAACCTTGCTTTTTGAACCCCCATTTGCTGGCTTGGACTCATTGTATGTAGCTTTGTTGGACATAAATGGTGGTTTAAATGGAAGTCTATTAGACCCTCTACCATACACGGTAGGAAATCTTGGAAGGTTAGGTCTTGTGTTTGCATGAGAACCCATTTCAGTCCTTGTGATCACTTCCCCTTTGATATTCCCTTTGCTAGCCCACTTTGTCAAGTACTTTTCTTCATGAATTTCTGCAAGCATCATTGCCTTCTTCAAAGTGGCGGGTTCATGAGACTTGACATCACCACCAATAGGAGCTTTCAAGCCCCTTATATACTTAACAACAAGATAATGCTCATCAAAGTCGTCCAAGTATAATAGAAGCTTTAGAAACTTATGAGAATATTCCTTCACAGTAGTGATTTGCTCTAGCTTGTCCCATTCCACAATGTGATTGTCCCTTTGCATGCGAGAAGTAAACTCTTCTGCCATGTCATTCTTGAATTCTTCCCAAGTAGTGATGACATAACCATGAGATTGCTTCCTCCTCCACCAAGTGTGAGCAAAACCTTCAAGATGAAGTGAGGCAAAGTAGACTTTGGCAATCTCGCTCCTTGGGCTGATTTCGAAGTAGAGATCCATCTTGTTTGCCCACTCTTCAAAGTCTTCGATAGAATTTGATTCTCCTTTGAACTTATTAAATATGATTTTGTCCTTCACAGCATTGTTAAAATCACCATGCATTCTTGAACCCCTCTGTCGTGCTCTTGGATCATCAAATCCTCTTCCTTCACCCAAGTGTCTATGCATTTGCTCATCTTCCAATTGCCAATCACCTGCATCTTTAAATCCCTTCTGTTCATACCCTCTTCTTGCATCTTGCATAAAGGATGAAGTTCTTGGAATACTGGCATTGGATCTCTCATAAGAAGCATCACCCATAGGTCTCTTGCCCTTGTCCATGTAAGAAGAATGTGGCATCATTTGAGGTGGCATCATTTGTCTTACTTTGTTCTCTTCTGGCATAGAAGGCTTTCCATCATGTTTGGCATCATAATGTACACCATCCATTGCATTCATATCGGCTTCTTGGTTGAGCTTGAGAGGAGCCAATGCACTAATGGCTTTCTCCAAGTCTTTTAACCCTCTTTGCATCACGTCATCCAGGTAGTGGTGTCGCTTGTCGAACCGTTCCATGAGGTGTTCACCAAATTGTTGTTGCCGATTTGTTTGGTTATTTTCAATCCTTTGAAACATACTCTCCATAGCCATTAACATCATGTCCACTGTTAGCGGAGTAGTTCCCAAAGATTGAGGCATTTCCATTGGCTGAGATTCATCTGGAGATGGTGCTTTTATGGTTGAACTTTCTTCATTCCTCGTTGATGAACTCGTTGCCATCATTGCTTCCGGTTGTCTTTGATCATTTTCATTCCGGGCTCCCTTGTTTTGACCTCCTCTAGTCATTTCCATGCGCTTAATTGATCCCCCTTTGCAAAGACCACTTACTTGATTTTTTTTTTCTCTATTCAAACGGTATCCGATTTGGGTGATCTTTATATCAACGCGAAGCTCTCGACGAGACGAATAAGAATCCCCAAAAACAGATCTGAAAAAGTCAACAGCCTTTGACCAGTCAACTATACCGGCTGAAAGTCAACTCTTGATGTTAACCGCTCAATTCTTATCCGATTTGGGTGATCTTTATATCGATGCGAAGCTCTTGACGAGATGAGTAAGGATCCCCAAAAATAGATTTGAAAAAGTCAACAGCCTTTGACCAGTCAACTATTCTAGCTGAAAGTCAACTCTTGACTTTGACCGCTCAATACTACTCCGATTTGAGTGATCTTTAGCTTGTTTGAAAGAGGTTTTCGGGTAGATTGAAGGGCTTTCAGGACAGATTTGAAAAGCTTTTGAAAAACCCTAGAAATTCAAGGATTTGTCCTGGCTGCAAGTGGGCAAATTTTGCAAAAATTTTGCCATAGTCTCCCCTCTTTTTGCACCAAATCTCAATCAAATCAAAGCATCTCAATCAAGTATTAAAATCCTTATGCATTTGACCATTGTAAGTAAATCAATCCTCAATCATTTTTCCATCTGAGCATGTGACCTTATGGCATCAATTTTGTCCTTTTGCATAAGAAGTCGATGTAGAGGATTTGCTTGTTTGCTCAAGTCGAATGAAGTGGTCGATGAAGCGCGTCGATGCTTGCCGATCTCCCGGCCAAGCACTTCTCACCCCTTCACCAAGTTTACATCCAAGGTGAAGGTTGAGGCCATTTCTTTACCACCAAGTACCTAATCCTCTTCCTTACCGCGTTACCCGGCACTAACGGCAAGGAAGATTCAAGACATTCTCCCCTTGGCCTCTCCTCCAAATGCCAAGGTACCCTTACTTCATTCTAGATTCTAGGAATAAAGTGGGATACAATCGTGAGTGGAATGTGGTTACAAGCTCAAATGAATGAGTAGAGTTGACTTACAATTGATTTATAGCATGACTCATGCTCATTCATATCATAATACATGGTTCATAGTGCTTCCTTCATCACATCCACTCATAGCAATGTCAATACATTTCCACATACATCAACAACATCCAAGTGTTATGAAGCGGTGTACTCGGGTCGCGTTCTGGGCACGAGTTCCTGCTCGGGACTAGAAAATCCAGTACAAAAGTGAAAACAGAGAGCACTTGCTGAATCCTGCACCTCAAGACCTATAGCTCGTCTCGAAGAGGACGACGAGCCGGTCGTTTTGAGTACTAGAACTCTAAAAACGGAGTTCGTATGAGAGAGTTATAACCAAAAACGTGCAACCGGCAATGGAAAACGGTGTCACCAAAAAGCAGGCTTCCAACCCAAAACATTTTATTCAATCCCCCAAATGTGCCCAAAGCTATGCTCACTTATGCCAATATGCAAGGCATAGCATTGAATGGCTATGTGTAGCATTCAAGCATTCATAATGCATAAAGAGCAGCATGAATGGCCATGATTAAAGTCCAATTTCTGAAAATGGGGGTTTTATGTGTAATAAAACCCTAATTCACTCCATAGCTTGAAAGAATGCTTCAAAATTGTAAGGAAGTGATGGAGCAACTCACCAATGTCACCCGGGAAGCCTTAATGCTTGAATTTGTTGAAGGAGATGAAGATTAGGGTCACTTTGGTGAAAAACGTGGGCAGCTTTGGTAGTGATTTTCAGCCACATTGGGAGCCCCATTGCTCATGGAAAATAGGTGAAATACTTCATAAAACATTGCTAGATACATGAGAGACTCAATGCCCTTTGCTCATGTTGAGATTCCATGGCTAGGGTTTGCAAGAAAGCTCCCAAACAAAAAACGTTTTTGATTAACAACTGCTAATCAAGATTAGAAATTTTTCCCAATTTGGTCCACTCATTCCAAAAAAAAATAGGTCCATGTGCTCAGATTTGAACCACAAACTCTACCTTAGCCATATCCCCTTCCCCCATGAATCAAATGAAGCAGAAATTTCACGAAATGAGAAGAAGAAAAGAAAAATTAAAAATCATGGATCAAAAGCCATGCTCTGATACCAATGAAAGAAAGTAACAGGGGTGGGTTAGTCCCTCACCAAGGGAGTGGCTCAGGAAGGAGTCACCACTTAGCATCTCACGGGAGAAGCTCACCATTGATTCTTGGAACAAATAACATTATCATGAATGAGCCATAATCCCATTTACATTGGTATTTATACTCCACCCAAGAGTTCACACCTACTTACTAGTTGTCCATGGCCTTGGGCCCATAATGCTTTCTTACAAGATTGATTTTTATTTCGAAAGTGTTAGTCTCCTTAAATGGAATTTATGCATGAATAGATGCGTAAAGAAATCTTATATCAAATATAAGAATTCTCTTGTATTCTATAAATAGATATGGGAAGTGATAGGATGTGATAAGATGTGTATGAGATGTGATAGGATGTGCTAAGATGAGTTAAGATGTGATAGGATGTGATAAGAGGTGTATGAGATGTGATAGGATGTGCTAAGATGAGTTAAGATGTGATAAGATGTGTATGGGATGAGGTAAGAAGTGTATCTGATGGGATAAGATGTATATGGGTTGTGTGATAGGGCGAGAATGGATGTGATGTGGATGTATGAACGTAGATGTCTTGCTGTATATGTTCCGAGAGTGAATAAAGTTGAAATCTTTGTTCTTGTCTTGAGTCTTGCTCTCTTTGAGACTTTTCTTGGTGGTTACTCCTAAATTAATTTTCTCTTAGTCTCATATTCGTGCATCTTGCGGAATTACCCCAGTTTGCGAGATGAGGACATCTCCCGTTTTTCAAGTGGGAGAGAATGTAAGATTCCTCCCCAGCCACTCAAGATGTCCAGCATCTTCCCGTGTAATTAAATCCCTCTTCAGAAATATAAAAGATCTTGTTTCTAACTGTTTTAACCTAGAGAGAGAAAATATTCTAGAGAGAGAATATTCAGATTTTTATTTTTTTTTTATAGAAAAATATCTCATCTTATTAAAATGAATTCCGCTGAAACAGAAATTCAAAAAGAACTTTCCAATGTGCAATTGGAATTAATTGGAAATGGGTATAAAGGACCTTAGCCTAAGGGTCTAGATTTTCAGAAATTTTTGGATTATGGTCCAATTAAGGTTCCTGTGGGCCAATAGGATCAATCCATGTGTGGGGAGGAGATAAATCCAATTTGTAAAAGAAATTATCCAAAAATGAATAAATGCTCACATAAGATGAAGAGTTGACTAAGGACAAGGCTAATAGTTAAAAAGGGGAGATATTTAGAAGTAAATACTCACATAAGATGAAGAATTGACTATGTACAAGGTTTATTAGTAAGAAACTATGAGTAATATCAAAAATATGAGATATTTTGGGTATAATGATTCCATTTTAACACATATGTAAGGAAGGGGAGTCCCTTCAATGAGGCGCCTACTTCACATGCTTGAATGAGTTTTAAACTCAAAAATAATGTGATATTTTTATCTCTCCTCTCTCTTGAACCAAACCAAATCAAAATGGAACCAAACCGGATCAAAAAGTAACCAAACTAGGTCCAAATCTAGTCCAAATTCAACCAAACTGAATCTAGAAAATTCTAGAAATCAGTTAGCCTTGGTTAGAGCCTCCCTCTCCTATAAATAGAACACGAGTCCTTTGAAAAAATAGGAGAATTGTACTATACTAGAATTATGCTAAAATAATGCTAATTTTTACTATTCTCTAAAATTCTCTCCAAATTGGAGAAATTGGAGCTTCCCTCTTTCTTCAATCCCCATTGGTGGCTCCATCAACATACTAAACCAATTGATTGGTTGGGGGCCTCTACCGTGAACAAAGAATCAAGTAATATGTAAGGTAAATGGTAAATTTTGATCTTTTCTATAATTTCTCAATGTTTCTCTCTTCTCAACCCCTCTCAAGATTGAGAAGCTTAATTGGAATGGTTTTTGAATGCTATTGAAGTTAATTGATGAATGGTGGTAAAAAATTACATAAATTGATGAATGCTATTGATGAATGATAGTAAAGAATTACATAAATTTTCATTAATGCTTAATTCTAATGGTTTTTATGTAATTTCTCTCTCTCCCTCAAGAAATGGTCACACTCATGACCTATTCTCAATCCAAATGAAGCTTTTCATAAAGCTTTTTCTTAATCCAAGATTAATCTATGCTTGAGGCCAAATTAATGGCTTTTTTCTATGCTTTTAGTTATGTATTTCGTGAATATTGATGATTCAATCCATAATGGATTAATGATCCAATTAGGGATCGTTCTAATCATTCCCTTAATGATAAGCTTTATGTTTTAAAATAATTGAGATTTATCAGTCATAGCAGCGGAGCTATGGCAAAATTTTTGTAAAAATTACACATAAAATAATTTCATTCAAAGCATGAAAAGAGGACTTCCTACCATATTCTAGGAATTATCATCCTAGATTAATTGAAAGAATTTCATTGTAATCATAGAGAAATTGATTTTTATATTATGCATAATTGATTTTCATGCATAGAGGTATGCATAAAAGATTATTATTTTAATATAAAAGTGTTATTTTTATCATAATTGAATTTCATGCATAGAGGTATGCATAAAAGATTATTATTTTATTGTAAAAGTGTTACTTTTATCATAATTGAATTTCATGCATAGAGGTATGCATAAAAGATTATTATTTTAATGTAAAAGTGTTACTTTTATCATATTTAGATTTCATGCATAGAGGTATGCATAAAAGATTATTATTTTAATGTAAAAGCGTTACTTTTATCATATTTGGATTTCATGCATAGAGGTATGCATAAAAGATTGTTATTTTAATATAAAAGTGTTATTTTTATCATAATTAAATTTCATGCATAGAGGTATGCATAAAAGATTATTATTTTAATGTAAATGTGTTACTTTTATCATAATTGAATTTCATGCATAGAGGTATGCACAAAAGATATTTTTTTATACTAAAAGTGTGATTTTCATCATAAATGGATTTTATGCATAAATTAGATGCATAAGAGAAATTCTTTTATTCTAAAAGTGTAATTCCTACTAAATTGGATTTATGCATGGAAAGATGCATAAAGAATTTATTTTAATCCAAAAGTGTCATTCTCATTTAAAATGAATTTATGCATAGGAAGATGCATAAAAGATTGATTTTTATTTCGAAAGTGTTAGTCTCCTTAAATGGAATTTATGCATAAATAGATGCATAAAGAAATCTTATATCAAATATAAGAATTCTCTTGTATTCTATAAATAGATATGGGAAGTGATAGGATGTGATGAGATGTGTATGAGATGTGATAGGATGTGATAAGAGGTGTATGAGATGTGATAGGATGTGCTAAGATGAGTTAAGATGTGATAAGATGTGTATGGGATGAGGTAAGAAGTGTATCTGATGGGATAAGATGTATATGGGTTGTGTGATAGGGCGAGAATGGATGTGATGTGGATGTATGAACGTAGATGTCTTGCTGTATATGTTTCGAGAGTGAATAAAGTTGAAATCTTTGTTCTTGTCTTGAGTCTTGCTCTCTTTGAGACTTTTCTTGGTGGTTACTCCTAAATTAATTTTCTCTTAGTCTCATATTCGTGCATCTTGCGGAATTACCCCAGTTTGCGAGATGAGGACATCTCTCGTTTTTTAAGTGGGAGAGAATGTAAGATTCCTCCCCAGCCTCTCAAGATGTCCAGCATCTTCCCGTGTAATTAAATCCCTCTTCACAAATATAAAAGATCTTGTTTCTAACTGTTTTAATCTAGAGAGAGAAAATATTCTAGAGAGAGAATATTCAGATTTTTAATATTTATTTTGATAGAAAACTATCTCATCTTATTAAAATGAATTCCCTTGAAACAGAAATTCAAAAAGAACTTTCCAATGTGGAATTGGAATTAATTGGAAATGGGTATAAAGGACCTTAGCCTAAGGGTCTAGATTTTCAGAAATTTTTGGATTATGGTCCAATTAAGGTTCCTGTGGGCCAATAGGATCAATCCATGTGTGGGGAGGAGATAAATCCAATTTGTAAAAGAAATTATCCAAAAATGAATAAAACTAAGGACAAGGCTAATAGTTAAAAAGGGGAGATATTTAGAAGTAAATACTCACATAAGATGAAGAATTGACTATGTACAAGGTTTATTAGTAAGAAACTATGAGTAATATCAAAAATATGAGATATTTTGGGTATAATGATTCCATTTTAACACATATGTAAGGAAGGGGAGTCCCTTCAATGAGGCACCTACTTCACATGCTTGAATGAGTTTTAAACTCAAAAATAATGTGATATTTTTATCTCTCCTCTCTCTTGAACCAAACCAAATCAAAATGGAACCAAACCGAATCAAAAAGTAACCAAACTAGGTCCAAATCTAGTCCAAATTCAACCAAACTGAATCTGGAAAATTCTAGAAATCAGTTAGCCTTGGTTAGAGCCTCCCTCTCCTATAAAAAAAATATGAGTGCTTTGAAAAAAATAGAAGAATTTTACTATACTAGAATTATGCTGAAATAATGCTAATTTTTACTATTCTCTAAAATTCTCTCCAAATTGGAGAAATTGGAGCTTCCCTCTTTCTTCAATCCCCATTGGTGGCTCCATCAACATACTAAACCAATTGATTGGTTGTTGGGGCCTCTACCGTGAACAAAGAATCAAGTAATTTGTAAGGTAAATGGTGAATTTTAATCTTTTCTATAATTTCTCAATGTTTCTCTCTTCTCAACCCCTCTCAAGCTTGAGAAGCTTAATTTGAATGGTTTTTGAATGCTATTGAAGTTAATTGATGAATGGTGGTAAAGAATTACATAAATTGATGAATGCTATTGAAGTTAATTGATGAATGATAGTAAAGAATTATATAAATTTTTATTAATGCTTAATTCTAATGGTTTTTATGTAATTTCTCTCTCTCACTCAAGAAATGGTCACAGTCATGACCTATTCGCAATCCAAATGAAGCTTTTCATAAAGCTTTTCCTAAATCCAAGATTAATCTATGCTTGAGGCCAAATTAATGGCTTTTTTCTATGCTTTTAGTTTATGTATTTCGTGAATATTGATGATTCAATCCATTATGGGTTAATGATCCAATTAGGGATCATTCTAATCATTCTCTTAATGATAAGCTTTATGTTTTAAAATAATTGAGATTTATCAGTCATAGCAGCGGAGCTTTGGCAAAATTTTTGTAAAAATTACACATAAAATAATTTCATTCAAAGCATGAAAAGAGGACTTCCTACCATATTCTAGGAATTATCATCCTAGATTAATTGAAAGAATTTCATTGTAATCATAGAGAAATTGATTTTTATATTATGCATAATTGATTTTCATGCATAGAGGTATGCATAAAAGATTATTATTTTAATATAAAAGTGTTATTTTTATCATAATTGAATTTCATGCATAGAGGTATGCATAAAAGATTATTATTTTATTGTATAAGTGTTACTTTTATCATAATTGAATTTCATGCATAGAGGTATGCATAAAAGATTAATATTTTAATGTAAAAGTGTTACTTTTATCATATTTAGATTTCATGCATAGAGGTATGCATAAAAGATTATTATTTTAATGTAAAAGTGTTACTTTTATCATATTTAGATTTCATGCATAGAGGTATGCATAAAAGATTATTATTTTAATATAAAAGTGTTATTTTTATCATAATTGAATTTCATGCATAGCGGTATGCATAAAAGATTATTATTTTAATGTAAAAGTGTTACTTTTATCATAATTGAATTTCATGCATAGAGGTATGCACAAAAGATTTTTTTATATACTAAAAGTGTGATTTTCATCATAAATGGATTTTATGCATAAATTAGATGCATAAGAGAAATTCTTTTATTCTAAAAGTGTAATTCCTACTAAATTGGATTTATGCATGGAAAGATGCATAAAGAATTTATTTTAATCCAAAAGTGTCATTCTCATTTAAAATGAATTTATGCATAGGAAGATGCATAAAAGATTGATTTTTATTTTGAAAGTGTTAGTCTCCTTAAATGGAATTTATGCATAAATAGATGCGTAAAGAAATCTTATATCAAATATAAGAATTCTCTTGTATTCTATAAATAGATATGGGAAGTGATAGGATGTGATGAGATGTGTATGAGATGTGATAGGATGTGATAAGAGGTGTATGAGATGTGATAGGATGTGCTAAGATGAGTTAAGATGTGATAAGATGTGTATGGGATGAGGTAAGAAGTGTATCTGATGGGATAAGATGTATATGGGTTGTGTGATAGGGCGAGAATGGATGTGATGTGGATGTATGAACGTAGATGTCTTGCTGTATATGTTCCGAGAGTGAATAAAGTTGAAATCTTTGTTCTTGTCTTGAGTCTTGCTCTCTTTGAGACTTTTCTTGGTAGTTACTCCTAAATTAATTTTCTCTTAGTCTCATATTCGTGCATCTTGCGGAATTACCCCAGTTTGCGAGATGAGGACATCTCCCGTTTTTCAAGTGGGAGAGAATGTAAGATTCCTCCCCAGCCTCTCAAGATGTCCAGCATCTTCCCGTGTAATTAAATCCCTCTTCAGAAATATAAAAGATCTTGTTTCTAACTGTTTTAACCTAGAGAGAGAAAATATTCTAGAGAGAGAATATTCAGATTTTTAATATTTTTTTTTGATAAAAAAATATCTCATCTTATTAAAATGAATTCCGCTGAAACAGAAATTCAAGAAGAACTTTCCAATGTGCAATTCGAATTAATTGGAAATGGGTATAAAGGACCTTAGCCTAAAAGTGTAGATTTTCAGAAATTTTTGGATTATGGTCCAATTAAGGTTCCTGTGGGCCAATAGGATCAATCCATGTGTGGGGAGGAGATAAATCCAATTTGTAAAAGAAATTATCCAAAAATGAATAAATGCTCACATAAGATGAAGAGTTGACTAAGGACAAGGCTAATAGTTAAAAAGGGGAGATATTTAGAAGTAAATACTCACATAAGATGAAGAATTGACTATGTACAAGGTTTATTAGTAAGAAACTGTGAGTAATATAAAAAATATGAGATATTTTGGGTATAATGATTCCATTTTAACACATATGTAAGGAAGGGGAGTCCCTTCAATGAGGCGCCTACTTCACATGCTTGAATGAGTTTTAAACTCAAAAATAATGTGATATTTTTATCTCTCCTCTCTCTTGAACCAAACCAAATCAAAATGGAACCAAACCGAATCAAAAAGTAACCAAACTAGGTCCAAATCTAGTCCAAATTCAACCAAACTGAATCTGGAAAATTCTAGAAATCAGTTAGCCTTGGTTAGAGCCTCCCTCTCCTATAAATAGAACATGAGTCCTTTGAAAAAATAGGAGAATTGTACTATACTAGAATTATGCTGAAATAATGCTAATTTTTACTATTCTCTAAAATTCTCTCCAAATTGGAGAAATTGGAGCTTCACTCTTTCTTCAATCCCCATTGGTGGCTCCATCAACATACTAAACCAATTGATTGGTTGGGGGCCTCTACCGTGAACAAAGAATCAAGTAATTTGTAAGGTAAATGGTGAATTTTGATCTTTTCTATAATTTCTCAATGTTTCTCTCTTCTCAACCCCTCTCAAGCTTGAGAAGCTTAATTGGAATGGTTTTTGAATGCTATTGAAGTTAATTGATGAATGGTGGTAAAGAATTACATAAATTGATGAATGCTATTGAAGTTAATTGATGAATGATAGTAAAGAATTATATAAATTTTCATTAATGCTTAATTCTAATAGTTTTTATGTAATTTCTCTCTCTCACTCAAGAAATGGTCACACTCATGACCTATTCTCAATCCAAATGAAGCTTTTCATAAAGCTTTTTCTTAATCCAAGATTAATCTATGCTTGAGGCCAAATTAATGGCTTTTTTCTATGCTTTTAGTTTATGTATTTCGTGAATATTGATGATTCAATCCATTATGGGTTAATGATCCAATTAGGGATCATTCTAATCATTCTCTTAATGATAAGCTTTATGTTTTAAAATAATTGAGATTTATCAGTCATAACAGCGGAGCTATGGCAAAATTTTTGTAAAAATTACACATAAAATAATTTCATTCAAAGCATGAAAAGAGGACTTCCTACCATATTCTAGGAATTATCATCCTAGATTAATTGAAAGAATTTCATTGTAATCATAGAGAAATTGATTTTTATATTATACATAATTGATTTTCATGCATAGAGGTATGCATAAAAGATTATTATTTTAATATAAAAGTGTTATTTTTATCATAATTAAATTTCATGCATAGAGGTATGCATAAAAGATTATTATTTTATTGTAAAAGTGTTACTTTTATCATAATTGAATTTCATGCATAGAGGTATGCATAAAAGATTATTATTTTAATGTAAATATGTTACTTTTATCATATTTAGATTTTATGCATAGAGGTATGCATAAAAGATTATTATTTTAATGTAAAAGCGTTACTTTTATCATATTTGGATTTCATGCATAGTGGTATGTATAAAAGATTATTATTTTAATATAAAAGTGTTATTTTTATCATAATTGAATTTCATGCATAGAGGTATGCATAAAAGATTATTATTTTAATGTAAAAGTGTTACTTGTATCATAATTGAATTTCATGCATAGAGGTATGCACAAAAGATTTTTTTTATACTAAAAGTGTGATTTTCATCATAAATGGATTTTATGCATAAATTAGATGCATAAGAGAAATTCTTTTATTTTAAAAGTGTAATTCCTACTAAATTGGATTTATGCATGGAAAGATGCATAAAGAATTTATTTTAATCCAAAAGTGTCATTCTCATTTAAAATCAATTTATGCATAGGAAGATGCATAAAAGATTGATTTTTATTTCGAAAGTGTTAGTCTCCTTAAATGGAATTTATGCATAAATAGATGCGTAAAGAAATCTTATATCAAATATAAGAATTCTCTTGTATTCTATAAATAGATATGGGAGGTGATAGGATGTGATAAGATGTGTATGAGATGTGATAGGATGTGATAAGAGGTGTATGAGATGTGATAGGATGTGCTAAGATGAGTTAAGATGTGATAAGATGTGTATGGGATGAGGTAAGAAGTGTATCTGATGGGATAAGAAGTATATGGGTTGTGTGATAGGGCGAGAATGGATGTGATGTGGATGTATGAACGTAGATGTCTTGCTGTATATGTTTCGAGAGTGAATAAAGTTGAAATCTTTGTTCTTGTCTTGAGTCTTGCTCTCTTTGAGACTTTTCTTGGTGGTTACTCCTAAACTAATTTTCTCTTAGTCTCATATTCGTGCATCTTGCGGAATTACCCCAGTTTGCGAGATGAGGACATCTCTCGTTTTTTAAGTGGGAGAGAATGTAAGATTCCTCCCCAGCCTCTCAAGATGTCCAGCATCTTCCCGTGTAATTAAATCCCTCTTCACAAATATAAAAGATCTTGTTTCTAACTGTTTTAATCTAGAGAGAGAAAATATTCTAGAGAGAGAATATTCAGATTTTTAATATTTATTTTGATAGAAAACTATCTCATCTTATTAAAATGAATTCCCTTGAAACAGAAATTCAAAAAGAACTTTCCAATGTGGAATTGGAATTAATTGGAAATGGGTATAAAGGACCTTAGCCTAAGGGTCTAGATTTTCAGAAATTTTTGGATTATGGTCCAATTAAGGTTCCTGTGGGCCAATAGGATCAATCCATGTGTGGGGAGGAGATAAATCCAATTTGTAAAAGAAATTATCCAAAAATGAATAAAACTAAGGACAAGGCTAATAGTTAAAAAGGGGAGATATTTAGAAGTAAATACTCACATAAGATGAAGAATTGACTATGTACAAGGTTTATTAGTAAGAAACTATGAGTAATATCAAAAATATGAGATATTTTGGGTATAATGATTCCATTTTAACACATATGTAAGGAAGGGGAGTCCCTTCAATGAGGCACCTACTTCACATGCTTGAATGAGTTTTAAACTCAAAAATAATGTGATATTTTTATCTCTCCTCTCTCTTGAACCAAACCAAATCAAAATGGAACCAAACCGAATCAAAAAGTAACCAAACTAGGTCCAAATCTAGTCCAAATTCAACCAAACTGAATCTGGAAAATTCTAGAAATCAGTTAGCCTTGGTTAGAGCCTCCCTCTCCTATAAAAAAAATATGAGTGCTTTGAAAAAAATAGGAGAATTTTACTATACTAGAATTATGCTGAAGTAATGCTAATTTTTACTATTCTCTAAAATTCTCTCCAAATTGGAGAAATTGGAGCTTCCCTCTTTCTTCAATCCCCATTGGTGGCTCCATCAACATACTAAACCAATTGATTGGTTGTTGGAGCCTCTACCGTGAACAAAGAATCAAGTAATTTGTAAGGTAAATGGTGAATTTTAATCTTTTCTATAATTTCTCAATGTTTCTCTCTTCTCAACCCCTCTCAAGCTTGAGAAGCTTAATTTGAATGGTTTTTGAATGCTATTGAAGTTAATTGATGAATGGTGGTAAAGAATTACATAAATTGATGAATGCTATTGAAGTTAATTGATGAATGATAGTAAAGAATTATATAAATTTTTATTAATGCTTAATTCTAATGGTTTTTATGTAATTTCTCTCTCTCACTCAAGAAATGGTCACACTCATGACCTATTCTCAATCCAAATGAAGCTTTTCATAAAGCTTTTCCTAAATCCAAGATTAATCTATGCTTGAGGCCAAATTAATGGCTTTTTTCTATGCTTTTAGTTTATGTATTTCGTGAATATTGATGATTCAATCCATTATGGGTTAATGATCCAATTAGGGATCATTCTAATCATTCTCTTAATGATAAGCTTTATGTTTTAAAATAATTGAGATTTATCAGTCATAGCAGCGGAGCTTTGGCAAAATTTTTGTAAAAATTACACATAAAATAATTTCATTCAAAGCATGAAAAGAGGACTTCCTACCATATTCTAGGAATTATCATCCTAGATTAATTGAAAGAATTTCATTGTAATCATAGAGAAATTGATTTTTATATTATGCATAATTGATTTTCATGCATAGAGGTATGCATAAAAGATTAATATTTTAATGTAAAAGTGTTACTTTTATCATATTTTGATTTCATGCATAGAGGTATGCATAAAAGATTATTATTTTAATGTAAAAGTGTTACTTTTATCATATTTAGATTTCATGCATAGAGGTATGCATAAAAGATTATTATTTTAATATAAAAGTGTTATTTTTATCATAATTGAATTTCATGCATAGCGGTATGCATAAAAGATTATTATTTTAATGTAAAAGTGTTACTTTTATCATAATTGAATTTCATGCATAGAGGTATGCACAAAAGATTTTTTTATATACTAAAAGTGTGATTTTCATCATAAATGGATTTTATGCATAAATTAGATGCATAAGAGAAATTCTTTTATTCTAAAAGTGTAATTCCTACTAAATTGGATTTATGCATGGAAAGATGCATAAAGAATTTATTTTAATCCAAAAGTGTCATTCTCATTTAAAATGAATTTATGCATAGGAAGATGCATAAAAGATTGATTTTTATTTCGAAAGTGTTAGTCTCCTTAAATGGAATTTATACATAAATAGATGCGTAAAGAAATCTTATATCAAATATAAGAATTCTCTTGTATTCTATAAATAGATATGGGAAGTGATAGGATGTGATAAGATGTGTATGAGATGTGATAGGATGTGATAAGAGGTGTATGAGATGTGATAGGATGTGCTAAGATGAGTTAAGATGTGATAAGATGTGTATGGGATGAGGTAAGAAGTGTATCTGATGGGATAAGATGTATATGGGTTGTGTGATAGGGCGAGAATGGATGTGATGTGGATGTATGAACGTAGATGTCTTGCTGTATATGTTCCGAGAGTGAATAAAGTTGAAATCTTTGTTCTTGTCTTGAGTCTTGCTCTCTTTGAGACTTTTCTTGGTAGTTACTCCTAAATTAATTTTCTCTTAGTCTCATATTCGTGCATCTTGCGGAATTACCCCAGTTTGCGAGATGAGGACATCTCCCGTTTTTCAAGTGGGAGAGAATGTAAGATTCCTCCCCAACCTCTCAAGATGTCCAGCATCTTCCCGTGTAATTAAATCCCTCTTCAGAAATATAAAAGATCTTGTTTCTAACTGTTTTAACCTAGAGAGAGAAAATATTCTAGAGAGAGAATATTCAGATTTTTAATATTTTTTTTTGATAAAAAAATATCTCATCTTATTAAAATGAATTCCGCTGAAAGAGAAATTCAAGAAGAACTTTCCAATGTGCAATTCGAATTAATTGGAAATGGGTATAAAGGACCTTAGCCTAAAAGTGTAGATTTTCAGAAATTTTTGGATTATGGTCCAATTAAGGTTCCTGTGGGCCAATAGGATCAATCCATGTGTGGGGAGGAGATAAATCCAATTTGCAAAAGAAATTATCCAAAAATGAATAAATGCTCACATAAGATGAAGAGTTGACTAAGGACAAGGCTAATAGTTAAAAAGGGGAGATATTTAGAAGTAAATACTCACATAAGATGAAGAATTGACTATGTACAAGGTTTATTAGTAAGAAACTATGAGTAATATAAAAAATATGAGATATTTTGGGTATAATGATTCCATTTTAACACATATGTAAGGAAGGGGAGTCCCTTCAATGAGGCGCCTACTTCACATGCTTGAATGAGTTTTAAACTCAAAAATAATGTGATATTGTTATCTCTCCTCTCTCTTGAACCAAACCAAATCAAAATGGAACCAAACCGAATCAAAAAGTAACCAAACTAGGTCCAAATCTAGTCCAAATTCAACCAAACTGAATCTGGAAAATTCTAGAAATCAGTTAGCCTTGGTTAGAGCCTCCCTCTCCTATAAATAGAATATGAGTCCTTTGAAAAAATAGGAGAATTGTACTATACTAGAATTATGCTGAAATAATGCTAATTTTTACTATTCTCTAAAATTCTCTCCAAATTGGAGAAATTGGAGCTTCCCTCTTTCTTCAATCCCCATTGGTGGCTCCATCAACATACTAAACCAATTGATTGGTTGGGGGCCTCTACCGTGAACAAAGAATCAAGTAATTTGTAAGGTAAATGGTGAATTTTGATCTTTTCTATAATTTCTCAATGTTTCTCTCTTCTCAACCCCTTTCAAGCTTGAGAAGCTTAATTGGAATGGTTTTTGAATGCTATTGAAGTTAATTGATGAATGGTGGTAAAGAATTACATAAATTGATGAATGCTATTGAAGTTAATTGATGAATGATAGTAAAGAATTATATAAATTTTCATTAATGCTTAATTCTAATGGTTTTTATGTAATTTCTCTCTCTCACTCAAGAAATGGTCACACTCATGACCTATTCTCAATCCAAATGAAGCTTTTCATAAAGCTTTTTCTTAATCCAAGATTAATCTATGCTTGAGGCCAAATTAATGGCTTTTTTCTATGCTTTTAGTTTATGTATTTCGTGAATATTGATGATTCAATCCATTATGGGTTAATGATCCAATTAGGGATCATTCTAATCATTCCCTTAATGATAAGCTTTATGTTTTAAAATAATTGAGATTTATCAGTCATAACAGCGGAGCTATGGCAAAATTTTTGTAAAAATTACACATAAAATAATTTCATTCAAAGCATGAAAAGAGGACTTCCTACCATATTCTAGGAATTATCATCCTAGATTAATTGAAAGAATTTCATTGTAATCATAGAGAAATTGATTTTTATATTATACATAATTGATTTTCATGCATAGAGGTATGCATAAAAGATTATTATTTTAATATAAAAGTGTTATTTTTATCATAATTGAATTTCATGCATAGAGGTATGCATAAAAGATTATTATTTTATTGTAAAAGTGTTACTTTTATCATAATTGAATTTCATGCATAGAGGTATGCATAAAAGATTATTATTTTAATGTAAATATGTTACTTTTATCATATTTAGATTTTATGCATAGAGGTATGCATAAAAGATTATTATTTTAATGTAAAAGCGTTACTTTTATCATATTTGGATTTCATGCATAGTGGTATGTATAAAAGATTATTATTTTAATATAAAAGTGTTATTTTTATCATAATTGAATTTCATGCATAGAGGTATGCATAAAAGATTATTATTTTAATGTAAAAGTGTTACTTGTATCATAATTGAATTTCATGCATAGAGGTATGCACAAAAGATTTTTTTTATACTAAAAGTGTGATTTTCATCATAAATGGATTTTATGCATAAATTAGATGCATAAGAGAAATTCTTTTATTTTAAAAGTGTAATTCCTACTAAATTGGATTTATGCATGGAAAGATGCATAAAGAATTTATTTTAATCCAAAAGTGTCATTCTCATTTAAAATGAATTTATGCATAGGAAGATGCATAAAAGATTGATTTTTATTTCGAAAGTGTTAGTCTCCTTAAATGGAATTTATGCATAAATAGATGCGTAAAGAAATTTTATATCAAATATAAGAATTCTCTTGTATTCTATAAATAGATATGGGAAGTGATAGGATGTGATAAGATGTGTATGAGATGTGATAGGATGTGATAAGAGGTGTATGAGATGTGATAGGATGTGCTAAGATGAGTTAAGATGTGATAAGATGTGTATGGGATGAGGTAAGAAGTGTATCTGATGGGATAAGAAGTATATGGGTTGTGTGATAGGGCGAGAATGGATGTGATGTGGATGTATGAACGTAGATGTCTTGCTGTATATGTTCCGAGAGTGAATAAAATTGAAATCTTTGTTCTTGTCTTGATTCTTGCTCTCTTTGAGACTTTTCTTGGTGGTTACTCCTAAATTAATTTTCTCTTAGTCTCATATTCGTGCATCTTGCGGAATTACCCCAGTTTGCGAGATGAGGACATCTCTCGTTTTTTAAGTGGGAGAGAAAGTAAGATTCCTCCCCAGCCTCTCAAGATGTCCAGCATCTTCCCGTGTAATTAAATCCCTCTTCAGAAATATAAAAGATCTTGTTTCTAACTGTTTTAATCTAGAGAGAGAAAATATTCTAGAGAGAGAATATTCAGATTTTTAATATTTATTTTGATAGAAAACTATCTCATCTTATTAAAATGAATTCCCTTGAAACAAAAATTCAAAAAGAACTTTCCAATGTGGAATTGGAATTAATTGGAAATGGGTATAAAGGACCTTAGCCTAAGGGTCTAGATTTTCAGAAAATTTTGGATTATGGTCCAATTAAGGTTCCTGTGGGCCAATAGGAAAAATTACACATAAAATAATTTCATTCAAAGCATGAAAAGAGGACTTCCTACCATATTCTAAGAATTATCATCCTAGATTAATTGAAAAAATTTCATTGTAATCATAGAGAAATTGATTTTTATATTATCCATAATTGATTTTCATGCATAGAGGTATGCATAAAAGATTATTATTTTAATATAAAAGTCTTATTTTTATCATAATTGAATTTCATGCATAGAGGTATGCATAAAAGATTATTATTTTATTGTAAAAGTGTTACTTTTATCATAATTGAATTTCATGCATAGAGGTATGCATAAAAGATTATTATTTTAATGTAAAAGTGTTACTTTTATCATATTTTGATTTCATGCATAGAGGTATGCATAAAAGATTATTATTTTAATGTAAAAGTGTTACTTTTATCATATTTCGATTTCATGCATAGAGGTATGCATAAAAGATTATTCTTTTAATATAAAAGTATTATTTTTATCATAATTAAATTTCATGCATAGCGGTATGCATAAAAGATTATTATTTTAATGTAAAAGTGTTACTTTTATCATAATTGAATTTCATGCATAGAGGTATGCACAAAAGATTTTTTTTATACTAAAAGTGTGATTTTCATCATAAATGGATTTTATGCATAAAATAGATGCATAAGAGAAATTCTTTTATTCTAAAAGTGTAATTCCTACTAAATTGGATTTATGCATGGAAAGATGCATAAAGAATTTATTTTAATCCAAAAGTGTCATTCTCATTTAAAATGAATTTATGCATAAGAAGATGCATAAAAGATTGATTTTTATTTCGAAAGTGTTAGTCTCCTTAAATGGAATTTATGCATAAATAGATGCGTAAAGAAATCTTATATCAAATATAAGAATTCTCTTGTATTCTATAAATAGATATGGGAAGTGATAGGATGTGATAAGATGTGTATGAGATGTGATAGGATGTGATAAGAGGTGTATGAGATGTGATAGGATGTGCTAAGATGAGTTAAGATGTGATAAGATGTGTATGGGATGAGGTAAGAAGTGTATCTGATGGGATAAGATGTATATGGGTTGTGTGATAGGGCGAGAATGGATGTGATGTGGATGTATGAACGTAGATGTCTTGCTGTATATGTTCCGAGAGTGAATAAAGTTGAAATCTTTGTTCTTGTCTTGAGTCTTGCTCTCTTTGAGACTTTTCTTGGTGGTTACTCCTAAATTAATTTTCTCTTAGTCTCATATTCGTGCATCTTGCGGAATTACCCCAGTTTGCGAGATGAGGACATCTCCCGTTTTTCAAGTGGGAGAGAATGTAAGATTACTCCCCAGCCTCTCAAGATGTCTAGCATCTTCCCGTGTAATTAAATCCCTCTTCAGAAATATAAAAGATCTTGTTTCTAACTGTTTTAACCTAGAGAGAGAAAATATTCTAGAGAGAGAATATTTAGATTTTTAATTTTTTTTGATAGAAAAATATCTCATCTTATTAAAATGAATTCCGCTGAAACAGAAATTCAAAAAGAACTTTCCAATGTGCAATTGGAATTAATTGGAAATGGGTATAAAGGACCTTAGCCTAAGGGTCTAGATTTTCAGAAATTTTTGGATTATGGTCCAATTAAGGTTCCTGTGGGCCAATAGGATCAATCCATGTGTGGGGAGGAGATAAATCCAATTTGTAAAAGAAATTATCCAAAAATGAATAAATGCTCACATAAGATGAAGAGTTGACTAAGGCCTAAGGCTAATAGTTAAAAAGGGGAGATATTTAGAAGTAAATACTCACATAAGATGAAGAATTGACTATGTACAAGGTTTATTAGTAAGAAACTATGAGTAATATCAAAAATATGAGATATTTTGGGTATAATGATTCCATTTTAACACATATGTAAGGAAGGGGAGTCCCTTCAATGAGGCGCCTACTTCACATGCTTGAATGAGTTTTAAAGTATATTTTTATCTCTCCTCTCTCTTGAACCAAACCAAATCAAAATGGAACCAAACCGAATCAAAAAGTAACCAAACTAGGTTCAAATCTAGTCCAAATTCAACCAAACTGAATCTGGAAAATTCTAGAAATCAGTTAGCCTTGGTTAGAGCCTCCCTCTCCTATAAATAGAACATGAGTCCTTTGAAAAAAATAGGAGAATTGTACTATACTAGAATTATGCTGAAATAATGCTAATTTTTACTATTCTCTAAAATTCTCTCCAAATTGGAGAAATTGGAGCTTCCCTCTTTCTTCAATCCCCATTGGTGGCTCCATCAACATACTAAACCAATTGATTGGTTGGGGGCCTCTACCGTGACCAAAGAATCAAGTAATTTGTAAGGTAAATGGTGAATTTTGATCTTTTCTATAATTTCTCAATGTTTCTCTCTTCTCAACCCCTCTCAAGCTTGAGAAGCTTAATTGGAATGGTTTTTGAATGCTATTGAAGTTAATTGATGAATGGTGGTAAAGAATTACATAAATTGATGAATGCTATTGAAGTTAATTGATGAATGATAGTAAAGAATTACATAAATTTTCATTAATGCTTAATTCTAATGGTTTTTATGTAATTTCTCTCTCTTACTCAAGAAATGGTCACACTCATGACCTATTCTCAATCCAAATGAAGCTTTTCATAAAGCTTTTCCTTAATCCAAGATTAATCTATGCTTGAGACCAAATTAATGGCTTTTTTCTATGCTTTTAGTTTATGTATTTCGTGAATATTGATGATTCAATCCATTATGGGTTAATGATCCAATTAGGGATCATTCTAATCATTCCCTTAATGATAAGCTTTATGTTTTAAAATAATTGAGATTTATCAGTCATAGCAGCGGAGCTATGGTAAAATTTTTGTAAAAATTACACATAAAATAATTTCATTCAAAGCATGAAAAGAGGACTTCCTACCATATTCTAGGAATTATCATCCTAGATTAATTGAAAGAATTTCATTGTAATCATAGAGAAATTGATTTTTATATTATGCATAATTGATTTTCATGCATAGAGGTATGCATAAAAGATTATTATTTTAATATAAAAGTGTTATTTTTATCATAATTGAATTTCATGCATAGAGGTATGCATAAAAGATTATTATTTTATTGTAAAAGTGTTACTTTTATCATAATTGAATTTCATGCATAGAGGTATGCATAAAAGATTATTATTTTAATGTTAAAGTGTTACTTTTATCATATTTAGATTTCATGCATAGAGGTATGCATAAAAGATTATTATTTTAATGTAAAAGCATTACTTTTATCATATTTGGATTTCATGCATAGAGGTATGCATAAAAGATTATTATTTTAATATAAAAGTGTTATTTTTATCATAATTGAATTTCATACATAGAGGTATGCATAAAAGATTATTATTTTAATGTAAAAGTGTTACTTTTATCATAATTGAATTTCATGCATAGAGGTATGCACAAAAGATTTTTTTTATACTAAAAGTGTGATTTTTATCATAAATGGATTTTATGCATAAATTAGATGCATAAGAGAAATTCTTTTATTCTAAAAGTGTAATTCCTACTAAATTGGATTTATGCATGGAAAGATGCATAAAGAATTTATTTTAATCCAAAAGTGTCATTCTCATTTAAAATGAATTTATGCATAGGAAGATGCATAAAAGATTGATTTTTATTTCGAAAGTGTTAGTCTCCTTAAATGGAATTTATGCATGAATAGATGCGTAAAGAAATCTTATATCAAATATAAGAATTCTCTTGTATTCTATAAATAGATATGGGAAGTGATAGGATGTGATAAGATGTGTATGAGATGTGATAGGATGTGCTAAGATGAGTTAAGATGTGATAGGATGTGATAAGAGGTGTATGAGATGTGATAGGATGTGCTAAGATGAGTTAAGATATGATAAGATGTGTATGGGATGAGGTAAGAAGTGTATCTGATGGGATAAGATGTATATGGGTTGTGTGATAGGGCGAGAATGGATGTGATGTGGATGTATGAACGTAGATGTCTTGCTGTATATGTTCCGAGAGTGAATAAAGTTGAAATCTTTGTTCTTGTCTTGAGTCTTGCTCTCTTTGAGACTTTTCTTGGTGGTTACTCCTAAATTAATTTTCTCTTAGTCTCATATTCGTGCATCTTGCGGAATTACCCCAGTTTGCGAGATGAGGACATCTCCCGTTTTTCAAGTGGGAGAGAATGTAAGATTCCTCCCCAGCCTCTCAAGATGTCCAGCATCTTCCCGTGTAATTAAATCCCTCTTCACAAATATAAAAGATCTTGTTTCTAACTGTTTTAACCTAGAGAGAGAAAATATTCTAGAGAGAGAATATTCAGATTTTTAATTTTTTTTTGATAGAAAAATATCTCATCTTATTAAAATGAATTCCGCTGAAACAGAAATTCAAAAAGAACTTTCCAATGTGCAATTGGAATTAATTGGAAATGGGTATAAAGGACCTTAGCCTAACGGTCTAGATTTTCAGAAATTTTTGGATTATGGTCCAATTAAGGTTCCTGTGGGCCAATAGGATCAATCCATGTGTGGGGAGGAGATAAATCCAATTTGTAAAAGAAATTATCCAAAAATGAATAAATGCTCACATAAGATGAAGAGTTGACTAAGGACAAGGCTAATAGTTAAAAAGGGGAGATATTTAGAAGTAAATACTCACATAAGATGAAGAATTGACTATGTACAAGGTTTATTAGTAAGAAACTATGAGTAATATCAAAAATATGAGATATTTTGGGTATAATGATTCCATTTTAACACATATGTAAGGAAGGGGAGTCCCTTCAATGAGGCGCCTACTTCACATGCTTGAATGAGTTTTAAACTCAAAAATAATGTGATATTTTTGTCTCTCCTCTCTCTTGAACCAAACCAAATCAAAATGGAACCAAACCGGATCAAAAAGTAACCAAACTAGGTCCAAATCTAGTCCAAATTCAACCAAACTGAATCTAGAAAATTCTAGAAATCAGTTAGCCTTGGTTAGAGCCTCCCTCTCCTATAAATAGAACATGAGTCCTTTGAAAAAATAGGAGAATTGTACTATACTAGAATTATGCTAAAATAATGCTAATTTTTACTATTCTCTAAAATTCTCTCCAAATTGGAGAAATTGGAGCTTCCCTCTTTCTTCAATCCCCATTGGTGGCTCCATCAACATACTAAACCAATTGATTGGTTGGGGGCCTCTACCGTGAACAAAGAATCAAGTAATATGTAAGGTAAATGGTGAATTTTGAACTTTTCTATAATTTCTCAATGTTTCTCTCTTCTCAACCCCTCTCAAGATTGAGAAGCTTAATTGGAATGGTTTTTGAATGCTATTGAAGTTAATTGATGAATGGTGGTAAAAAATTACATAAATTGATGAATGCTATTGATGAATGATAGTAAAGAATTACATAAATTTTCATTAATGCTTAATTCTAATGGTTTTTATGTAATTTCTCTCTCTCACTCAAGAAATGGTCACACTCATGACCTATTCTCAATCCAAATGAAGCTTTTCATAAAGCTTTTTCTTAATCCAAGATTAATCTATGCTTGAGGCCAAATTAATGGCTTTTTTCTATGCTTTTAGTTATGTATTTCGTGAATATTGATGATTCAATCCATAATGGATTAATGATCCAATTAGGGATTGTTCTAATCATTCTCTTAATGATAAGCTTTATGTTTTAAAATAATTGAGATTTATCAGTCATAGCAGTGGAGCTATGGCAAAATTTTTGTAAAAATTACACATAAAATAATTTCATTCAAAGCATGAAAAGAGGACTTCCTACCATATTCTAGGAATTATCATCCTAGATTAATTGAAAGAATTTCATTGTAATCATAGAGAAATTGATTTTTATATTATGCATAATTGATTTTCATGCATAGAGGTATGCATAAAAGATTATTGTTTTAATATAAAAGTGTTATTTTTATCATAATTGAATTTCATGCATAGAGGTATGCATAAAAGATTATTATTTTATTGTAAAAGTGTTACTTTTATCATAATTGAATTTCATGCATAGAGGTATGCATAAAAGATTATTATTTTAATATAAAAGTGTTACTTTTATTATATTTAGATTTCATGCATAGAGGTATGCATAAAAGATTATTATTTTAATGTAAAAGTGTTACTTTTATCATATTTGGATTTCATGCATAGAGGTATGCATAAAAGATTATTATTTTAATATAAAAGTGTTATTTTTATCATAATTCAATTTCATGCATAGAGGTATGCATAAAAGATTATTATTTTAATGTAAATGTGTTACTTTTATCATAATTGAATTTCATGCATAGAGATATGCACAAAAGATATTTTTTTATACTAAAAGTGTGATTTTCATCATAAATGGATTTTATGCATAAATTAGATGCATAAGAGAAATTCTTTTATTCTAAAAGTGTAATTCCTACTAAATTGGATTTATGCATGGAAAGATGCATAAAGAATTTATTTTAATCCAAAAGTGTCATTCTCATTTAAAATGAATTTATGCATAGGAAGATGCATAAAAGATTGATTTTTATTTCGAAAGTGTTAGTCTCCTTAAATGGAATTTATGCATAAATAGATGCATAAAGAAATCTTATATCAAATATAAGAATTCTCTTGTATTCTATAAATAGATATGGGAAGTGATAGGATGTGATAAGATGTGTATGAGATGTGATAGAATGTGATAAGAGGTGTATGAGATGTGATAGGATGTGCTAAGATGAGTTAAGATGTGATAAGATGTGTATGGGATGAGGTAAGAAGTGTATCTGATGGGATAAGATGTATATGGGTTGTGTGATAGGGCGAGAATGGATGTGATGTGGATGTATGAACGTAGATGTCTTGCTGTATATGTTTCGAGAGTGAATAAAGTTGAAATCTTTGTTCTTGTCTTGAGTCTTGCTCTCTTTGAGACTTTTCTTGGTGGTTACTCCTAAATTAATTTTCTCTTAGTCTCATATTCGTGCATCTTGCGGAATTACCCCAGTTTGCGAGATGAGGACATCTCTCGTTTTTTAAGTGGGAGAGAATGTAAGATTCCTCCCCAGCCTCTCAAGATGTCCAGCATCTTCTCGTATAATTAAATCCATCTTCAGAAATATAAAAGATCTTGTTTCTAACTGTTTTAATCTAGAGAGAGAAAATATTCTAGAGAGAGAATATTCAGATTTTTAATATTTATTTTGATAGAAATCTATCTCATCTTATTAAAATGAATTCCCTTGAAACAGAAATTCAAAAAGAACTTTCCAATGTGGAATTGGAATTAATTGGAAATGGGTATAAAGGACCTTAGCCTAAGGGTCTAGATTTTCAGAAATTTTTGAATTATGGTCCAATTAAGGTTCCTGTGGGCCAATAGGATCAATCCATGTGTGGGGAGGAGATAAATCCAATTTGTAAAAGAAATTATCCAAAAATGAATAAAACTAAGGACAAGGCTAATAGTTAAAAAGGGGAGATATTTAGAAGTAAATACTCACATAAGATGAAGAATTGACTATGTACAAGGTTTATTAGTAAGAAACTATGAGTAATATCAAAAATATGAGATATTTTGGGTATAATGATTCCATTTTAACACATATGTAAGGAAGGGGAGTCCCTTCAATGAGGCGCCTACTTCACATGCTTGAATGAGTTTTAAACTCAAAAATAATGTGATATTTTTATCTCTCCTCTCTCTTGAACCAAACCAAATCAAAATGGAACCAAACCGAATCAAAAAGTAACCAAACTAGGTCCAAATCTAGTCCAAATTCAACCAAACTGAATCTAGAAAAATCTAGAAATCAGTTAGCCTTGGTTAGAGCCTCCCTCTCCTATAAAAAAAATATGAGTGCTTTGAAAAAAATAGGAGAATTTTACTATACTAGAATTATGCTGAAATAATGCTAATTTTTACTATTCTCTAAAATTCTCTCCAAATTGGAGAAATTGGAGCTTCCCTCTTTCTTCAATCCCCATTGGTGGCTCCATCAACATACTAAACCAATTGATTGGTTGTTGGGGCCTCTACCGTGAACAAAGAATCAAGTAATTTGTAAGGTAAATGGTGAGTTTTAATCTTTTCTATAATTTCTCAATGTTTCTCTCTTCTCAACCCCTCTCAAGCTTGAGAAGCTTAATTTGAATGGTTTTTGAATGCTATTGAAGTTAATTGATGAATGGTGGTAAAGAATTACATAAATTGATGAATGCTATTGAAGTTAATTGATGAATGATAGTAAAGAATTATATAATTTTTTATTAATGCTTAATTCTAATGGTTTTTATGTAATTTCTCTCTCTCACTCAAGAAATGGTCACACTCATGACCTATTCTCAATCCAAATGAAGCTTTTCATAAAGCTTTTCCTAAATCCAAGATTAATCTATGCTTGAGGCCAAATTAATGGCTTTTTTCTATGCTTTTAGTGTATGTATTTCGTGAATATAGATGATTCAATCCATTATGGGTTAATGATCCAATTAGGGATCATTTTAATCATTCTCTTAATGATAAGCTTTATGTTTTAAAATAATTGAGATTTATCAGTCATAGCAGCGGAGCTTTGGCAAAATTTTTGTAAAAATTACACATAAAATAATTTCATTCAAAGCATGAAAAGAGGACTTCCTACCATATTCTAAGAATTATCATCCTAGATTAATTGAAAGAATTTCATTGTAATCATAGAGAAATTGATTTTTATATTATGCATAATTGATTTTCATGCATAGAGGTATGCATAAAAGATTATTATTTTAATATAAAAGTGTTATTTTTATCATAATTGAATTTCATACATAGAGGTATGCATAAAAGATTATTATTTTATTATAAAAGTGTTACTTTTATCATAATTGAATTTCATGCATAGAGGTATGCATAAAAGATTAATATTTTAATGTAAAAGTGTTACTTTTATCATATTTAGATTTCATGCATAGAGGTATGCATAAAAGATTATTATTTTAATGTAAAAGTGTTACTTTTATCATATTTAGATTTCATGCATAGAGGTATGCATAAAAGATTATTATTTTAATATAAAAGTGTTATTTTTATCATAATTAAATTTCATGCATAGCGGTATGCATAAAAGATTATTATTTTAATGTAAAAGTGTTACTTTTATCATAATTGAATTTCATGCATAGAGGTATGCACAAAAGATTTTTTTTTATACTAAAAGTGTGATTTTCATCATAAATGGATTTTATACATAAATTAGATGCATAAGAGAAATTCTTTTATTCTAAAAGTGTAATTCCTACTAAATTGGATTTATGCATGGAAAGATGCATAAAGAATTTATTTTAATCCAAAAGTGTCATTCTCATTTAAAATGAATTTATGCATAGGAAGATGCATAAAAGATTGATTTTTATTTCGAAAGTGTTAGTCTCCTTAAA
Source organism: Cibotium barometz (assembly GCF_041138505.1). NCBI lineage: Eukaryota > Viridiplantae > Streptophyta > Polypodiopsida > Cyatheales > Cibotiaceae > Cibotium > Cibotium barometz. The sequence goes on along the minus strand of NC_141057.1, from coordinate 58,499,697 downwards.
TGGAATTTATGCATAAATAGATGCGTAAAGAAATCTTATATCAAATATAAGAAATCTCTTGTATTCTATAAATAGATATGGAAAGTGATAGGATGTGATAAGATGTGTATGAGATGTGATAGGATGTGATAATAAGATGAGTTAAGATGTGATAAGATGTGTATGGGATGAGGTAAGAAGTGTATCTGATGGGATAAGATGTATATGGGTTGTGTGATAGGGCGAGAATGGATGTGATGTGGATGTATGAACGTAGATGTCTTGCTGTATATGTTCCGAGAGTGAATAAAGTTGAAATCTTTGTTCTTGTCTTGAGTCTTGCTCTCTTTGAGACTTTTCTTGGTGGTTACTCCTAAATTAATTTTCTCTTAGTCTCATATTCGTGCATCTTGCGGAATTACCCCAGTTTGCGAGATGAGGACATCTCCCGTTTTTCAAGTGGGAGAGAATGTAAGATTCCTCCCCAGCCTCTCAAGATGTCCAGCATCTTCCCATGTAATTAAATCCCTCTTCAGAAATATAAAAGATCTTGTTTCTAACTGTTTTAACCTAGAGAGAGAAAATATTCTAGAGAGAGAATATTCAGATTTTTAATATTTTTTTTGATAAAAAAATATCTCATCTTATTAAAATGAATTCCGCTGAAAGAGAAATTCAAGAAGAACTTTCCAATGTGCAATTCGAATTAATTGGAAATGGGTATAAAGGACCTTAGCCTAAAAGTGTAGATTTTCAGAAATTTTTGGATTATGGTCCAATTAAGGTTCCTGTGGGCCAATAGGATCAATCCATGTGTGGGGAGGAGATAAATCCAATTTGTAAAAGAAATTATCCAAAAATGAATAAATGCTCACATAAGATGAAGAGTTGACTAAGGACAAGGCTAATAGTTAAAAAGGGGAGATATTCAGAAGTAAATACTCACATAAGATGAAGAATTGACTATGTACAAGGTTTATTAGTAAGAAACTATGAGTAATATCAAAAATATGAGATATTTTGGGTATAATGATTCCATTTTAACACATATGTAAGGAAGGGGAGTCCCTTCAATGAGGCGCCTACTTCACATGCTTGAATGAGTTTTAAACTCAAAAATAATGTGATATTTTTATCTCTCCTCTCTCTTGAACCAAACCAAATCAAAATGGAACCAAACCGAATCAAAAAGTAACCAAACTAGGTCCAAATCTAGTCCAAATTCAACCAAACTGAATCTGGAAAATTCTAGAAATCAGTTAGCCTTGGTTAGAGCCTCCCTCTCCTATAAATAGAACATGAGTCCTTTGAAAAAATAGGAGAATTGTACTATACTAGAATTATGCTGAAATAATGCTAATTTTTACTATTCTCTAAAATTCTCTCCAAATTGGAGAAATTGGAGCTTCCCTCTTTCTTCAATCCCCATTGGTGGCTCCATCAACATACTAAACCAATTGATTGGTTGGGGGCCTCTACCGTGAACAAAGAATCAAGTAATTTGTAAGGTAAATGGTGAATTTTGATCTTTTCTATAATTTCTCAATGTTTCTCTCTTCTCAACCCCTCTCAAGCTTGAGAAGCTTAATTGGAATGGTTTTTGAATGCTATTGAAGTTAATTGATGAATGGTGGTAAAGAATTACATAAATTGATGAATGCTATTGAAGTTAATTGATGAATGATAGTAAAGAATTATATAAATTTTCATTAATGCTTAATTCTAATGGTTTTTATGTAATTTCTCTCTCTCACTCAAGAAATGGTCACACTCATGACCTATTCTCAATCCAAATGAAGCTTTTCATAAAGCTTTTTCTTAATCCAAGATTAATCTATGCTTGAGGCCAAATTAATGGCTTTTTTCTATGCTTTTAGTTTATGTATTTCGTGAATATTGATGATTCAATCCATTATGGGTTAATGATCCAATTAGGGATCATTCTAATCATTCCCTTAATGATAAGCTTTATGTTTTAAAATAATTAAGATTTATCAGTCATAACAGCGGAGCTATGGCAAAATTTTTGTAAAAATTACACATAAAATAATTTCATTCAAAGCATGAAAAGAGGACTCCCTACCATATTCTAGGAATTATCATCCTAGATTAATTGAAAGAATTTCATTGTAATCATAGAGAAATTAATTTTTATATTATACATAATTGATTTTCATGCATAGAGGTATGCATAAAAGATTATTATTTTAATATAAAAGTGTTATTTTTATCATAATTGAATTTCATGCATAGAGGTATGCATAAAAGATTATTATTTTATTGTAAAAGTGTTACTTTTATCATAATTGAATTTCATGCATAGACGTATGCATAAAAGATTATTATTTTAATGTAAATATGTTACTTTTATCATATTTAGATTTTATGCATAGAGGTATGCATAAAAGATTATTATTTTAATGTAAAAGCGTTACTTTTATCATATTTGGATTTCATGCATAGTGGTATGCATAAAAGATTATTATTTTAATATAAAAGTGTTATTTTTATCATAATTGAATTTCATGCATAGAGGTATGCATAAGGAGTATTATTTAAATGTAAAAGTGTTACTTTTATCATAATTGAATTTCATGCATAGAGGTATGCACAAAAGATTTTTTTTATACTAAAAGTGTGATTTTCATCATAAATGGATTTTATGCATAAATTAGATGCATAAGAGAAATTCTTTTATTCTAAAAGTGTAATTCCTACTAAATTGGATTTATGCATGGAAAGATGCATAAAGAATTTATTTTAATCCAAAAGTGTCATTCTCATTTAAAATGAATTTATGCATAGGAAAATGCATAAAAGATTGATTTTTATTTCGAAAGTGTTAGTCTCCTTAAATGGAATTTATGCATAAATAGATGCGTAAAGAAATCTTATATCAAATATAAGAATTCTCTTGTATTCTATAAATAGATATGGGAAGTGATAGGATGTGATAAGATGTGTATGAGATGTGATAGGATGTGATAAGAGGTGTATGAGATGTGATAGGATGTGCTAAGATGAGTTAAGATGTGATAAGATGTATATGGGATGAGGTAAGAAGTGTATCTGATGGGATAAGAAGTATATGGGTTGTGTGATAGGGCGAGAATGGATGTGATGTGGATGTATGAACGTAGATGTCTTGCTGTATATGTTCCGAGAGTGAATAAAATTGAAATCTTTGTTCTTGTCTTGATTCTTGCTCTCTTTGAGACTTTTCTTGGTGGTTACTCCTAAATTAATTTTCTCTTAGTCTCATATTCGTGCATCTTGCGGAATTACCCCAGTTTGCGAGATGAGAACATCTCCCGTTTTTCAAGTGGGAGAGAATGTAAGATTCCTCCCCAGCCTCTCAAGATGTCCAGCATCTTCCCGTGTAATTAAATCCCTCTTCAGAAATATAAAAGATCTTGTTTCTAATTGTTTTAACCTAGAGAGAGAAAATATTCTAGAGAGAGAATATTCAGATTTTTAATATTTTTTTTGGATAGAAAAATATCTCATCTTATTAAAATGAATTCCGCTGAAACAGAAATTCCAGAAGAACTTTCCAATGGTGTGCAATTGGAATTAATTGGAAATGGGTATAAAGGACCTTAGCCTAAGGGTCTAGATTTTCAGAAATTTTTGGATTATGGTCCAATTAAGGTTCCTGTGGGCCAATAGGATCAATCCATGTGTGGGGAGGAGATAAATCCAATTTGTAAAAGAAATTATCCAAAAATGAATAAATGCTCACATAAGATGAAGAGTTGACTAAGGACAAGGCTAATAGTTAAAAAGGGGAGATATTCAGAAGTAAATACTCACATAAGATGAAGAATTGACTATGTACAAGGTTTATTAGTAAGAAACTATGAGTAATATCAAAAATATGAGATATTTTGGGTATAATGATTCTATTTTAACACATATGTAAGGAAGGGGAGTCCCTTCAATGAGGCGCCTACTTCACATGCTTGAATGAGTTTTAAACTCAAAAATAATGTGATATTTTTATCTCTCCTCTCTCTTGAACCAAACCAAATCAAAATGGAACCAAACCGAATCAAAAAGTAACCAAACTAGGTCCAAATCTAGTCCAAATTCAACCAAACTGAATCTGGAAAATTCTAGAAATCAGTTAGCCTTGGTTAGAGCCTCCCTCTCCTATAAATAGAACATGAGTCCTTTGAAAAAAATAGGAGAATTGTACTATACTAGAATTATGCTGAAATAATGCTAATTTTTACTATTCTCTAAAATTCTCTCCAAATTGGAGAAATTGGAGCTTCCCTCTTTCTTCAATTCCCATTGGTGGCTCCATCAACATACTAAACCAATTGATTGGTTGTTGGGGCCTCTACCGTGAACAAAGAATCAAGTAATTTGTAAGGTAAATGGTGAATTTTGATCTTTTCTATAATTTCTCAATGTTTCTCTCTTCTCAACCCCTCTCAAGCTTGAGAAGCTTAATTGGAATGGTTTTTGAATGCTATTGAAGTTAATTGATGAATGGTGGTAAAGAATTACATAAATTGATGAATGCTATTGAAGTTAATTGATGAATGATAGTAAAGAATTACATAAATTTTTATTAATGCTTAATTGTAATGGTTTTTATGTAATTTCTCTCTCTCACTCAAGAAATGGTCACACTCATGACCTATTCTCAATCCAAATGAAGCTTCTCATAAAGCTTTTCCTAAATCCAAGATTAATCTATGCTTGAGGCCAAATTAATGGCTTTTTTCTATGCTTTTAGTTTATGTATTTCGTGAATATTGATGATTCAATCCATTATGGGTTAATGATCCAATTAGGGATCATTCTAATCATTCCCTTAATGATAAGCTTTATGTTTTAAAATAATTGAGATTTATTAGTCATAGCAGCGGAGCTATGGCAAAATTTTTGTAAAAATTACACATAAAATAATTTCATTCAAAGCATGAAAAGAGGACTTCCTACCATATTCTAAGAATTATCATCCTAGATTAATTGAAAGAATTTCATTGTAATCATAGAGAAATTGATTTTTATATTATGCATAATTGATTTTCATGCATAGAGGTATGCATAAAAGATTATTATTTTAATATAAAAGTGTTATTTTTATCATAATTGAATTTCATGCATAGAGGTATGCATAAAAGATTATTATTTTATTGTAAAAGTGTTACTTTTATCATAATTGAATTTCATGCATAGAGGTATGCATAAAAGATTATTATTTTAATGTAAAAGTGTTACTTTTATCATATTTAGATTTCATGCATAGAGGTATGCATAAAAGATTATTATTTTAATGTAAAAGCGTTACTTTTATCATATTTGGATTTCATGCATAGAGGTATGCATAAAAGATTATTATTTTAATATAAAAGTGTTATTTTTATCATAATTGAATTTCATGCATAGCGGTATGCATAAAAGATTATTATTTTAATGTAAAAGTGTTACTTTTATCATAATTGAATTTCATGCATAGAGGTATGCACAAAAGATTTTTTTTATACTAAAAGTGTGATTTTCATCATAAATGGATTTTATGCATAAATTAGATGCATAAGAGAAATTCTTTTATTCTAAAAGTGTAATTCCTACTAAATTGGATTTATGCATGCAAAGATGCATAAAGAATTTATTTTAATCCAAAAGTGTCATTCTCATTTAAAATGAATTTATGCATAGGAAGATGCATAAAAGATTGATTTTTATTTCGAAAGTGTTAGTCTCCTTAAATGGAATTTATGCATAAATAGATGCGTAAAGAAATCTTATATCAAATATAAGAATTCTCTTGTATTCTATAAATAGATATGGGAAGTGATAGGATGTGATAAGATGTGTATGAGATGTGATAGGATGTGATAAGAGGTGTATGAGATGTGATAGGATGTGCTAAGATGAGTTAAGATGTGATAAGATGTATATGGGATGAGGTAAGAAGTGTATCTGATGGGATAAGATGTATATGGGTTGTGTGATAGGGCGAGAATGGATGTGATGTGGATGTATGAACGTAGATGTCTTGCTGTATATGTTCCGAGAGTGAATAAAGTTGAAATCTTTGTTCTTGTCTTGAGTCTTGCTCTCTTTGAGACTTTTCTTGGTGGTTACTCCTAAATTAATTTTCTCTTAGTCTCATATTCGTGCATCTTACGGAATTACCCCAGTTTGCGAGATGAGGACATCTCTCGTTTTTCAAGTGGGAGAGAATGTAAGATTCCTCCCTAGCCTCTCAAGATGTCCAGCATCTTCCCGTGTAATTAAATCCCTCTTCAGAAATATAAAAGATCTTGTTTCTAACTGTTTTAACCTAGAGAGAGAAAATATTCTAGAGAGAGAATATTCAGATTTTTAAATTTTTTTTGATAGAAAAATATCTCATCTTATTAAAATGAATTCCCCTGAAACAGAAATTCAAGAAGAACTTTCCAATGGTGTGCAATTGGAATTAATTGGAAATGGGTATAAAGGACCTTAGCCTAAGGGTCTAGATTTTCAGAAATTTTTGGATTATGGTCCAATTAAGGTTCCTGTGGGCCAATAGGATCAATCCATGTGTGGGGAGGAGATAAATCCAATTTGTAAAAGAAATTATCCAAAAATGAATAAATGCTCACATAAGATGAAGAGTTGACTAAGGACAAGGCTAATAGTTAAAAAGGGGAGATATTTAGAAGTAAATACTCACATAAGATGAAGAATTGACTATGTACAAGGTTTATTAGTAAGAAACTATGAGTAATATAAAAAATATGAGATATTTTGGGTATAATGATTCCATTTTAACACATATGTAAGGAAGGGGAGTCCCTTCAATGAGGCGCCTACTTCACATGCTTGAATGAGTTTTAAACTCAAAAATAATGTGATATTTTTATCTCTCCTCTCTCTTGAACCAAACCAAATCAAAATGGAACCAAACCGAATCAAAAAGTAATCAAACTAGGTCCAAATCTAGTCCAAATTCAACCAAACTGAATCTGAAAAATTCTAGAAATCAGTTAGCCTTGGTTAGAGCCTCCCTCTCCTATAAATAGAATATGAGTGCTTTGAAAAAAATAGGAGAATTTTACTATACTAGAATTATGCTGAAGTAATGCTAATTTTTACTATTCTCTAAAATTCTCTCCAAATTGGAGAAATTGGAGCTTCCCTCTTTCTTCAATCCCCATTGGTGGCTCCATCAACATACTAAACCAATTGATTGGTTGTTGGGGTCTCTACCGTGAACAAAGAATCAAGTAATTTGTAAGGTAAATGGTGAATTTTGATCTTTTCTATAATTTCTCAATGTTTCTCTCTTCTCAACCCCTCTCAAGCTTGAGAAGCTTAACTGGAATGGTTTTTGAATGCTATTGAAGTTAATTGATGAATGGTGGTAAAGAATTACATAAATTGATGAATGATATTGAAGTTAATTGATGAATGATAGTAAAGAATTACATAAATTTTTATTAATGCTTAATTGTAATGGTTTTTATGTAATTTCTCTCTCTCACTCAAGAAATGGTCACACTCATGACCTATTCTCAATCCAAATGAAGCTTTTCATAAAGCTTTTCCTAAATCCAAGATTAATCTATGCTTGAGGCCAAATTAATGGCTTTTTTCTATGCTTTTAGTTTATGTATTTCATGAATTTTGATGATTCAATCCATTATGGGTTAATGATCCAATTAGGGATCATTCTAATCATTCCCTTAATGATAAGCTTTATGTTTTAAACTAATTGAGATTTATCAGTCATAGCAGCGGAGCTATGGCAAATTTTTTGTAAAAATTACACATAAAATAATTTCATTCAAAGCATGAAAAGAGGACTTCCTACCATATTCTAAGAATTATCATCCTAGATTAATTGAAAGAATTTCATTATAATCATACAGAAATTGATTTTTATATTATCCATAATTGATTTTCATGCATAGAGGTATGCATAAAAGATTATTATTTTAATATAAAAGTCTTATTTTTATCATAATTGAATTTCATGCATAGAGGTATGCATAAAAGATTATTATTTTATTGTAAAAGTGTTACTTTTATCATAATTGAATTTTATGCATAGAGGTATGCATAAAAGATTATTATTTTAATGTAAAAGTGTTACTTTTATCATATTTAGATTTCATGCATAGAGGTATGCATAAAAGATTATTATTTTAATGTAAAAGTGTTACTTTTATCATATTTCGATTTCATGCATAGAGGTATGCATAAAAGATTATTCTTTTAATATAAAAGTGTTATTTTTATCATAATTAAATTTCATGCATAGCGGTATGCATAAAAGATTATTATTTTAATGTAAATGTGTTACTTTTATCATAATTGAATTTCATGCATAGAGGTATGCACAAAAGATTTTTTTTATACTAAAAGTGTGATTTTCATCATAAATGGATTTTATGCATAAAATAGATGCATAAGAGAAATTCTTTTATTCTAAAAGTGTAATTCCTACTAAATTGGATTTATGCATGGAAAGATGCATAAAGAATTTATTTTAATCCAAAAGTGTCATTCTCATTTAAAATGAATTTAAGCATAAGAAGATGCATAAAAGATTGATTTTTATTTCGAAAGTGTTAGTCTCCTTAAATGGAATTTATGCATAAATAGATGCGTAAAGAAATCTTATATCAAATATAAGAATTCTCTTGTATTCTATAAATAGATATGGGAAGTATAGGATGTGATAAGATGTGTATGAGATGTGATAGGATGTGATAAGAGGTGTATGAGATGTGATAGGATGTGCTAAGATGAGTTAAGATGTGATAAGATGTGTATGGGATGAGGTAAGAAGTGTATCTGATGGGATAAGATGTATATGGGTTGTGTGATAGGGCGAGAATGGATGTGATGTGGATGTATGAACGTAGATGTCTTGCTGTATATGTTCCGAGAGTGAATAAAGTTGAAATCTTTGTTCTTGTCTTGAGTCTTGCTCTCTTTGAGACTTTTCTTGGTGGTTACTCCTAAATTAATTTTCTCTTAGTCTCATATTCGTGCATCTTGCGGAATTACCCCAGTTTGCGAGATGAGGACATCTCCCGTTTTTCAAGTGGGAGAGAATGTAAGATTCCTCCCCAGCCTCTCAAGATGTCCAGCATCTTCCCGTGTAATTAAATCCCTCTTCAGAAATATAAAAGATCTTGTTTCTAACTGTTTTAACCTAGAGAGAGAAAATATTCTAGAGAGAGAATATTCAGATTTTTAATATTTTTTTGATAGAAAAATATCTCATCTTATTAAAATGAATTCCCCTGAAACAGAAATTCAAGAAGAACTTTCCAATGGTGTGCAATTGGAATTAATTGGAAATGGGTATAAAGGACCTTAGCCTAAGGGTCTAGATTTTCAGAAATTTTTGGATTATGGTCCAATTAAGGTTCCTGTGGGCCAATAGGATCAATCCATGTGTGGGGAGGAGATAAATCCAATTTGTAAAAGAAATTATCCAAAAATGAATAAATGCTCACATAAGATGAAGAGTTGACTAAGGACAAGGCTAATAGTTAAAAAGGGGAGATATTTAGAAGTAAATACTCACATAAGATGAAGAATTGACTATGTACAAGGTTTATTAGTAAGAAACTATGAGTAATATAAAAAATATGAGATATTTCGGGTATAATGATTCCATTTTAACACATATGTAAGGAAGGGGAGTCCCTTCAATGAGGCGCCTACTTCACATGCTTGAATGAGTTTTAAACTCAAAAATAATGTGATATTTTTATCTCTCCTCTCTCTTGAACCAAACCAAATCAAAATGGAACCAAACCGAATCAAAAAGTAACCAAACTAGGTCCAAATCTAGTCCAAATTCAACCAAACTGAATCTGGAAAATTCTAAAAATCAGTTAGCCTTGGTTAGAGCCTCCCTCTCCTATAAATAGAATATGAGTGCTTTGAAAAAAATAGGAGAATTTTACTATACTAGAATTATGCTGAAGTAATGCTAATTTTTACTATTCTCTAAAATTCTCTCCAAATTCGAGAAATTGGAGCTTCCCTCTTTCTTCAATCCCCATTGGTGGCTCCATCAACATACTAAACCAATTGATTGGTTGTTGGGGTCTCTACCGTGAACAAAGAATCAAGTAACTTGTAAGGTAAATGGTGAATTTTGATCTTTTCTATAATTTCTCAATGTTTCTCTCTTCTCAACCCCTCTCAAGCTTGAGAAGCTTAATTGGAATGGTTTTTGAATGCTATTGAAGTTAATTGATGAATGGTGGTAAAGAATTACATAAATTGATGAATGATATTGAAGTTAATTGATGAATGATAGTAAAGAATTATATAAATTTTTATTAATGCTTAATTGTAATGGTTTTTATGTAATTTCTCTCTCTCACTCAAGAAATGGTCACACTCATGACCTATTCTCAATCCAAATGAAGCTTTTCATAAAGCTTTTCCTAAATCCAAGATTAATCTATGCTTGAGGCCAAATTAATGGCTTTTTTCTATGCTTTTAGTTTATGTATTTCATGAATTTTGATGATTCAATCCATTATGGGTTAATGATCCAATTAGGGATCATTCTAATCATTCCCTTAATGATAAGCTTTATGTTTTAAACTAATTGAGATTTATCAGTCATAGCAGCGGACCTATGGCAAATTTTTTGTAAAAATTACACATAAAATAATTTCATTCAAAGCATGAAAAGAGGACTTCCTACCATATTCTAGGAATTATCATCCTAGATTAATTGAAAGAATTTCATTGTAATCATAGAGAAATTGATTTTTATATTATCCATAATTGATTTTCATGCATAGAGGTATGCATAAAAGATTATTATTTTAATATAAAAGTCTTATTTTTATCATAATTGAATTTCATGCATAGAGGTATGCATAAAAGATTATTATTTTATTGTAAAAGTGTTACTTTTATCATAATTAAATTTCATGCATAGAGGTATGCATAAAAGATTATTATTTTAATGTAAAAGTGTTACTTTTATCATATTTAGATTTCATGCATAGAGGTATGCATAAAAGATTATTATTTTAATGTAAAAGTGTTACTTTTATCATATTTCGATTTCATGCATAGAGGTATGCATAAAAGATTATTCTTTTAATATAAAAGTGTTATTTTTATCATAATTAAATTTCATGCATAGCGGTATGCATAAAAGATTATTATTTTAATGTAAATGTGTTACTTTTATCATAATTGAATTTCATGCATAGAGGTATGCACAAAAGATTTTTTTTATACTAAAAGTGTGATTTTCATCATAAATGGATTTTATGCATAAAATAGATGCATAAGAGAAATTCTTTTATTCTAAAAGTGTAATTCCTACTAAATTGGATTTATGCATGGAAAGATGCATAAAGAATTTATTTTAATCCAAAAGTGCCATTCTCATTTAAAATGAATTTATGCATAAGAAGATGCATAAAAGATTGATTTTTATTTTGAAAGTGTTAGTCTCCTTAAATGGAATTTATGCATAAATAGATGCGTAAAGAAATCTTATATCAAATATAAGAATTCTCTTGTATTCTATAAATAGATATGGGAAGTATAGGATGTGATAAGATGTGTATGAGATGTGATAGGATGTGATAAGAGGTGTATGAGATGTGATAGGATGTGCTAAGATGAGTTAAGATGTGATAAGATGTGTATGGGATGAGGTAAGAAGTGTATCTGATGGGATAAGATGTATATGGGTTGTGTGATAGGGCGAGAATGGATGTGATGTGGATGTATGAACGTAGATGTCTTGCTGTATATGTTCCGAGAGTGAATAAAGTTGAAATCTTTGTTCTTGTCTTGAGTCTTGCTCTCTTTGAGACTTTTCTTGGTGGTTACTCCTAAATTAATTTTCTCTTAGTCTCATATTCGTACATCTTGCGGAATTACCCCAGTTTGCGAGATGAGGACATCTCCCGTTTTTCAAGTGGGAGAGAATGTAAGATTCCTCCCCAGCCTCTCAAGATGTCCAGCATCTTCCCGTGTAATTAAATCCCTCTTCAGAAATATAAAAGATCTTGTTTCTAACTGTTTTAACCTAGAGAGAGAAAATATTCTAGAGAGAGAATATTCAGATTTTTAATATTTTTTTGATAGAAAAATATCTCATCTTATTAAAATGAATTCCGCTGAAACAGACATTCAAAAAGAACTTTCCAATGTGCAATTGGAATTAATTGGAAATGGGTATAAAGGACCTTAGCGTAAGGGTCTAGATTTTCAGAAATTTTTGGATTATGGTCCAATTAAGGTTCCTGTGGGCCAATAGGATCAATCCATGTGTGGGGAGGAGATAAATCCAATTTGTAAAAGAAATTATCCAAAAATGAATAAATGCTCACATAAGATGAAGAGTTGACTAAGGATAAGGCTAATAGTTAAAAAGGGGAGACATTTAGAAGTAAATACTCACATAAGATGAAGAATTGACTATGTACAAGGTTTATTAGTAAGAAACTATGAGTAATATCAAAAATATGAGATATTTTGGGTATAATGATTCCATTTTAACACATATGTAAGGAAGGGGAGTCCCTTCAATGAGGCGCCTACTTCACATGCTTGAATGAGTTTTAAACTCAAAAATAATGTGATATTTTTATCTCTCCTCTCTCTTGAACCAAACCGAATCAAAAAGTAACCAAACTAGGTCCAAATCTAGTCCAAATTCAACCAAACTGAATCTGGAAAATTCTAGAAATCAGTTAGCCTTGGTTAGAGCCTCCCTCTTCTATAAATAGAACATGAGTCCTTTGAAAAAAATAGGAGAATTGTACTATACTAGAATTATGCTGAAATAATGCTAATTTTTACTATTCTCTAAAATTCTCTCCAAATTGGAGAAATTGGAGCTTCCCTCTTTCTTCAATCCCCATTGGTGGCTCCATCAACATACTAAACCAATTGATTGATTGGGGGCCTCTACCGTGACCAAAGAATCAAGTAATTTGTAAGGTAAATGGTGAATTTTGATCTTTTCTATAATTTCTCAATGTTTCTCTCTTCTCAACCCCTCTCAAGCTTGAGAAGCTTAATTGGAATGGTTTTTGAATGCTATTGAAGTTAATTGATGAATGGTGGTAAAGAATTACATAAATTGATGAATGATATTGAAGTTAATTGATGAATGATAGTAAAGAATTACATAAATTTTCATTAATGCTTAATTCTAATGGTTTTTATGTAATTTCTCTATCTTACTCAAGAAATGGTCACACTCATGACCTATTCTCAATCCAAATGAAGCTTTTCATAAAGCTTTTCCTTAATCCAAGATTAATCTATGCTTGAGACCAAATTAATGGCTTTTTTCTATGCTTTTAGTTTATGTATTTCGTGAATATTGATGATTCAATCCATTATGGGTTAATGATCCAATTAGGGATCATTCTAATCATTCCCTTAATGATAAGCTTTATGTTTTAAAATAATTGAGATTTATCAGTCATAGCAGCGGAGCTATGGTAAAATTTTTGTAAAAATTACACATAAAATAATTTCATTCAAAGCATGAAAAGAGGACTTCCTACCATATTCTAGGAATTATCATCCTAGATTAATTGAAAGAATTTCATTGTAATCATAGAGAAATTGATTTTTATATTATGCATAATTGATTTTCATGCATAGAGGTATGCATAAAAGATTATTATTTTAATATAAAAGTGTTATTTTTATCATAATTGAATTTCATGCATAGAGGTATGCATAAAAGATTATTATTTTATTGTAAAAGTGTTACTTTTATCATAATTGAATTTCATGCATAGAGGTATGCATAAAAGATTATTATTTTAATGTTAAAGTGTTACTTTTATCATATTTAGATTTCATGCATAGAGGTATGCATAAAAGATTATTATTTTAATGTAAAAGCATTACTTTTATCATATTTGGATTTCATGCATAGAGGTATGCATAAAAGATTATTATTTTAATATAAAAGTGTTATTTTTATCATAATTGAATTTCATGCATAGAGGTATGCATAAAAGATTATTATTTTAATGTAAAAGTGTTACTTTTATCATAATTGAATTTCATGCATAGAGGTATGCACAAAAGATTTTTTTTATACTAAAAGTGTGATTTTTATCATAAATGGATTTTATGCATAAATTAGATGCATAAGAGAAATTCTTTTATTCTAAAAGTGTAATTCCTACTAAATTGGATTTATGCATGGAAAGATGCATAAAGAATTTATTTTAATCCAAAAGTGTCATTCTCATTTAAAATGAATTTATGCATAGGAAGATGCATAAAAGATTGATTTTTATTTCGAAAGTGTTAGTCTCCTTAAATGGAATTTATGCATGAATAGATGCGTAAAGAAATCTTATATCAAATATAAGAATTCTCTTGTATTCTATAAATAGATATGGGAAGTGATAGGATGTGATAAGATGTGTATGAGATGTGATAGGATGTGCTAAGATGAGTTAAGATGTGATAGGATGTGATAAGATGTGTATGAGATGTGATAGGATGTGATAATAAGATGAGTTAAGATGTGATAAGATGTGTATGGAATGAGGTAAGAAGTGTATCTGATGGGATAAGATGTATATGGGTTGTGTGATAGGGCGAGAATGGATGTGATGTGGATGTATGAACGTAGATGTCTTGCTGTATATGTTCCGAGAGTGAATAAAGTTGAAATCTTTGTTCTTGTCTTGAGTCTTGCTCTCTTTGAGACTTTTCTTGGTAGTTACTCCTAAATTAATTTTCTCTTAGTCTCATATTCGTGCATCTTACGAAATTACCCCAGTCTGCGAGATGAGGACATCTCCCGTTTTTCAAGTGGGAGAGAATGTAAGATTCCTCCCCAGCCTCTCAAGATGTCCAGCATCTTCCCGTGTAATTAAATCCCTCTTCAGAAATATAAAAGATCTTGTTTCTAACTGTTTTAACCTAGAGAGAGAAAATATTCTAGAGAGAGAATATTCAGATTTTTAAATTTTTTTTGATAGAAAAATATCTCATCTTATTAAAATGAATTCCGCTGAAGCAGAAATTCAAAAAGAACTTTCCAATGTGCAATTGGAATTAATTGGAAATGGGTATAAAGGACCTTAGCCTAAGGGTCTAGATTTTCAGAAATTTTTGGATTATGGTCCAATTAAGGTTCCTGTGGGCCAATAGGATCAATCCATGTGTGGGGCCAATTTGTAAAAGAAATTATCCAAAAATGAATAAATGCTCACATAAGATGAAGAGTTGACTAAGAACAAGGCTAATAGATAAAAAGGGGAGATATTTAGAAGTAAATACTCACATAAGATGAAGAATTGACTATGTACAAGGATTATTAGTAAGAAACTATGAGTAATATCAAAAATATGAGATATTTTGGGTATAATGATTCCATTTTAACACATATGTAAGGAAGGGGAGTCCCTTCAATGAGGCGCCTACTTCACATGCTTGAATGAGTTTTAAACTCAAAAATAATGTGATATTTTTATCTCTCCTCTCTCTTGAACCAAACCAAATCAAAATGGAACCAAACCGGATCAAAAAGTAACCAAACTAGGACCAAATCTAGTCCAAATTCAACCAAACTGAATCTAGAAAATTCTAGAAATCAGTTAGCCTTGGTTAGAGCCTCCCTCTCCTATAAATAGAACATGAGTCCTTTGAAAAAATAGGAGAATTGTACTATACTAGAATTATGCTAAAATAATGCTAATTTTTACTATTCTCTAAAATTCTCTCCAAATTGGAGAAATTGGAGCTTCCCTCTTTCTTCAATCCCCATTGGTGGCTCCATCAACATACTAAACCAATTGATTGGTTGGGGGCCTCTACCGTGAACAAAGAATCAAGTAATATGTAAGGTAAATGGTGAATTTTGATCTTTTCTATAATTTCTCAATGTTTCTCTCTTCTCAACCCCTCTCAAGATTGAGAAGCTTAATTGGAATGGTTTTTGAATGCTATTGAAGTTAATTGATGAATGGTGGTAAAAAATTACATAAATTGATGAATGCTATTGATGAATGATAGTAAAGAATTACATAAATTTTCATTAATGCTTAATTCTAATGGTTTTTATGTAATTTCTCTCTCTCACTCAAGAAATGGTCACACTCATGACCTATTCTCAATCCAAATGAAGCTTTTCATAAAGCTTTTTCTTAATCCATGATTAATCTATGCTTGAGGCCAAATTAATGGCTTTTTTCTATGCTTTTAGTTATGTATTTCGTGAATATTGATGATTCAATCCATAATGGATTAATGATCCAATTAGGGATCGTTCTAATCATTCCCTTAATGATAAGCTTTATGTTTTAAAATAATTGAGATTTATCAGTCATAGCAGCGGAGCTATGGCAAAATTTTTGTAAAAATTACACATAAAATAATTTCATTCAAAGCATGAAAAGAGGACTTCCTACCATATTCTAGGAATTATCATCCTAGATTAATTGAAAGAATTTCATTGTAATCATAGAGAAATTGATTTTTATATTATGCATAATTGATTTTCATGCATAGAGGTATGCATAAAAGATTATTATTTTAATATAAAAGTGTTATTTTTATCATAATTGAATTTCATGCATAGAGGTATGCATAAAAGATTATTATTTTATTGTAAAAGTGTTACTTTTATCATAATTGAATTTCATGCATAGAGGTATGCATAAAAGATTATTATTTTAATGTAAAAGTGTTACTTTTATCATATTTAGATTTCATGCATAGAGGTATGCATAAAAGATTATTATTTTAATGTAAAAGCGTTACTTTTATCATATTTGGATTTCATGCATAGAGGTATGCATAAAAGATTATTATTTTAATATAAAAGTGTTATTTTTATCATAATTAAATTTCATGCATAGAGGTATGCATAAAAGATTATTATTTTAATGTAAATGTGTTCCTTTAATCATAATTGAATTTCATGCATAGAGGTATGCACAAAAGATATTTTTTTATACTAAAAGTGTGATTTTTATCATAAATGGATTTTATGCATAAATTAGATGCATAAGAGAAATTCTTTTATTCTAAAAGTGTAATTCCTTACTAGATTTTCAGAAATTTTTGGATTATGGTCCAATTAAGGTTCCTGTGGGCCAATAGGATCAATCCATGTGTGGGGAGGAGATAAATCCAATTTGTAAAAGAAATTATCCAAAAATGAATAAAACTAAGGACAAGGCTAATAGTTAAAAAGGGGAGATATTTAGAAGTAAATACTCACATAAGATGAAGAATTGACTATGTACAAGGTTTATTAGTAAGAAACTATGAGTAATATCAAAAATATGAGATATTTTGGGTATAATGATTCCATTTTAACACATATGTAAGGAAGGGGAGTCCCTTCAATGAGGCGCCTACTTCACATGCTTGAATGAGTTTTAACCTCAAAAATAATGTGATATTTTTATCTCTCCTCTCTCTTGAACCAAACCAAATCAAAATGGAACCAAACTGAATCAAAAAGTAACCAAACTAGGTCCAAATCTAGTCCAAATTCAACCAAACTGAATCTGGAAAATTCTAGAAATCAGTTAGCCTTGGTTAGAGCCTCCCTCTCCTATAAATAGAATATGAGTGCTTTGAAAAAAATAGGAGAATTTTACTATACTAGAATTATGCTGAAATAATGCTAATTTTTACTATTCTCTAAAATTCTCTCCAAATTGGAGAAATTGGAGCTTCCCTCTTTCTTCAATCCCCATTGGTGGCTCCATCAACATACTAAACCAATTGATTGGTTGTTGGGGTCTCTACCGTGAACAAAGAATCAAGTAATTTGTAAGGTAAATGGTGAATTTTGATCTTTTCTATAATTTCTCAATGTTTCTCTCTTCTCAACCCCTCTCAAGCTTGAGAAGCTTAATTTGAATGGTTTTTGAATGCTATTGAAGTTAATTGATGAATGGTGGTAAAGAATTACATAAATTGATGAATGCTATTGAAGTTAATTGATGAATGATAGTAAAGAATTATATAAATTTTTATTAATGCTTAATTCTAATGGTTTTTATGTAATTTCTCTCTCTCACTCAAGAAATGGTCACACTCATGACCTATTCTCAATCCAAATGAAGCTTTTCATAAAGCTTTTCCTAAATCCAAGATTAATCTATGCTTGAGGCCAAATTAATGGCTTTTTTCTATGCTTTTAGTGTATGTATTTCGTGAATATTGATAATTCAATCCATTATGGGTTAATGATCCAATTAGGGATCATTTTAATCATTCCCTTAATGATAAGCTTTATGTTTTAAAATAATTGAGATTTATCAGTCATAGCAGCGGAGCTTTGGCAAAATTTTTGTAAAAATTACACATAAAATAATTTCATTCAAAGCATGAAAAGAGGACTTCCTACCATATTCTAAGAATTATCATCCTAATTTAATTGAAAGAATTTCATTGTAATCATAGAGAAATTGATTTTTATATTATGCATAATTGATTTTCATGCATAGAGGTATGCATAAAAGATTATTATTTTAATATAAAAGTGTTATTTTTATCATAATTGAATTTCATGCATAGAGGTATGCATAAAAGATTATTATTTTATTGTAAAAGTGTTACTTTTATCATAATTGAATTTCATGCATAGAGGTATGCATAAAAGATTAATATTTTAATATAAAAGTGTTACTTTTATCATATTTAGATTTCATGCATAGAGGTATGCATAAAAGATTATTATTTTAATGTAAAAGTGTTACTTTTATCATATTTAGATTTCATGCATAGAGGTATGCATAAAAGATTATTATTTTAATATAAAAGTGTTATTTTTATCATAATTGAATTTCATGCATAGCGGTATGCATAAAAGATTATTATTTTAATGTAAAAGTGTTACTTTTATCATAATTGAATTTCATGCATAGAGGTATGCACAAAAGATTTTTTTTTATACTAAAAGTGTGATTTTCATCATAAATGGATTTTATGCATAAATTAGATGCATAAGAGAAATTCTTTTATTCTAAAAGTGTAATTCCTACTAAATTGGATTTATGCATGGAAAGATGCATAAAGAATTTATTTTAATCCAAAAGTGTCATTCTCATTTAAAATGAATTTATGCATAGGAAGATGCATAAAAGATTGATTTTTATTTCGAAAGTGTTAGTCTCCTTAAATGGAATTTATGCATAAATAGATGCGTAAAGAAATCTTATATCAAATATAAGAAATCTCTTGTATTCTACAAATAGATATGGGAAGTGATAGGATGTGATAAGATGTGTATGAGATGTGATAGGATGTGATAATAAGATAAGTTAAGATGTGATAAGATGTGTATGGAATGAGGTAAGAAGTGTATCTGATGGGATAAGATGTATATGGGTTGTGTGATAGGGCGAGAATGGATGTGATGTGGATGTATGAACGTAGATGTCTTGCTGTATATGTTCCGAGAGTGAATAAAGTTGAAATCTTTGTTCTTGTCTTGAGTCTTGCTCTCTTTGAGACTTTTCTTGGTAGTTACTCCTAAATTAATTTTCTCTTAGTCTCATATTCGTGCATCTTGCGGAATTACCCCAGTTTGCGAGATGAGGACATCTCCCGTTTTTCAAGTGGGAGAGAATGTAAGATTCCTCCCCAGCCTCTCAAGATGTCCAGCATCTTCCCGTGTAATTAAATCCCTCTTCAGAAATATAAAAGATCTTGTTTCTAATTGTTTTAACCTAGAGAGAGAAAATATTCTAGAGAGAGAATATTCAGATTTTTAATATTTTTTTTTGATAAAAAAATATCTCATCTTATTAAAATGAATTCCGCTGAAACAGAAATTCAAGAAGAACTTTCCAATGTGCAATTCGAATTAATTGGAAATGGGTATAAAGGACCTTAGCCTAAAAGTGTAGATTTTCAAAAATTTTTAGATTATGGTCCAATTAAGGTTCCTGTGGGCCAATAGGATCAATCCATGTGTGGGGAGGAGATAAATCCAATTTGTAAAAGAAATTATCCAAAAATGAATAAATGCTCACATAAGATGAAGAGTTGACTAAGGACAAGGCTAATAGTTAAAAAGGGGAGATATTTAGAAGTAAATACTCACATAAGATGAAGAATTGACTATGTACAAGGTTTATTAGTAAGAAACTATGAGTAATATCAAAAATATGAGATATTTTGGGTATAATGATTCCATTTTAACACATATGTAAGGAAGGGGAGTCCCTTCAATGAGGCGCCTACTTCACATGCTTGAATGAGTTTTAAACTCAAAAATAATGTGATATTTTTATCTCTCCTCTCTCTTGAACCAAACCAAATCAAAATGGAACCAAACCGAATCAAAAAGTAACCAAACTAGGTCCAAATCTAGTCCAAATTCAACCAAACTGAATTTGGAAAATTCTAAAAATCAGTTAGCCTTGGTTAGAGCCTCCCTCTCCTATAAATAGAATATGAGTGCTTTGAAAAAAATAGGAGAATTTTACTATACTAGAATTATGCTGAAGTAATGCTAATTTTTACTATTCTCTAAAATTCTCTCCAAATTCGAGAAATTGGAGCTTCCCTCTTTCTTCAATCCCCATTGGTGGCTCCATCAACATACTAAACCAATTGAATGGTTGGGGGCCTCTACCGTGAACAAAGAATCAAGTAATTTGTAAGGTAAATGGTGAATTTTGATCTTTTCTATAATTTCTCAATGTTTCTCTCTTCTCAACCCCTCTCAAGCTTGAGAAGCTTAATTGGAATGGTTTTTGAATGCTATTGAAGTTAATTGATGAATGGTGGTAAAGAATTACATAAATTGATGAATGCTATTGAAGTTAATTGATGAATGATAGTAAAGAATTATATAAATTTTCATTAATGCTTAATTCTAATGGTTTTTATGTAATTTCTCTCTCTCACTCAAGAAATGGTCACACTCATGACCTATTCTCAATCCAAATGAAGCTTTTCATAAAGCTTTTTCTTAATCCAAGATTAATCTATGCTTGAGGCCAAATTAATGGCTTTTTTCTATGCTTTTAGTTTATGTATTTCGTGAATATTGATGATTCAATCCATTATGGGTTAATGATCCAATTAGGGATCATTCTAATCATTCCCTTAATGATAAGCTTTATGTTTTAAAATAATTGAGATTTATCAGTCATAACAGCGGAGCTATGGCAAAATTTTTGTAAAAATTACACATAAAATAATTTCATTCAAAGCATGAAAAGAGGACTTCCTACCATATTCTAGGAATTATCATCCTAGATTAATTGAAAGAATTTCATTGTAATCATAGAGAAATTGATTTTTATATTATACATAATTGATTTTCATGCATGGAGGTATGCATAAAAGATTATTATTTTAATATAAAAGTGTTATTTTTATCATAATTGAATTTCATGCATAGAGGTATGCATAAAAGATTATTATTTTATTGTAAAAGTGTTACTTTTATCATAATTGAATTTCATGCATAGAGGTATGCATAAAAGATTATTATTTTAATGTAAATATGTTACTTTTATCATATTTAGATTTTATGCATAGAGGTATGCATAAAAGATTATTATTTTAATGTAAAAGCGTTACTTTTATCATATTTGGATTTCATGCATAGTGGTATGCATAAAAGATTATTATTTTAATATAAAAGTGTTATTTTTATCATAATTGAATTTCATGCATAGAGGTATGCATAAAAGATTATTATTTTAATGTAAAAGTGTTACTTTTATCATAATTGAATTTCATGCATAGAGGTATGCACAAAAGATTTTTTTTATACTAAAAGTGTGATTTTCATCATAAATGGATTTTATGCATAAATTAGATGCATAAGAGAAATTCTTTTATTCTAAAAGTGTAATTCCTACTAAATTGGATTTATGCATGGAAAGATGCATAAAGAATTTATTTTAATCCAAAAGTGTCATTCTCATTTAAAATGAATTTATGCATAGGAAGATGCATAAAAGATTGATTTTTATTTCGAAAGTGTTAGTCTCCTTAAATGGAATTTATGCATAAATAGATGCGTAAAGAAATCTTATATCAAATATAAGAATTCTCTTGTATTCTATAAATAGATATGGGAAGTGATAGGATGTGATAAGATGTGTATGAGATGTGATAGGATGTGATAAGAGGTGTATGAGATGTGATAGGATGTGCTAAGATGAGTTAAGATGTGATAAGATGTATATGGGATGAGGTAAGAAGTGTATCTGATGGGATAAGAAGTATATGGGTTGTGTGATAGGGCGAGAATGGATGTGATGTGGATGTATGAACGTAGATGTCTTGCTGTATATGTTCCGAGAGTGAATAAAATTGAAATCTTTGTTCTTGTCTTGATTCTTGCTCTCTTTGAGACTTTTCTTGGTGGTTACTCCTAAATTAATTTTCTCTTAGTCTCATATTCGTGCATCTTGCGGAATTACCCCAGTTTGCGAGATGAGGACATCTCCCGTTTTTCAAGTGGGAGAGAATGTAAGATTCCTCCCCAGCCTCTCAAGATGTCCAGCATCTTCCCGTGTAATTAAATCCCTCTTCAGAAATATAAAAGATCTTGTTTCTAATTGTTTTAACCTAGAGAGAGAAAATATTCTAGAGAGAGAATATTCAGATTTTTAATATTTATTTTGATAGAAAAATATCTCATCTTATTAAAATGAATTCCGCTGAAACAGAAATTCAAGAAGAACTTTCCAATGGTGTGCAATTGGAATTAATTGGAAATGGGTATAAAGGACCTTAGTCTAAGGGTCTAGATTTTCAGAAATTTTTGGATTATGGTCCAATTAAGGTTCCTGTGGGTCAATAGGATCAATCCATGTGTGGGGAGGAGATAAATCCAATTTGTAAAAGAAATTATCCAAAAATGAATAAATGCTCACATAAGATGAAGAGTTGACTAAGGACAAGGCTAATAGTTAAAAAGGGGAGATATTTAGAAGTAAATACTCACATAAGATGAAGAATTGACTATGTACAAGGTTTATTAGTAAGAAACTATGAGTAATATCAAAAATATGAGATATTTTGGGTATAATGATTCTATTTTAACACATATGTAAGGAAGGGGAGTCCCTTCAATGAGGCGCCTACTTCACATGCTTGAATGAGTTTTAAACTCAAAAATAATGTGATATTTTTATCTCTCCTCTCTCTTGAACCAAACCAAATCAAAATGGAACCAAACCGAATCAAAAAGTAACCAAACTAGGTCCAAATCTAGTCCAAATTCAACCAAACTGAATCTGGAAAATTCTAGAAATCAGTTAGCCTTGGTTAGAGCCTCCCTCTCCTATAAATAGAACATGAGTGCTTTGAAAAAAATAGGAGAATTGTACTATACTAGAATTATGCTGAAATAATGCTAATTTTTACTATTCTCTAAAATTCTCTCCAAATTGGAGAAATTGGAGCTTCCCTCTTTCTTCAATCCCCATTGGTGGCTCCATCAACATACTAAACCAATTGATTGGTTGTTGGGGCCTCTACCGTGAACAAAGAATCAAGTAATTTGTAAGGTAAATGGTGAATTTTGATCTTTTCTATAATTTCTCAATGTTTCTCTCTTCTCAACCCCTCTCAAGCTTGAGAAGCTTAATTGGAATGGTTTTTGAATGCTATTGAAGTTAATTGATGAATGGTGGTAAAGAATTACATAAATTGATGAATGCTATTGAAGTTAATTGATGAATGATAGTAAAGAATTACATAAATTTTTATTAATGCTTAATTCTAATGGTTTTTATGTAATTTCTCTCTCTCACTCAAGAAATGGTCACACTCATGACCTATTCTCAATCCAAATGAAGCTTTTCATAAAGCTTTTCCTAAATCCAAGATTAATCTATGCTTGAGGCCAAATTAATGGCTTTTTTCTATGTTTTTAGTTTATGTATTTCGTGAATATTGATGATTCAATCCATTATGGGTTAATGATCCAATTAGGGATCATTCTAATCATTCCCTTAATGATAAGCTTTATGTTTTAAAATAATTGAGATTTATCAGTCATAGCAGCGGAGCTATGGCAAAATTTTTGTAAAAATTACACATAAAATAATTTCATTCAAAGCATGAAAAGAGGACTTCCTACCATATTCTAAGAATTATCATCCTAGATTAATTGAAAGAATTTCATTGTAATCATAGAGAAATTGATTTTTATATTATGCATAATTGATTTTCATGCATAGAGGTATGCATAAAAGATTATTATTTTAATATAAAAGTGTTATTTTTATCATAATTGAATTTTATGCATAGAGGTATGCATAAAAGATTATTATTTTATTGTAAAAGTGTTACTTTTATCATAATTGAATTTCATGCATAGAGGTATGCATAAAAGATTATTATTTTAATGTAAAAGTGTTACTTTTATCATATTTAGATTTCATGCATAGAGGTATGCATAAAAGATTATTATTTTAATGTAAAAGCGTTACTTTTATCATATTTGGATTTCATGCATAGAGGTATGCATAAAAGATTATTATTTTAATATAAAAGTGTTATTTTTATCATAATTAAATTTCATGCATAGCGGTATGCATAAAAGATTATTATTTTAATGTAAAAGTGTTACTTTTATCATAATTGAATTTCATGCATAGAGGTATGCACAAAAGATTTTTTTTATACTAAAAGTGTTATTTTCATCATAAATGGATTTTATGCATAAATTAGATGCATAAGAGAAATTCTTTTATTCTAAAAGTGTAATTCCTACTAAATTGGATTTATGCATGCAAAGATGCATAAAGAATTTATTTTAATCCAAAAGTGTCATTCTCATTTAAAATGAATTTATGCATAGGAAGATGCATAAAAGATTGATTTTTATTTCGAAAGTGTTAGTCTCCTTAAATGGAATTTATGCATAAATAGATGCGTAAAGAAATCTTATATCAAATATAAGAATTCTCTTGTATTCTATAAATAGATATGGGAAGTGATAGGATGTGATAAGATGTGTATGAGATGTGATAGGATGTGATAAGAGGTGTATGAGATGTGATAGGATGTGCTAAGATGAGTTAAGATGTGATAAGATGTGTATGGGATGAGGTAAGAAGTGTATCTGATGGGATAAGATGTATATGGGTTGTGTGATAGGGCGAGAATGGATGTGATGTGGATGTATGAACGTAGATGTCTTGCTGTATATGTTCCGAGAGTGAATAAAGTTG
The DNA here is from genome assembly GCF_041138505.1 of Cibotium barometz. Lineage (NCBI taxonomy): Eukaryota > Viridiplantae > Streptophyta > Polypodiopsida > Cyatheales > Cibotiaceae > Cibotium > Cibotium barometz. The sequence goes on along the minus strand of NC_141057.1, from coordinate 58,474,552 downwards.
AAATCTTTGTTCTTGTCTTGAGTCTTGCTCTCTTTGAGACTTTTCTTGGTGGTTACTCCTAAATTAATTTTCTCTTAGTCTCATATTCGTGCATCTTGCGGAATTACCCCAGTTTGCGAGATGAGAACATCTCCCGTTTTTCAAGTGGGAGAGAATGTAAGATTCCTCCCCAGCCTCTCAAGATGTCCAGCATCTTCCCGTGTAATTAAATCCCTCTTCAGAAATATAAAAGATCTTGTTTCTAACTGTTTTAACCTAGAGAGAGAAAATATTCTAGAGAGCGAATATTCAGATTTTTAATTTTTTTTTTGATAGAAAAATATCTCATCTTATTAAAATGAATTCCCCTGAAACAGAAATTCAAAAAGAACTTTCCAATGTGCAATTGGAATTAATTGGAAATGGGTATAAAGGACCTTAGCGTAAGGGTCTAGATTTTCAGAAATTTTTGGATTATGGTCCAATTAAGGTTCCTGTGGGCCAATAGGATCAATCCATGTGTGGGGAGGAGATAAATCCAATTTGTAAAAGAAATTATCCAAAAATGAATAAATGCTCACATAAGATGAAGAGTTGACTAAGGACAAGGCTAATAGTTAAAAAGGGGAGATATTTAGAAGTAAATACTCACATAAGATGAAGAATTGACTATGTACAAGGTTTATTAGTAAGAAACTATGAGTAATATAAAAAATATGAGATATTTTGGGTATAATGATTTCATTTTAACACATATGTAAGGAAGGGGAGTCCCTTCAATGAGGCGCCTACTTCACATGCTTGAATGAGTTTTAAACTCAAAAATAATGTGATATTTTTATCTCTCCTCTCTCTTGAACCAAACCAAATCAAAATGGAACCAAACCGAATCAAAAAGTAACCAAACTAGGTCCAAATCTAGTCCAAATTCAACCAAACTGAATCTGGAAAATTCTAGAAATCAGTTAGCCTTGGTTAGAGCCTCCCTCTCCTATCACCCAAACTGAATCTGGAAAATTCTAGAAATCAGTTAGCCTTGGTTAGAGCCTCCCTCTCCTATAAATAGAACATGAGTCCTTTGAAAAAAATAGGAGAATTGTACTATACTAGAATTATGCTCAAATAATGCTAATTTTTACTATTCTCTAAAATTCTCTCCAAATTGGAGAAATTGGAGCTTCCCTCTTTCTTCAATCCCCATTGGTGGCTCCATCAACATACTAAACCAATTGATTGGTTGGGGGCCTCTACCGTGACCAAAGAATCAAGTAATTTGTAAGGTAAATGGTGAATTTTGATCTTTTCTATAATTTCTCAATGTTTCTCTCTTCTCAACCCCTCTCAAGCTTGAGAAGCTTAATTGGAATGGTTTTTGAATGCTATTGAAGTTAATTGATGAATGGTGGTAAAGAATTACATAAATTGATGAATGCTATTGAAGTTAATTGATGAATGATAGTAAAGAATTACATAAATTTTCATTAATGCTTAATTCTAATGGTTTTTATGTAATTTCTCTCTCTTACTCAAGAAATGGTCACACTCATGACCTATTCTCAATCCAAATGAAGCTTTTCATAAAGCTTTTCCTTAATCCAAGATTAATCTATGCTTGAGGCCAAATTAATGGCTTTTTTCTATGCTTTTAGTTTATGTATTTCGTGAATATTGATGATTCAATCCATTATGGGTTAATGATCCAATTAGGGATCATTCTAATCATTCCCTTAATGATAAGCTTTATGTTTTAAAATAATTGAGATTTATCAGTCATAGCAGCGGAGCTATGGTAAAATTTTTGTAAAAATTACACATAAAATAATTTCATTCAAAGCATGAAAAGAGGACTTCCTACCATATTCTAGGAATTATCATCCTAGATTAATTGAAAGAATTTCATTGTAATCATAGAGAAATTGATTTTTATATTATGCATAATTGATTTTCATGCATAGAGGTATGCATAAAAGATTATTATTTTAATATAAAAGTGTTATTTTTATCATAATTGAATTTCATGCATAGAGGTATGCATAAAAGATTATTATTTTATTGTAAAAGTGTTACTTTTATCATAATTGAATTTCATGCATAGAGGTATGCATAAAAGATTATTATTTTAATGTTAAAGTGTTACTTTTATCATATTTAGATTTCATGCATAGAGGTATGCATAAAAGATTATTATTTTAATGTAAAAGCATTACTTTTATCATATTTGGATTTCATGCATAGAGGTATGCATAAAAGATTATTATTTTAATATAAAAGTGTTATTTTTATCATAATTGAATTTCATGCATAGAGGTATGCATAAAAGATTATTATTTTAATGTAAAAGTGTTACTTTTATCATAATTGAATTTCATGCATAGAGGTATGCACAAAAGATTTTTTTTATACTAAAAGTGTGATTTTTATCATAAATGGATTTTATGCATAAATTAGATGCATAAGAGAAATTCTTTTATTCTAAAAGTGTAATTCCTACTAAATTGGATTTATGCATGGAAAGATGCATAAAGAATTTATTTTAATCCAAAAGTGTCATTCTCATTTAAAATGAATTTATGCATAGGAAGATGCATAAAAGATTGATTTTTATTTCGAAAGTGTTAGTCTCCTTAAATGGAATTTATGCATGAATAGATGCGTAAAGAAATCTTATATCAAATATAAGAATTCTCTTGTATTCTATAAATAGATATGGGAAGTGATAGGATGTGATAAGATGTGATAGGATGTGCTAAGATGAGTTAAGATGTGATAGGATGTGATAAGAGGTGTATGAGATGTGATAGGATGTGCTAAGATGAGTTAAGATGTGATAAGATGTGTATGGGATGAGGTAAGAAGTGTATCTGATGGGATAAGATGTATATGGGTTGTGTGATAGGGCGAGAATGGATGTGATGTGGATGTATGAACGTAGATGTCTTGCTGTATATGTTCCGAGAGTGAATAAAGTTGAAATCTTTGTTCTTGTCTTAAGTCTTGCTCTCTTTGAGACTTTTCTTGGTGGTTACTCCTAAATTAATTTTCTCTTAGTCTCATATTCGTGCATCTTGCGGAATTACCCCAGTTTGCGAGATAAGGACATCTCCCGTTTTTCAAGTGGGAGAGAATGTAAGATTCCTCCCCAGCCTCTCAAGATGTCCAGCATCTTCCCGTGTAATTAAATCCCTCTTCAGAAATATAAAAGATCTTGTTTCTAACTGTTTTAACCTAGAGAGAGAAAATATTCTAGAGAGAGAATATTCAGATTTTTAATTTTTTTTTTGATAGAAAAATATCTCATCTTATTAAAATGAATTCCGCTGAAACAGAAATTCAAAAAGAACTTTCCAATGTGCAATTGGAATTAATTGGAAATGGGTATAAAGGACCTTAGCCTAAGGGTCTAGATTTTCAGAAATTTTTGGATTATGGTCCAATTAAGGTTCCTGTGGGCCAATAGGATCAATCCATGTGTGGGGCCAATTTGTAAAAGAAATTATCCAAAAATGAATAAATGCTCACATAAGATGAAGAGTTGACTAAGGACAAGGCTAATAGATAAAAAGGGGAGATATTTAGAAGTAAATACTCACATAAGATGAAGAATTGACTATGTACAAGGTTTATTAGTAAGAAACTATGAGTAATATCAAAAATATGAGATATTTTGGGTATAATGATTCCATTTTAACACATATGTAAGGAAGGGGAGTCCCTTCAATGAGGCGCCTACTTCACATGCTTGAATGAGTTTTAAACTCAAAAATAATGTGATATTTTTATCTCTCCTCTCTCTTGAACCAAACCAAATCAAAATGGAACCAAACCGGATCAAAAAGTAACCAAACTAGGTCCAAATCTAGTCAAATTCAACCAAACTGAATCTAGAAAATTCTAGAAATCAGTTAGCCTTGGTTAGAGCCTCCCTCTCCTATAAATAGAACATGAGTCCTTTGAAAAAATAGGAGAATTGTACTATACTAGAATTATGCTAAAATAATGCTAATTTTTACTATTCTCTAAAATTCTCTCCAAATTGGAGAAATTGGAGCTTCCCTCTTTCTTCAATCCCCATTGGTGGCTCCATCAACATACTAAACCAATTGATTGGTTGGGGGCCTCTACCGTGAACAAAGAATCAAGTAATATGTAAGGTAAATGGTGAATTTTGATCTTTTCTATAATTTCTCAATGTTTCTCTCTTCTCAACCCCTCTCAAGATTGGGAAGCTTAATTGGAATGGTTTTTGAATGCTATTGAAGTTAATTGATGAATGGTGGTAAAAAATTACATAAATTGATGAATGCTATTGATGAATGATAGTAAAGAATTACATAAATTTTCATTAATGCTTAATTCTAATGGTTTTTATGTAATTTCTCTCTCTCACTCAAGAAATGGTCACACTCATGACCTATTCTCAATCCAAATGAAGCTTTTCATAAAGCTTTTTCTTAATCCATGATTAATCTATGCTTGAGGCCAAATTAATGGCTTTTTTCTATGCTTTTAGTTATGTATTTCGTGAATATTGATGATTCAATCCATAATGGATTAATGATCCAATTAGGGATCGTTCTAATCATTCCCTTAATGATAAGCTTTATGTTTTAAAATAATTGAGATTTATCAGTCATAGCAGCGGAGCTATGGCAAAATTTTTGTAAAAATTACACATAAAATAATTTCATTCAAAGCATGAAAAGAGGACTTCCTACCATATTCTAGGAATTATCATCCTAGATTAATTGAAAGAATTTCATTGTAATCATAGAGAAATTGATTTTTATATTATGCATAATTGATTTTCATGCATAGAGGTATGCATAAAAGATTATTATTTTAATATAAAAGTGTTATTTTTATCATAATTGAATTTCATGCATAGAGGTATGCATAAAAGATTATTATTTTATTGTAAAAGTGTTACTTTTATCATAATTGAATTTCATGCATAGAGGTATGCATAATAGATTATTATTTTAATGTAAAAGTGTTACTTTTATCATATTTAGATTTCATGCATAGAGGTATGCATAAAAGATTATTATTTTAATGTAAAAGCGTTACTTTTATCATATTTGGATTTCATGCATAGAGGTATGCATAAAAGATTATTATTTTAATATAAAAGTGTTATTTTTATCATAATTAAATTTCATGCATAGAGGTATGCATAAAAGATTATTATTTTAATGTAAATGTGTTACTTTTATCATAATTGAATTTCATGCATAGAGGTATGCACAAAAGATATTTTTTTATACTAAAAGTGTGATTTTTATCATAAATGGATTTTATGCATAAATTAGATGCATAAGAGAAATTCTTTTATTCTAAAAGTGTAATTCCTACTAAATTGGATTTATGCATGGAAAGATGCATAAAGAATTTATTTTAATCCAAAAGTGTCATTCTCATTTAAAATGAATTTATGCATAGGAAGATGCATAAAAGATTGATTTTTATTTCGAAAGTGTTAGTCTCCTTAAATGGAATTTATGCATAAATAGATGCATAAAGAAATCTTATATCAAATATAAGAATTCTCTTGTATTCTATAAATAGATATGGAAAGTGATAGGATGTGATAAGATGTGTATGAGATGTGATAGGATGTGATAAGAGGTGTATGAGATGTGATAGGATGTGCTAAGATGAGTTAAGATGTGATAAGATGTGTATGGGATGAGGTAAGAAGTGTATCTGATGGGATAAGATGTATATGGGTTGTGTGATAGGGCGAGAATGGATGTGATGTGGATGTATGAACGTAGATGTCTTGCTGTATATGTTTCGAGAGTGAATAAAGTTGAAATCTTTGTTCTTGTCTTGAGTCTTGCTCTCTTTGAGACTTTTCTTGGTGGTTACTCCTAAATTAATTTTCTCTTAGTCTCATATTCGTGCATCTTGCGGAATTACCCCAGTTTGCGAGATGAGGACATCTCTCGTTTTTTAAGTGGGAGAGAATGTAAGATTCCTCCCCAGCCTCTCAAGATGTCCAGCATCTTCCCGTGTAATTAAATCCCTCTTCAGAAATATAAAAGATCTTGTTTCTAACTGTTTTAATATAGAGAGAGAAAATATTCTAGAGAGAGAATATTCAGATTTTTAATATTTATTTCGATAGAAAACTATCTCATCTTATTAAAATGAATTCCCTTGAAACCGAAATTCAAAAAGAACTTTCCAATGTGGAATTGGAATTAATTGGAAATGGGTATAAAGGACCTTAGCCTAAGGGTCTAGATTTTCAGAAATTTTTGGATTATGGTCCAATTAAGGTTCCTGTGGGCCAATAGGATCAATCCATGTGTGGGGAGGAGATAAATCCAATTTGTAAAAGAAATTATCCAAAAATGAATAAAACTAAGGACAAGGCTAATAGTTAAAAAGGGGAGATATTTAGAAGTAAATACTCACATAAGATGAAGAATTGACTATGTACAAGGTTTATTAGTAAGAAACTATGAGTAATATCAAAAATATGAGATATTTTGGGTATAATGATTCCATTTTAACACATATGTAAGGAAGGGGAGTCCCTTCAATGAGGCACCTACTTCACATGCTTGAATGAGTTTTAAACTCAAAAATAATGTGATATTTTTATCTCTCCTCTCTCTTGAACCAAACCAAATCAAAATGGAACCAAACCGAATCAAAAAGTAACCAAACTAGGTCCAAATCTAGTCCAAATTCAACCAAACTGAATCTGGAAAATTCTAGAAATCAGTTAGCCTTGGTTAGAGCCTCCCTCTCCTATCAACCAAACTGAATCTGGAAAATTCTAGAAATCAGTTAGCCTTGGTTAGAGCCTCCCTCTCCTATAAATAGAACATGAGTCCTTTGAAAAAAATAGGAGAATTGTACTATACTAGAATTATGCTGAAATAATGCTAATTTTTACTATTCTCTAAAATTCTCTCCAAATTGGAGAAATTGGAGCTTCCCTCTTTCTTCAATCCCCATTGGTGGCTCCATCAACATACTAAACCAATTGATTGGTTGGGGGCCTTTACCGTGAACAAAAAATCAAGTAATTTGTAAGGTAAATGGTGAATTTTGATCTTTTCTATAATTTCTCAATGTTTCTCTCTTCTCAACCCCTCTCAAGCTTGAGAAGCTTAATTTGAATGGTTTTTGAATGCTATTGAAGTTAATTGATGAATGATAGTAAAGAATTATATAAATTTTTATTAATGCTTAATTCTAATGGTTTTTATGTAATTTCTCTCTCTCACTCAAGAAATGGTCACACTCATGACCTATTCTCAATCCAAATGAAGCTTTTCATAAAGCTTTTCCTAAATCCAAGATTAATCTATGCTTGAGGCCAAATTAATGGCTTTTTTCTATGCTTTTAGTGTATGTATTTCGTGAATATTGATAAATCAATCCATTATGGGTTAATGATCCAATTAGGGATCATTTTAATCATTCCCTTAATGATAAGCTTTATGTTTTAAAATAATTGAGATTTATCAGTCATAGCAGCGGAGCTTTGGCAAAATTTTTGTAAAAATTACACATAAAATAATTTCATTCAAAGCATGAAAAGAGGACTTCCTACCATATTCTAAGAATTATCATCCTAGATTAATTGAAAGAATTTCATTGTAATCATAGAGAAATTGATTTTTATATTATGCATAATTGATTTTCATGCATAGAGGTATGCATAAAAGATTATTATTTTAATATAAAAGTGTTATTTTTATCATAATTGAATTTCATGCATAGAGGTATGCATAAAAGATTATTATTTTATTGTAAAAGTGTTACTTTTATCATAATTGAATTTCATGCATAGAGGTATGCATAAAAGATTAATATTTTAATGTAAAAGTGTTACTTTTATCATATTTAGATTTCATGCATAGAGGTATGCATAAAAGATTATTATTTTAATGTAAAAGTGTTACTTTTATCATATTTAGATTTCATGCATAGAGGTATGCATAAAAGATTATTATTTTAATATAAAAGTATTATTTTTATCATAATTGAATTTCATGCATAGCGGTATGCATAAAAGATTATTATTTTAATGTAAAAGTGTTACTTTTATCATAATTGAATTTCATGCATAGAGGTATGCACAAAAGATTTTTTTTATACTAAAAGTGTGATTTTCATCATAAATGGATTTTATGCATAAATTAGATGCATAAGAGAAATTCTTTTATTCTAAAAGTGTAATTCCTACTAAATTGGATTTATGCATGGAAAGATGCATAAAGAATTTATTTTAATCCAAAAGTGTCATTCTCATTTAAAATGAATTTATGCATAGGAAGATGCATAAAAGATTGATTTTTATTTCGAAAGTGTTAGTCTCCTTAAATGGAATTTATGCATAAATAGATGCGTAAAGAAATCTTATATCAAATATAAGAAATCTCTTGTATTCTATAAATAGATATGGGAAGTGATAGGATGTGATAAGATGTGTATGAGATGTGATAGGATGTGATAATAAGATGAGTTAAGATGTGATAAGATGTGTATGGAATGAGGTAAGAAGTGTATCTGATGGGATAAGATGTATATGGGATGTGTGATAGGGCGAGAATGGATGTGATGTGGATGTATGAACGTAGATGTCTTGCTGTATATGTTCCGAGAGTGAATAAAGTTGAAATCTTTGTTCTTGTCTTGAGTCTTGCTCTCTTTGAGACTTTTCTTGGTAGTTACTCCTAAATTAATTTTCTCTTAGTCTCATATTCGTGCATCTTGCGGAATTACCCTAGTTTGCGAGATGAGGACATCTCCCGTTTTTCAAGTGGGAGAGAATGTAAGATTCCTCCCCAGCCTCTCAAGATGTCCAGCATCTTCCCGTGTAATTAAATCCCTCTTCAGAAATATAAAAGATCTTATTTCTAACTGTTTTAACCTAGAGAGAGAAAATATTCTAGAGAGAGAATATTCAGATTTTTAATATTTTTTTTTGATAAAAAAATATCTCATCTTATTAAAATGAATTCCGCTGAAACAGAAATTCAAGAAGAACTTTCCAATGTGCAATTGGAATTAATTGGAAATGGGTATAAAGGACCTTAGCCTAAAAGTGTAGATTTTCAGAAATTTTTGGATTATGGTCCAATTAAGGTTCCTGTGGGCCAATAGGATCAATCCATGTGTGGGGAGGAGATAAATCCAATTTGTAAAAGAAATTATCCAAAAATGAATAAATGCTCACATAAGATGAAGAGTTGACTAAGGACAAGGCTAATAGTTAAAAAGGGGAGATATTTAGAAGTAAATACTCACATAAGATGAAGAATTGACTATGTACAAGGTTTATTAGTAAGAAACTATGAGTAATATAAAAAATATGAGATATGTTGGGTATAATGATTCCATTTTAACACATATGTAAGGAAGGGGAGTCCCTTCAATGAGGCGCCTACTTCACATGCTTGAATGAGTTTTAAACTCAAAAATAATGTGATATTTTTATCTCTCCTCTCTCTTGAACCAAACCAAATCAAAATGGAACCAAACCGAATCAAAAAGTAACCAAACTAGGTCCAAATCTAGTCCAAATTCAACCAAACTGAATCTGGAAAATTCTAGAAATCAGTTAGCCTTGGTTAGAGCCTCCCTCTCCTATAAATAGAACATGAGTCCTTTGAAAAAATAGGAGAATTGTACTATACTAGAATTATGCTGAAATAATGCTAATTTTTACTATTCTCTAAAATTCTCTCCAAATTGGAGAAATTGGAGCTTCCCTCTTTCTTCAATCCCCATTGGTGGCTCCATCAACATACTAAACGAATTGATTGGTTGGGGGCCTCTACCGTGAACAAAGAATCAAGTAATTTGTAAGGTAAATGGTGAATTTTGATCTTTTCTATAATTTCTCAATGTTTCTCTCTTCTCAACCCCTCTCAAGCTTGAGAAGCTTAATTGGAATGGTTTTTGAATGCTATTGAAGTTAATTGATGAATGGTGGTAAAGAATTACATAAATTGATGAATGCTATTGAAGTTAATTGATGAATGATAGTAAAGAATTATATAAATTTTCATTAATGCTTAATTCTAATGGTTTTTATGTAATTTCTCTCTCTCACTCAAGAAATGGTCACACTCATGACCTATTCTCAATCCAAATGAAGCTTTTCATAAAGCTTTTTCTTAATCCAAGATTAATCTATGCTTGAGGCCAAATTAATGGCTTTTTTCTATGCTTTTAGTTTATGTATTTCGTGAATATTGATGATTCAATCCATTATGGGTTAATGATCCAATTAGGGATCATTCTAATCATTCCCTTAATGATAAGCTTTATGTTTTAAAATAATTGAGATTTATCAGTCATAACAGCGGAGCTATGGCAAAATTTTTGTAAAAATTACACATAAAATAATTTCATTCAAAGCATGAAAAGAGGACTTCCTACCATATTCTAGGAATTATCATCCTAGATTAATTGAAAGAATTTCATTGTAATCATAGAGAAGTTGATTTTTATATTATACATAATTGATTTTCATGCATGGAGGTATGCATAAAAGATTATTATTTTAATATAAAAGTGTTATTTTTATCATAATTGAATTTCATGCATAGAGGTATGCATAAAAGATTATTATTTTATTGTAAAAGTGTTACTTTTATCATAATTGAATTTCATGCATAGAGGTATGCATAAAAGATTATTATTTTAATGTAAATATGTTACTTTTATCATATTTAGATTTTATGCATAGAGGTATGCATAAAAGATTATTATTTTAATGTAAAAGCGTTACTTTTATCATATTTGGATTTCATGCATAGTGGTATGCATAAAAGATTATTATTTTAATATAAAAGTGTTATTTTTATCATAATTGAATTTCATGCATAGAGGTATGCATAAAAGATTATTATTTTAATGTAAAAGTGTTACTTTTATCATAATTGAATTTCATGCATAGAGGTATGCACAAAAGATTTTTTTTATACTAAAAGTGTGATTTTCATCATAAATGGATTTTATGCATAAATTAGATGCATAAGAGAAATTCTTTTATTCTAAAAGTGTAATTCCTACTAAATTGGATTTATGCATGGAAAGATGCATAAAGAATTTATTTTAATCCAAAAGTGTCATTCTCATTTAAAATGAATTTATGAATAGGAAGATGCATAAAAGATTGATTTTTATTTCGAAAGTGTTAGTCTCCTTAAATGGAATTTATGCATAAATAGATGCGTAAAGAAATCTTATATCAAATATAAGAATTCTCTTGTATTCTATAAATAGATATGGGAAGTGATAGGATGTGATAAGATGTGTATGAGATGTGATAGGATGTGATAAGAGGTGTATGAGATGTGATAGGATGTGCTAAGATGAGTTAAGATGTGATAAGATGTATATGGGATGAGGTAAGAAGTGTATCTGATGGGATAAGAAGTATATGGGTTGTGTGATAGGGCGAGAATGGATGTGATGTGGATGTATGAACGTAGATGTCTTGCTGTATATGTTCCGAGAGTGAATAAAATTGAAATCTTTGTTCTTGTCTTGATTCTTGCTCTCTTTGAGACTTTTCTTGGTGGTTACTCCTAAATTAATTTTCTCTTAGTCTCATATTCGTGCATCTTGCGGAATTACCCCAGTTTGCGAGATGAGGACATCTCCCGTTTTTCAAGTGGGAGAGAATATAAGATTCCTCCCCAGCCTCTCAAGATGTCCAGCATCTTCCCGTGTAATTAAATCCCTCTTCAGAAATATAAAAGATCTTGTTTCTAATTGTTTTAACCTAGAGAGAGAAAATATTCTAGAGAGAGAATATTTAGATTTTTAATATTTATTTTGATAGAAAAATATCTCATCTTATTAAAATGAATTCCGTTGAAACAGAAATTCAAGAAGAACTTTCCAATGGTGTGCAATTGGAATTAATTGGAAATGGGTATAAAGGACCTTAGCCTAAGGGTCTAGATTTTCAGAAATTTTTGGATTATGGTCCAATTAAGGTTCCTGTGGGCCAATAGGATCAATCCATGTGTGGGGAGGAGATAAATCCAATTTGTAAAAGAAATTATCCAAAAATGAATAAATGCTCACATAAGATGAAGAGTTGACTAAGGACAAGGCTAATAGTTAAAAAGGGGAGATATTTAGAAGTAAATACTCACATAAGATGAAGAATTGACTATGTACAAGGTTTATTAGTAAGAAACTATGAGTAATATCAAAAATATGAGATATTTTGGGTATAATGATTCTATTTTAACACATATGTAAGGAAGGGGAGTCCCTTCAATGAGGCGCCTACTTCACATGCTTGAATGAGTTTTAAACTCAAAAATAATGTGATATTTTTATCTCTCCTCTCTCTTGAACCAAACCAAATCAAAATGGAACCAAACCGAATCAAAAAGTAATCAAACTAGGTCCAAATCTAGTCCAAATTCAACCAAACTGAATCTGGAAAATTCTAGAAATCAGTTAGCCTTGGTTAGAGCCTCCCTCTCCTATAAATAGAACATGAGTCCTTTGAAAAAAATAGGAGAATTGTACTATACTAGAATTATGCTGAAATAATGCTAATTTTTACTATTCTCTAAAATTCTCTCCAAATTGGAGAAATTGGAGCTTCCCTCTTTCTTCAATCCCCATTGGTGGCTCCATCAACATACTAAACCAATTGATTGGTTGTTGGGGCCTCTACCGTGAACAAAGAATCAAGTAATTTGTAAGGTAAATGGTGAATTTTGATCTTTTCTATAATTTCTCAATGTTTCTCTCTTCTCAACCCCTCTCAAGCTTGAGAAGCTTAATTGGAATGGTTTTTGAATGCTATTGAAGTTAATTGATGAATGGTGGTAAAGAATTACATAAATTGATGAATGCTATTGAAGTTAATTGATGAATGATAGTAAAGAATTACATAAATTTTCATTAATGCTTAATTCTAATGGTTTTTATGTAATTTCTCTCTCTCACTCAAGAAATGGTCACACTCATGACCTATTCTCAATCCAAATGAAGCTTTTCATAAAGCTTTTCCTTAATCCAAGATTAATGTATGCTTGAGGCCAAATTAATGGCTTTTTTCTATGCTTTTAGTTTATGTATTTCGTGAATATTGATGATTCAATCCATTATGGGTTAATGATCCAATTAGGGATCATTCTAATCATTCCCTTAATGATAAGCTTTATGTTTTAAAATAATTGAGATTTATCAGTCATAGCAGCGGAGCTATGGTAAACTTTTTGTAAAAATTACACATAAAATAATTTCATTCAAAGCATGAAAAGAGGACTTCCTACCATATTCTAGGAATTATCATCCTAGATTAATTGAAAGAATTTCATTGTAATCATAGAGAAATTGATTTTTATATTATGCATAATTGATTTTCATGCATAGAGGTATGCATAAAAGATTATTATTTTAATATAAAAGTGTTATTTTTATCATAATTGAATTTCATGCATAGAGGTATGCATAAAAGATTATTATTTTTTTATAAAAGTGTTACTTTTATCATAATTGAATTTCATGCATAGAGGTATGCATAAAAGATTATTATTTTAATGTAAAAATGTTACTTTTATCATATTTAGATTTCATACATAGAGGTATGCATAAAAGATTATTATTTTAATGTAAAAGCATTACTTTTATCATATTTGGATTTCATGCATAGAGGTATGCATAAAAGATTATTATTTTAATATAAAAGTGTTATTTTTACCATAATTGAATTTCATGCATAGAGGTATGCATAAAAGATTTTTATTTTAATGTAAAAGTGTTACTTTTATCATAATTGAATTTCATGCATAGAGGTATGCACAAAAGATATTTTTTTATACTAAAAGTGTGATTTTTATCATAAATGGATTTTATGCATAAATTAGATGCATAAGAGAAATTCTTTTATTCTAAAAGTGTAATTCCTACTAAATTGGATTTATGCATGGAAAGATGCATAAAGAATTTATTTTAATCCAAAAGTGTCATTCTCATTTAAAATGAATTTATGCATAGGAAGATGCATAAAAGATTGATTTTTATTTCGAAAGTGTTAGTCTCCTTAAATGGAATTTATGCATAAATAGATGCGTAAAGAAATCTTATATCAAATATAAGAATTCTCTTGTATTCTATAAATAGATATGGGAAGTGATAGGATGTGATAAGATGTGTATGAGATGTGATAGGATGTGCTAAGATGAGTTAAGATGTGATAAGATGTGATAGGATGTGATAAGAGGTGTATGAGATGTGATAGGATGTGCTAAGATGAGTTAAGATGTGATAAGATGTGTATGGGATGAGGTAAGAAGTGTATCTGATGGGATAAGATGTATATGGGTTGTGTGATAGGGCGAGAATGGATGTGATGTGGATGTATGAACGTAGATGTCTTGCTGTATATGTTCCGAGAGTGAAGAAAGTTGAAATCTTTGTTCTTGTCTTGAGTCTTGCTCTCTTTGAGACTTTTCTTGGTGGTTACTCCTAAATTAATTTTCTCTTAGTCTCATATTCGTGCATCTTGCGGAATTACCCCAGTTTGCGAGATGAGGACATCTCCCGTTTTTCAAGTGGGAGAGAATGTAAGATTCCTCCCCAGCCTCTCAAGATGTCCAGCATCTTCCCGTGTAATTAAATCCCTCTTCAGAAATATAAAAGATCTTGTTTCTAACTGTTTTAACCTAGAGAGAGAAAATATTCTAGAGAGAGAATATTCATATTTTTAATTTTTTTTGATAGAAAAATATCTCATCTTATTAAAATGAATTTCCCTGAAACATAAATTCAAGAAGAACTTTCCAATGTGCAATTGGAATTAATTGGAAATGGGTATAAAGGACCTTAGCCTAAGGGTCTAGATTTTCAGAAATTTTTGGATTATGGTCCAATTAAGGTTCCTGTGGGCCAATAGGATCAATCCATGTGTGGGGAGGAGATAAATCCAATTTGTAAAAGAAATTATCCAAAAATGAATAAATGCTCACATAAGATGAAGAGTTGACTAAGGACAAGGCTAATAGTTAAAAAGGGGAGATATTTAGAAGTAAATACTCACATAAGATGAAGAATTGACTATGTACAAGGTTTATTAGTAAGAAACTATGAGTAATATAAAAAATATGAGATATTTTGGGTATAATGATTCCATTTTAACACATATGTAAGGAAGGGGAGTCCCTTCAATGAGGCGCCTACTTCTTGAGTCTTGCTCTCTTTGAGACTTTTCTTGGTGGTTACTCCTAAATTAATTTTCTCTTAGTCTCATATTCGTGCATCTTGCGGAATTACCCCAGTTTGCGAGATGAGAACATCTCCCGTTTTTCAAGTGGGAGAGAATGTAAGATTCCTCCCCACCTCTCAAGATGTCCAGCATCTTCCCGTGTAATTAAATCCCTCTTCAGAAATATAAAAGATCTTGTTTCTAACTGTTTTAACCTAGAGAGAGAAAATATTATAGAGAGAGAATATTCAGATTTTTAATTTTTTTTTGATAGAAAAATATCTCATCTTATTAAAATGAATTCCCCTGAAACAGAAATTCAAAAAGAACTTTCCAATGTGCAATTGGAATTAATTGGAAATGGGTATAAAGGACCTTAGCCTAAGGGTCTAGATTTTCAGAAATTTTTGGATTATGGTCAAATTAAGGTTCCTGTGGGCCAATAGGATCAATCCATGTGTGGGGAGGAGATAAATCCAATTTGTAAAAGAAATTATCCAAAAATGAATAAATGCTCACATAAGATGAAGAGTTGACTAAGGACAAGGCTAATAGTTAAAAAGGGGAGATATTTAGAAGTAAATACTCACATAAGATGAAGAATTGACTATGTACAAGGTTTATTAGTAAGAAACTATGAGTAATATAAAAAATATGAGATATTTTGGGTATAATGATTTCATTTTAACACATATGTAAGGAAGGGAAGTCCCTTCAATGAGGCGCCTACTTCACATGCTTGAATGAGTTTTAACCTCAAAAATAATGTGATATTTTTATCTCTCCTCTCTCTTGAACCAAACCAAATCAAAATGGAACCAAACCGAATCAAAAAGTAACCAAACTAGGTCCAAATCTAGTCCAAATTCAACCAAACTGAATCTGGAAAATTCTAGAAATCAGTTAGCCTTGGTTAGAGCCTCCCTCTCCTATAAATAGAACATGAGTCCTTTGAAAAAATAGGAGAATTGTACTATACTAGAATTATGCTGAAATAATGCTAATTTTTACTATTCTCTAAAATTCTCTCCAAAGTGGAGAAATTGGAGCTTCCCTCTTTCTTCAATCCCCATTGGTGGCTCCATCAACATACTAAACGAATTGATTGGTTGGGGGCCTCTACCGTGAACAAAGAATCAAGTAATTTGTAAGGTAAATGGTGAATTTTGATCTTTTTTATAATTTCTCAATGTTTCTCTCTTCTCCACCCCTCTCAAGCTTGAGAAGCTTAATTGGAATGGTTTTTGAATGCTATTGAAGTTAATTGATGAATGGTGGTAAAGAATTACATAAATTGATGAATGCTATTGAAGTTAATTGATGAATGATAGTAAAGAATTACATAAATTTTCATTAATGCTTAATTCTAATGGTTTTTATGTAATTTCTCTCTCTCACTCAAGAAATGGTCACACTCATGACCTATTCTCAATCCAAATGAAGCTTTTCATAAAGCTTTTTCTTAATCCAAGATTAATCTATGCTTGAGGCCAAATTAATGGCTTTTTTCTATGCTTTTAGTTTATGTATTTCGTGAATATTGATGATTCAATCCATTATGGGTTAATGATCCAATTAGGGATCATTCTAATCATTCCCTTAATGATAAGCTTTATGTTTTAAAATAATTGAGATTTATCAGTCATAGCAGCGGAGCTATGGCAAAATTTTTGTAAAAATTACACATAAAATAATTTCATTCAAAGCATGAAAAGAGGACTTCCTACCATATTCTAGGAATTATCATCCTAGATTAATTGAAAGAATTTCATTGTAATCATAGAGAAATTGATTTTTATATTATACATAATTGATTTTCATGCATAGAGGTATGCATAAAAGATTATTATTTTAATATAAAAGTGTTATTTTTATCATAATTGAATTTCATGCATAGAGGTATGCATAAAAGATTATTATTTTATTGTAAAAGTGTCACTTTTATCATAATTGAATTTCATGCATAGACGTATGCATAAAAGATTATTATTTTAATGTAAAAGTGTTACTTTTATCATATTTAGATTTCATGCATAGAGGTATGCATAAAAGATTATTATTTTAATGTAAAAGCGTTACTTTTATCATATTTGGATTTCATGCATAGAGGTATGCATAAAAGATTATTATTTTAATATAAAAGTGTTACTTTTATCATAATTGAATTTCATGCATAGAGGTATGCACAAAAGATTTTTTTTATACTAAAAGTGTGATTTTCATCATAAATGGATTTTATGCATAAATTAGATGCATAAGAGAAATTCTTTTATTCTAAAAGTGTAATTCCTACTAAATTGGATTTATGTATGGAAAGATGCATAAAGAATTTATTTTAATCCAAAAGTGTCATTCTCATTTGAAATGAATTTATGCATAGGAAGATGCATAAAAGATTGATTTTTATTTCGAAAGTGTTAGTCTCCTTAAATGGAATTTATGCATAAATAGATGCGTAAAGAAATCTTATATCAAATATAAGAATTCTCTTGTATTCTATAAATAGATATGGGAAGTGATAGGATGTGATAAGATGTGTATGAGATGTGATAGGATGTGATAAGAGGTGTATGAGATGTGATAGTAAAATCAGTTAAGATGTGATAAGATGTGTATGGGATGAGGTAAGAAGTGTATCTGTTGGGATAAGATGTATATGGGTTGTGTGATAGGGCGAGAATGGATGTGATGTGGATGTATGAACGTAGATGTCTTGCTGTATATGTTCCGAGAGTGAATAAAGTTGAAATCTTTGTTCTTGTCTTGAGTCTTGCTCTCTTTGAGACTTTTCTTGGTGGTTACTCCTAAATTAATTTTCTCTTAGTCTCATATTCGTGCATCTTACGGAATTATCCCAGTTTGCGAGATGAGAACATCTCTCGTTTTTCAAGTGGGAGAGAATGTAAGATTCCTCCCTAGCCTCTCAAGATGTCCAGCATCTTCCCGTGTAATTAAATCCCTCTTCAGAAATATAAAAGATCTTGTTTCTAACTGTTTTAACCTAGAGAGAGAAAATATTCTAGAGAGAGAATATTCAGATTTTTAATTTTTTTTTTATAGAAAAATATCTCATCTTATTAAAATGAATTCCCCTGAAACAGAAATTCAAGAAGAACTTTCCAATGGTGTGCAATTGGAATTAATTGGAAATGGGTATAAAGGACCTTAGCCTAAGGGTCTAGATTTTCAGAAATTTTTGGATTATGGTCCAATTAAGGTTCCTGTGGGCCAATAGGATCAATCCATGTGTGGGGAGGAGATAAATTCAATTTGTAAAAGAAATTATCCAAAAATGAATAAATGCTCACATAAGATGAAGAGTTGACTAAGGACAAGGCTAATAGTTAAAAAGGGGAGATATTTAGAAGTAAATACTCACATAAGATGAAGAATTGACTATGTACAAGGTTTATTAGTAAGAAACTATGAGTAATATCAAAAATATGAGATATTTTGGGTATAATGATTCCATTTTAACACATATGTAAGGAAGGGGAGTCCCTTCAATGAGGTGCCTACTTCACATCCTTGAATGAGTTTTAAACTCAAAAATAATGTGATATTTTTATCTCTCCTCTCTCTTGAACCAAACCAAATCAAAATGGAACCAAAACGAATCAAAAAGTAACCAAACTAGGTCCAAATCTAGTCCAAATTCAACCAAACTGAATCTGGAAAATTCTAGAAATCAGTTAGCCTTGGTTAGAGCCTCCCTCTCCTATAAATAGAACACGAGTCCTTTGAAAAAATAGGAGAATTGTACTATACTAGAATTATGCTGAAATAATGCTAATTTTTACTATTCTCTAAAATTCTCTCTAAATTGGAGAAATTGGAGCTTTTCTCTTTCTTCAATCCCCATTGGTGGCTCCATCAACATACTAAACCAATTGATTGGTTGTTGGGACCTCTACCGTGAACAAAGAATCAAGTAATTTTTAAGGTAAATGGTGAATTTTGATCTTTTCTATAATTTCTCAATGTTTCTCTCTTCTCACCCCCTCTCAAGCTTGAGAAGCTTAATTGGAATGGTTTTTGAATGCTATTGAAGTTAATTGATGAATGGTGGTAAAGAATTACATAAATTGATGAAAGCTATTGAAGTTAATTGATGAATGATAGTAAAGAATTACATAAATTTTTATTAATGCTTAATTCTAATGGTTTTTATGTAATTTCTCTCTCTCACTTAAGAAATGGTCACAATCATGACCTATTCTCAATCCAAATGAAGCTTTTCATAAAGCTTTTCCTAAATCCAAGATTAATCTATGCTTGAGGCCAAATTAATGGCTTTTTTCTATGCTTTTAGTTTATGTATTTCGTGAATATTGATGATTCAATCCATTATGGGTTAATGATCCAATTAGGGATCATTCTAATCATTTCCTTAATGATAAGCTTTATGTTTTAAAATAATTGAGATTTATCAGTCATAGCAGCGGAGCTATGGTAAAATTTTTATAAAAATTACACATAAAATAATTTCATTCAAAGCATGAAAAGAGGACTTCCTACCATATTCTAAGAATTATCATCCTAGATTAATTGAAAGAATTTCATTGTAATCATAGAGAAATTGATTTTTATATTATGCATAATTGATTTTCATGCATAGAGGTATGCATAAAAGATTATTATTTTAATATAAAAGTCTTATTTTTATCATAATTGAATTTCATGCATAGAGGTATGCATAAAAGATTATTATTTTATTGTAAAAGTATTACTTTTATCATAATTGAATTTCATGCATAGAGGTATGCATAAAAGATTATTATTTTAATGTAAAAGTGTTACTTTTATCATATTTAGATTTCATGCATAGAGGTATGCATAAAAGATTATTATTTTAATGTAAAAGCGTTACTTTTATCATATTTGGATTTCATGCATAGAGGTATGCATAAAAGATTATTATTTTAATATAAAAGTGTTATTTTTATCATAATTGAATTTCATGCATAGCGGTATGCATAAAAGATTATTATTTTAATGTAAAAGTGTTACTTTTATCATAATTGAATTTCATGCATAGAGGTATGCACAAAAGATTTTTTTTATACTAAAAGTGTGATTTTCATCATAAATGGATTTTATGCATAAATTAGATGCATAAGAGAAATTCTTTTATTCTAAAAGTGTAATTCCTACTAAATTGGATTTATGCATGGAAAGATGCATAAAGAATTTATTTTAATCCAAAAGTGTCATTCTCATTTAAAATGAATTTATACATAGGAAGATGCATAAAAGATTGATTTTTCTTTCGAAAGTGTTAGTCTCCTTAAATGAAATTTATGCATAAATAGATGCGTAAAGAAATCTTATATCAAATATAAGAATTCTCTTGTATTCTATAAATAGATATGGGAAGTGATAGGATGTGATAAGATGTGTATGAGATGTGATAGGATGTGATAAGAGGTGTATGAGATGTGATAGGATGTGCTAAGATGAGTTAAGATGTGATAAGATGTGTATGGGATGAGGTAAGAAGTGTATCTGATGGGATAAGATGTATATGGGTTGTGTGATAGGGCGAGAATGGATGTGATGTGGATGTATGAACGTAGATGTCTTGCTGTATATGTTCCGAGAGTGAATAAAGTTGAAATCTTTGTTCTTGTCTTGAGTCTTGCTCTCTTTGAGACTTTTTCTTGGTGGTTACTCCTAAATTAATTTTCTCTTAGTCTCATATTCGTGCATCTTGCGGAATTACCCCAGTTTGCGAGATGAGAACATCTCCCGTTTTTCAAGTGGGAGAGAATGTAAGATTCCTCCCCACCTCTCAAGATGTCCAGCATCTTCCCGTGTAATTAAATCCCTCTTCAGAAATATAAAAGATCTTGTTTCTAACTGTTTTAACCTAGAGAGAGAAAATATTATAGAGAGAGAATATTTAGATTTTTAATTTTTTTTTGATAGAAAAATATCTCATCTTATTAAAATGAATTCCCCTGAAACCGAAATTCAAAAAGAACTTTCCAATGTGCAATTGGAATTAATTGGAAATGGGTATAAAGGACCTTAGCCTAAGGGTCTAGATTTTCAGAAATTTTTGGATTATGGTCAAATTAAGGTTCCTGTGGGCCAATAGGATCAATCCATGTGTGGGGAGGAGATAAATCCAATTTGTAAAAGAAATTATCCAAAAATGAATAAATGCTCACATAAGATGAAGAGTTGACTAAGGACAAGGCTAATAGTTAAAAAGGGGAGATATTTAGAAGTAAATACTCACATAAGATGAAGAATTGACTATGTACAAGGTTTATTAGTAAGAAACTATGAGTAATATAAAAAATATGAGATATTTTGGGTATAATGATTTCATTTTAACACATATGTAAGGAAGGGAAGTCCCTTCAATGAGGCGCCTACTTCACATGCTTGAATGAGTTTTAACCTCAAAAATAATGTGATATTTTTATCTCTCCTCTCTCTTGAACCAAACCAAATCAAAATGGAACCAAACCGAATCAAAAAGTAACCAAACTAGGTCCAAATCTAGTCCAAATTCAACCAAACTGAATCTGGAAAATTCTAGAAATCAGTTAGCCTTGGTTAGAGCCTCCCTCTCCTATAAATAGAACATGAGTCCTTTGAAAAAATAGGAGAATTGTACTATACTAGAATTATGCTGAAATAATGCTAATTTTTACTATTCTCTAAAATTCTCTCCAAAGTGGAGAAATTGGAGCTTCCCTCTTTCTTCAATCCCCATTGGTGGCTCCATCAACATACTAAACGAATTGATTGGTTGGGGGCCTCTACCGTGAACAAAGAATCAAGTAATTTGTAAGGTAAATGGTGAATTTTGATCTTTTTTATAATTTCTCAATGTTTCTCTCTTCTCCACCCCTCTCAAGCTTGAGAAGCTTAATTGGAATGGTTTTTGAATGCTATTGAAGTTAATTGATGAATGGTGGTAAAGAATTACATAAATTGATGAATGCTATTGAAGTTAATTGATGAATGATAGTAAAGAATTACATAAATTTTCATTAATGCTTAATTCTAATGGTTTTTATGTAATTTCTCTCTCTCACTCAAGAAATGGTCACACTCATGACCTATTCTCAATCCAAATGAAGCTTTTCATAAAGCTTTTTCTTAATCCAAGATTAATCTATGCTTGAGGCCAAATTAATGGCTTTTTTCTATGCTTTTAGTTTATGTATTTCGTGAATATTGATGATTCAATCCATTATGGGTTAATGATCCAATTAGGGATCATTCTAATCATTCCCTTAATGATAAGCTTTATGTTTTAAAATAATTGAGATTTATCAGTCATAGCAGCGGAGCTATGGCAAAATTTTTGTAAAAATTACACATAAAATAATTTCATTCAAAGCATGAAAAGAGGACTTCCTACCATATTCTAGGAATTATCATCCTAGATTAATTGAAAGAATTTCATTGTAATCATAGAGAAATTGATTTTTATATTATACATAATTGATTTTCATGCATAGAGGTATGCATAAAAGATTATTATTTTAATATAAAAGTGTTATTTTTATCATAATTGAATTTCATGCATAGAGGTATGCATAAAAGATTATTATTTTATTGTAAAAGTGTCACTTTTATCATAATTGAATTTCATGCATAGACGTATGCATAAAAGATTATTATTTTAATGTAAAAGTGTTACTTTTATCATATTTAGATTTCATGCATAGAGGTATGCATAAAAGATTATTATTTTAATGTAAAAGCGTTACTTTTATCATATTTGGATTTCATGCATAGAGGTATGCATAAAAGATTATTATTTTAATATAAAAGTGTTACTTTTATCATAATTGAATTTCATGCATAGAGGTATGCACAAAAGATTTTTTTTTATACTAAAAGTGTGATTTTCATCATAAATGGATTTTATGCATAAATTAGATGCATAAGAGAAATTCTTTTATTCTAAAAGTGTAATTCCTACTAAATTGGATTTATGTATGGAAAGATGCATAAAGAATTTATTTTAATCCAAAAGTGTCATTCTCATTTAAAATGAATTTATGCATAGGAAGATGCATAAAAGATTGATTTTTATTTCGAAAGTGTTAGTCTCCTTAAATGGAATTTATGCATAAATAGATGCGTAAAGAAATCTTATATCAAATATAAGAATTCTCTTGTATTCTATAAATAGATATGGGAAGTGATAGGATGTGATAAGATGTGTATGAGATGTGATAGGATGTGATAAGAGGTGTATGAGATGTGATAGTAAAATGAGTTAAGATGTGATAAGATGTGTATGGGATGAGGTAAGAAGTGTATCTGTTGGGATAAGATGTATATGGGTTGTGTGATAGGGCGAGAATGGATGTGATGTGGATGTATGAACGTAGATGTCTTGCTGTATATGTTCCGAGAGTGAATAAAGTTGAAATCTTTGTTCTTGTCTTGAGTCTTGCTCTCTTTGAGACTTTTCTTGGTGGTTACTCCTAAATTAATTTTCTCTTAGTCTCATATTCGTGCATCTTACGGAATTACCCCAGTTTGCGAGATGAGGACATCTCTCGTTTTTCAAGTGGGAGAGAATGTAAGATTCCTCCCTAGCCTCTCAAGATGTCCAGCATCTTCCCGTGTAATTAAATCCCTCTTCAGAAATATAAAAGATCTTGTTTCTAACTGTTTTAACCTAGAGAGAGAAAATATTCTAGAGAGAGAATATTCAGATTTTTAATTTTTTTTTTATAGAAAAATATCTCATCTTATTAAAATGAATTCCCCTGAAACAGAAATTCAAGAAGAACTTTCCAATGGTGTGCAATTGGAATTAATTGGAAATGGGTATAAAGGACCTTAGCCTAAGGGTCTAGATTTTCAGAAATTTTTGGATTATGGTCCAATTAAGGTTCCTGTGGGCCAATAGGATCAATCCATGTGTGGAGAGGAGATAAATTCAATTTGTAAAAGAAATTATCCAAAAATGAATAAATGCTCACATAAGATGAAGAGTTGACTAAGGACAAGGCTAATAGTTAAAAAGGGGAGATATTTAGAAGTAAATACTCACATAAGATGAAGAATTGACTATGTACAAGGTTTATTAGTAAGAAACTATGAGTAATATAAAAAATATGAGATATTTTGGGTATAATGATTTCATTTTAACACATATGTAAGGAAGGGAAGTCCCTTCAATGAGGCGCCTACTTCACATGCTTGAATGAGTTTTAACCTCAAAAATAATGTGATATTTTTATCTCTCCTCTCTCTTGAACCAAACCAAATCAAAATGGAACCAAACCGAATCAAAAAGTAACCAAACTAGGTCCAAATCTAGTCCAAATTCAACCAAACTGAATCTGGAAAATTCTAGAAATCAGTTAGCCTTGGTTAGAGCCTCCCTCTCCTATAAATAGAACATGAGTCCTTTGAAAAAATAGGAGAATTGTACTATACTAGAATTATGCTGAAATAATGCTAATTTTTACTATTCTCTAAAATTCTCTCCAAAGTGGAGAAATTGGAGCTTCCCTCTTTCTTCAATCCCCATTGGTGGCTCCATCAACATACTAAACGAATTGATTGGTTGGGGGCCTCTACCGTGAACAAAGAATCAAGTAATTTGTAAGGTAAATGGTGAATTTTGATCTTTTTTATAATTTCTCAATGTTTCTCTCTTCTCCACCCCTCTCAAGCTTGAGAAGCTTAATTGGAATGGTTTTTGAATGCTATTGAAGTTAATTGATGAATGGTGGTAAAGAATTACATAAATTGATGAATGCTATTGAAGTTAATTGATGAATGATAGTAAAGAATTACATAAATTTTCATTAATGCTTAATTCTAATGGTTTTTATGTAATTTCTCTCTCTCACTCAAGAAATGGTCACACTCATGACCTATTCTCAATCCAAATGAAGCTTTTCATAAAGCTTTTTCTTAATCCAAGATTAATCTATGCTTGAGGCCAAATTAATGGCTTTTTTCTATGCTTTTAGTTTATGTATTTCGTGAATATTGATGATTCAATCCATTATGGGTTAATGATCCAATTAGGGATCATTCTAATCATTCCCTTAATGATAAGCTTTATGTTTTAAAATAATTGAGATTTATCAGTCATAGCAGCGGAGCTATGGCAAAATTTTTGTAAAAATTACACATAAAATAATTTCATTCAAAGCATGAAAAGAGGACTTCCTACCATATTCTAGGAATTATCATCCTAGATTAATTGAAAGAATTTCATTGTAATCATAGAGAAATTGATTTTTATATTATACATAATTGATTTTCATGCATAGAGGTATGCATAAAAGATTATTATTTTAATATAAAAGTGTTATTTTTATCATAATTGAATTTCATGCATAGAGGTATGCATAAAAGATTATTATTTTATTGTAAAAGTGTCACTTTTATCATAATTGAATTTCATGCATAGACGTATGCATAAAAGATTATTATTTTAATGTAAAAGTGTTACTTTTATCATATTTAGATTTCATGCATAGAGGTATGCATAAAAGATTATTATTTTAATGTAAAAGCGTTACTTTTATCATATTTGGATTTCATGCATAGAGGTATGCATAAAAGATTATTATTTTAATATAAAAGTGTTACTTTTATCATAATTGAATTTCATGCATAGAGGTATGCACAAAAGATTTTTTTTTATACTAAAAGTGTGATTTTCATCATAAATGGATTTTATGCATAAATTAGATGCATAAGAGAAATTCTTTTATTCTAAAAGTGTAATTCCTACTAAATTGGATTTATGTATGGAAAGATGCATAAAGAATTTATTTTAATCCAAAAGTGTCATTCTCATTTAAAATGAATTTATGCATAGGAAGATGCATAAAAGATTGATTTTTATTTCGAAAGTGTTAGTCTCCTTAAATGGAATTTATGCATAAATAGATGCGTAAAGAAATCTTATATCAAATATAAGAATTCTCTTGTATTCTATAAATAGATATGGGAAGTGATAGGATGTGATAAGATGTGTATGAGATGTGATAGGATGTGATAAGAGGTGTATGAGATGTGATAGTAAAATGAGTTAAGATGTGATAAGATGTGTATGGGATGAGGTAAGAAGTGTATCTGTTGGGATAAGATGTATATGGGTTGTGTGATAGGGCGAGAATGGATGTGATGTGGATGTATGAACGTAGATGTCTTGCTGTATATGTTCCGAGAGTGAATAAAGTTGAAATCTTTGTTCTTGTCTTGAGTCTTGCTCTCTTTGAGACTTTTCTTGGTGGTTACTCCTAAATTAATTTTCTCTTAGTCTCATATTCGTGCATCTTACGGAATTACCCCAGTTTGCGAGATGCGGACATCTCCCGTTTTTCAAGTGGGAGAGAATGTAAGATTCCTCCCTAGCCTCTCAAGATGTCCAGCATCTTCCCGTGTAATTAAATCCCTCTTCAGAAATATAAAAGATCTTGTTTCTAACTGTTTTAACCTAGAGAGAGAAAATATTCTAGAGAGAGAATATTCAGATTTTTAATTTTTTTTTTATAGAAAAATATCTCATCTTATTAAAATGAATTCCCCTGAAACAGAAATTCAAGAAGAACTTTCCAATGGTGTGCAATTGGAATTAATTGGAAATGGGTATAAAGGACCTTAGCCTAAGGGTCTAGATTTTCAGAAATTTTTGGATTATGGTCCAATTAAGGTTCCTGTGGGCCAATAGGATCAATCCATGTGTGGAGAGGAGATAAATTCAATTTGTAAAAGAAATTATCCAAAAATGAATAAATGCTCACATAAGATGAAGAGTTGACTAAGGACAAGGCTAATAGTTAAAAAGGGGAGATATTTAGAAGTAAATACTCACATAAGATGAAGAATTGACTATGTACAAGGTTTATTAGTAAGAAACTATGAGTAATATCAAAAATATGAGATATTTTGGGTATAATGATTCCATTTTAACACATATGTAAGGAAGGGGAGTCCCTTCAATGAGGTGCCTACTTCACATGCTTGAATGAGTTTTAAACTCAAAAATAATGTGATATTTTTATCTCTCCTCTCTCTTGAACCAAACCAAATCAAAATGGAACCAAAACGAATCAAAAAGTAACCAAACTAGGTCCAAATCTAGTCCAAATTCAACCAAACTGAATCTGGAAAATTCTAGAAATCAGTTAGCCTTGGTTAGAGCCTCCCTCTCCTATAAATAGAACATGAGTCCTTTGAAAAAATAGGAGAATTGTAATATACTAGAATTATGCTGAAATAATGCTAATTTTTACTATTCTCTAAAATTCTCTCCAAATTGGAGAAATTGGAGCTTTTCTCTTTCTTCAATCCCCATTGGTGGCTCCATCAACATACTAAACCAATTGATTGGTTGTTGGGACCTCTACCGTGAACAAAGAATCAAGTAATTTGTAAGGTAAATGGTGAATTTTGATCTTTTCTATAATTTCTCAATGTTTCTCTCTTCTCACCCCCTCTCAAGCTTGAGAAGCTTAATTGGAATGGTTTTTGAATGCTATTGAAGTTAATTGATGAATGGTGGTAAAAAATTACATAAATTGATGAAAGCTATTGAAGTTAATTGATGAATGATAGTAAAGAATTACATAAATTTTCATTAATGCTTAATTCTAATGGTTTTTATGTAATTTCTCTCTCTCACTCAAGAAATGGTCACACTCATGACCTATTCTCAATCCAAATGAAGCTTTTCATAAAGCTTTTCCTTAATCCAAGATTAATCTATGCTTGAGGCCAAATTAATGGCTTTTTTCTATGCTTTTAGTTTATGTATTTCGTGAATATTGATGATTCAATCCATTATGGGTTAATGATCCAATTAGGGATCATTCTAATCATTCCCTTAATGATAAGCTTTATGTTTTAAAATAATTGAGATTTATCAGTCATAGCAGTGGAGCTATGGTAAAATTTTTGTAAAAATTACACATAAAATAATTTCATTCAAAGCATGAAAAGAGGACTTCCTACCATATTCTAGGAATTATCATCCTAGATTAATTGAAAGAATTTCATTGTAATCATAGAGAAATTGATTTTTATATTATGCATAATTGATTTTCATGCATAGAGGTATGCATAAAAGATTATTATTTTAATATAAAAGTGTTATTTTTATCATAATTGAATTTCATGCATAGAGGTATGCATAAAAGATTATTATTTTATTATAAAAGTGTCACTTTTATCATAATTGAATTTCATGCATAGAGGTATGCATAAAAGATTATTATTTTAATGTAAAAGTGTTACTTTTATCATATTTAGATTTCATGCATAGAGGTATGCATAAAAGATTATTATTTTAATGTAAAAGCATTACTTTTATCATATTTGGATTTCATGCATAGAGGTATGCATAAAAGATTATTATTTTAATATAAAAGTGTTATTTTTATCATAATTGAATTTCATGCATAGAGGTATGCATAAAAGATTATTATTTTAATGTAAAAGTGTTACTTTTATCATCATTGAATTTCATGCATGGAGGTATGCACAAAAGATATTTTTTTATACTAAAAGTGTGATTTTTATCATAAATGGATTTTATGCATAAATTAGATGCATAAGAGAAATTCTTTTATTCTAAAAGTGTAATTCCTACTAAATTGGATTTATGCATGGAAAGATGCATAAAGAATTTATTTTAATCCAAAAGTGTCATTCTCATTTAAAATGAATTTATGCATAGGAAGATGCATAAAAGATTGATTTTTATTTCGAAAGTGTTAGTCTCCTTAAATGGAATTTATGCATAAATAGATGCGTAAAGAAATCTTATATCAAATATAAGAATTCTCTTGTATTCTATAAATAGATATGGGAAGTGATAGGATGTGATAAGATGTGTATGAGATGTTATAGGATGTGCTAAGATGAGTTAAGATGTGATAAGATGTGATAGGATGTGATAAGAGGTGTATGAGATGTGATAGGATGTGCTAAGATGAGTTAAGATGTGATAAGATGTGATAGGATGTGATAAGAGGTGTATGAGATGTGATAGGATGTGCTAAGATGAGTTAAGATGTGATAAGATGTGTATGGGATGAGGTAAGAAGTGTATCTGATGGGATAAGATGTATATGGGTTGTGTGATAGGGCGAGAATGGATGTGATGTGGATGTATGAACGTAGATGTCTTGCTGTATATGTTCCGAGAGTGAATAAAGTTGAAATCTTTGTTCTTGTCTTGAGTCTTGCTCTCTTTGAGACTTTTCTTGGTGGTTACTCCTAAATTAATTTTCTCTTAGTCTCATATTCGTGCATCTTGCGGAATTACCCCAGTTTGCGAGATGCGGACATCTCCCGTTTTTCAAGTGGGAGAGAATGTAAGATTCCTCCCCAGCCTCTCAAGATGTCCAGCATCTTCCCGTGTAATTAAATCCCTCTTCAGAAATATAAAAGATCTTGTTTCTAACTGTTTTAACCTAGAGAGAGAAAATATTCTAGAGAGAGAATATTCAGATTTTTAATATTTTTTTTGATAGAAAAATATCTCATCTTATTAAAATGAATTCCCCTGAAACAAAAATTCAAGAAGAACTTTCCAATGTGCAATTGGAATTAATTAGAAATGGGTATAAAGGACCTTAGCCTAAGGGTCTAGATTTTCAGAAATTTATGGATTATGGTCCAATTAAGGTTCCTGTGGGCCAATAGGATCAATCCATGTGTGGGGAGGAGATAAATCCAATTTGTAAAAGAAATTATCCAAAAATGAATAAATGCTCACATAAGATGAAGAGTTGACTAAGGACAAGGCTAATAGTTAAAAAGGGGAGATATTTAGAAGTAAATACTCACATAAGATGAAGAATTGACTATGTACAAGGTTTATTATAAGAAACTATGAGTAATATCAAAAATATGAGATATTTTGGGTATAATGATTCCATTTTAACACATATGTAAGGAAGGGGAGTCCCTTCAATGAGGCGCCTACTTCACATGCTTGAATGAGTTTTAAACTCAAAAATAATGTGATATTTTTATCTCTCCTCTCTCTTGAACCAAACCAAATCAAAATGGAACCAAAACGAATCAAAAAGTAACCAAACTAGGTCCAAATCTAGTCCAAATTCAACCAAACTGAATCTGGAAAATTCTAGAAATCAGTTAGCCTTGGTTAGAGCCTCCCTCTCCTATAAATAGAACATGAGTCCTTTGAAAAAATAGGAGAATTGTACTATACTAGAATTATGCTGAAATAATGCTAATTTTTACTATTCTCTAAAATTCTCTCCAAATTGGAGAAATTGGAGCTTCCCTCTTCCTTCAATCCCCATTGGTGGCTCCATCAACATACTAAACCAATTGATTGGTTGGGGGCCTCTACCGTGAACAAAGAATCAAGTAATTTGTAAGGTAAATGGTGAATTTTGATCTTTTCTATAATTTCTCAATGTTTCTCTCTTCTCAATCCCTCTCAAGATTGAGAAGCTTAATTGGAATGGTTTTTGAATGCTATTGAAGTTAATTGATGAATGGTGGTAAAGAATTACATAAATTGATGAATGCTATTGATGAATGATAGTAAAGAATTACATAAATTTTCATTAATGCTTAATTCTAATGGTTTTTATGTAATTTCTCTCTCTCACTCAAGAAATGGTCACACTCATGACCTATTCTCAATCCAAATGAAGCTTTTCATAAAGCTTTTTCTTAATCCATGATTAATCTATGCTTGAGGCCAAATTAATGGCTTTTTTCTATGCTTTTAGTTTATGTATTTCGTGAATATTGATGATTCAATCCATTATGGATTAATGATCCAATTAGGGATCATTCTAATCATTTTCTTAATGATAAGCTTTATGTTTTAAAATAGTTGAGATTTATCAATCATAGCAGCGGAGTTATGGCAAAATTTTTATAAAAATTACACATAAAATAATTTCATTCAAAGCATGAAAAGAGGACTTCCTACCATATTCTAGGAATTATCATCCTAGATTAATTGAAAGAATTTCATTGTAATCATAGAGAAATTGATTTTTATATTATACATAATTGATTTTCATGCATAGAGGTATGCATAAAAGATTATTATTTTAATATAAAAGTGTTATTTTTATCATAATTGAATTTCATGCATAGAGGTATGCATAAAAGATTATTATTTTATTGTAAAAATGTTACTTTTATCATAATTGAATTTCATGCATAGAGGTATGCATAAAAGATTATTATTTTAATGTAAAAGTGTTACTTTTATCATATTTAGATTTCATGCATAGAGGTATGCATAAAAGATTATTATTTTAATGTAAAAGCGTTACTTTTATCATATTTGGATTTCATGCATAGAGGTATGCATAAAAGATTATTATTTTAATATAAAAGTGTTATTTTTATCATAATTGAATTTCATGCATAGAGGTATGCATAAAAGATTATTATTTTAATGTAAAAGTGTTACTTTTATCATAATTGAATTTCATGCATAGAGGTATGCACAAAAGATACTTTTTTATACTAAAAGTGTGATTTTCATCATAAATGGATTTTATGCATAAATTAGATGCATAAGAGAAATTCTTTTATTCTAAAAGTGTAATTCCTACTAAATTGGATTTATGCATGGAAAGATGCATAAAGAATTTATTTTAATCCAAAAGTGTCATTCTCATTTAAAATGAATTTATGCATAGGAAGATGCATAAAAGATTGATTTTTATTTCGAAAGTGTTAGTCTCCTTAAATGGAATTTATGCATAAATAGATGCGTAAAGAAATCTTATATCAAATATAAGAATTCTCTTGTATTCTATAAATAGATATGGGAAGTGATAGGATGTGATAAGATGTGTATGAGATGTGATAGGATGTGCTAAGATGAGTTAAGATGTGATAAGATGTGATAGGATGTGATAAGAGGTGTATGAGATGTGATAGGATGTGCTAAGATGAGTTAAGATGTGATAAGATGTGTATGGGATGAGGTAAGAAGTGTATCTGATGGGATAAGATGTATATGGGTTGTGTGATAGGGCGAGAATGGATGTGATGTGGATGTATGAACGTAGATGTCTTGCTGTATATGTTCCGAGAGTGAAGAAAGTTGAAATCTTTGTTCTTGTCTTGAGTCTTGCTCTCTTTGAGACTTTTCTTGGTGGTTACTCCTAAATTAATTTTCTCTTAGTCTCATATTCGTGCATCTTGCGGAATTACCCCAATTTGCGAGATGCGGACATCTCCCGTTTTTCAAGTGGGAGAGAATGTAAGATTCCTCCCCAGCCTCTCAAGATGTCCAGCATCTTCCCGTGTAATTAAATCCCTCTTCAGAAATATAAAAGATCTTGTTTCTAACTGTTTTAACCTAGAGAGAGAAAATATTCTAGAGAGAGAATATTCAGATTTTTAATATTTTTTTTGATAGAAAAATATCTCATCTTATTAAAATGAATTCCCCTGAAACAAAAATTCAAGAAGAACTTTCCAATGTGCAATTGGAATTAATTGGAAATGGGTATAAAGGACCTTAGCCTAAGGGTCTAGATTTTCAGAAATTTATGGATTATGGTCCAATTAAGGTTCCTGTGGGCCAATAGGATCAATCCATGTGTGGGGAGGAGATAAATCCAATTTGTAAAAGAAATTATCCAAAAATGAATAAATGCTCACATAAGATGAAGAGTTGACTAAGGACAAGGCTAATAGTTAAAAAGGGGAGATATTTAGAAGTAAATACTCACATAAGATGAAGAATTGACTATGTACAAGGTTTATTATAAGAAACTATGAGTAATATCAAAAATATGAGATATTTTGGGTATAATGATTCCATTTTAACACATATGTAAGGAAGGGGAGTCCCTTCAATGAGGCGCCTACTTCACATGCTTGAATGAGTTTTAAACTCAAAAATAATGTGATATTTTTATCTCTCCTCTCTCTTGAACCAAACCAAATCAAAATGGAACCAAAACGAATCAAAAAGTAACCAAACTAGGTCCAAATCTAGTCCAAATTCAACCAAACTGAATCTGGAAAATTCTAGAAATCAGTTAGCCTTGGTTA
Source organism: Cibotium barometz (assembly GCF_041138505.1). NCBI lineage: Eukaryota > Viridiplantae > Streptophyta > Polypodiopsida > Cyatheales > Cibotiaceae > Cibotium > Cibotium barometz. The sequence goes on along the minus strand of NC_141057.1, from coordinate 58,441,344 downwards.
GAGCCTCCCTCTCCTATAAATAGAACATGAGTCCTTTGAAAAAGTAGGAGAATTGTACTATACTAGAATTATGCTGAAATAATGCTAATTTTTACTATTCTCTAAAATTCTCTCCAAATTGGAGAAATTGGAGCTTCCCTCTTTCTTCAATCCCCATTAGTGGCTCCATCAACATACTAAACCAATTGATTGGTTGGGGGCCTCTACCGTGAACAAAGAATCAAGTAATTTGTAAGGTAAATGGTGAATTTTGATCTTTTCTATAATTTCTCAATGTTTCTCTCTTCTCAACCCCTCTCAAGATTGAGAAGCTTAATTGGAATGGTTTTTGAATGCTATTGAAGTTAATTGATGAATGGTGGTAAAGAATTACATAAATTGATGAATGCTATTGATGAATGATAGTAAAGAATTACATAAATTTTCATTAATGCTTAATTCTAATGGTTTTTATGTAATTTCTCTCTCTCACTCAAGAAATGGTCACACTCATGACCTATTCTCAATCCAAATGAAGCTTTTCATAAAGCTTTTTCTTAATCCATGATTAATCTATGCTTGAGGCCAAATTAATGGCTTTTTTCTATGCTTTTAGTTTATGTATTTCGTGAATATTGATGATTCAATCCATTATGGATTAATGATCCAATTAGGGATCATTCTAATCATTTCCTTAATGATAAGCTTTATGTTTTAAAATAGTTGAGATTTATCAATCATAGCAGCGGAGTTATGGCAAAATTTTTATAAAAATTACACATAAAATAATTTCATTCAAAGCATGAAAAGAGGACTTCCTACCATATTCTAGGAATTATCATCCTAGATTAATTGAAAGAATTTCATTGTAATCATAGAGAAATTGATTTTTATATTATACATAATTGATTTTCATGCATAGAGGTATGCATAAAAGATTATTATTTTAATATAAAAGTGTTATTTTTATCATAATTGAATTTCATGCATAGAGGTATGCATAAAAGATTATTATTTTATTGTAAAAATGTTACTTTTATCATAATTGAATTTCATGCATAGAGGTATGCATAAAAGATTATTATTTTAATGTAAAAGTGTTACTTTTATCATATTTAGATTTCATGCATAGAGGTATGCATAAAAGATTATTATTTTAATGTAAAAGCGTTACTTTTATCATATTTGGATTTCATGCATAGAGGTATGCATAAAAGATTATTATTTTAATATAAAAGTGTTATTTTTATCATAATTGAATTTCATGCATAGAGGTATGCATAAAAGATTATTATTTTAATGTAAAAGTGTTACTTTTATCATAATTGAATTTCATGCATAGAGGTATGCACAAAAGATACTTTTTTATACTAAAAGTGTGATTTTCATCATAAATGGATTTTATGCATAAATTAGATGCATAAGAGAAATTCTTTTATTCTAAAAGTGTAATTCCTACTAAATTGGATTTATGCATGGAAAGATGCATAAAGAATTTATTTTAATCCAAAAGTGTCATTCTCATTTAAAATGAATTTATGCATAGGAAGATGCATAAAAGATTGATTTTTATTTCGAAAGTGTTAGTCTCCTTAAATGGAATTTATGCATAAATAGATGCGTAAAGAAATCTTATATTAAATATAAGAATTCTCTTGTATTCTATAAATAGATATGGGAAGTGATAGGATGTGATAAGATGTGTATGAGATGTGATAGGATGTGCTAAGATGAGTTAAGATGTGATAAGATGTGATAGGATGTGATAAGAGGTGTATGAGATGTGATAGGATGTGCTAAGATGAGTTAAGATGTGATAAGATGTGTATGGGATGAGGTAAGAAGTGTATCTGATGGGATAAGATGTATATGGGTTGTGTGATAGGGCGAGAATGGATGTGATGTGGATGTATGAACGTAGATGTCTTGCTGTATATGTTCCGAGAGTGAAGAAAGTTGAAATCTTTGTTCTTGTCTTGAGTCTTGCTCTCTTTGAGACTTTTCTTGGTGGTTACTCCTAAATTAATTTTCTCTTAGTCTCATATTCGTGCATCTTGCGGAATTACCCCAGTTTGCGAGATGCGGACATCTCCCGTTTTTCAAGTGGGAGAGAATGTAAGATTCCTCCCCAGCCTCTCAAGATGTCCAGCATCTTCCCGTGTAATTAAATCCCTCTTCAGAAATATAAAAGATCTTGTTTCTAACTGTTTTAACCTAGAGAGAGAAAATATTCTAGAGAGAGAATATTCAGATTTTTAATATTTTTTTTGATAGAAAAATATCTCATCTTATTAAAATGAATTCCCCTGAAACAAAAATTCAAGAAGAACTTTCCAATGTGCAATTGGAATTAATTGGAAATGGGTATAAAGGACCTTAGCCTAAGGGTCTAGATTTTCAGAAATTTATGGATTATGGTCCAATTAAGGTTCCTGTGGGCCAATAGGATCAATCCATGTGTGGGGAGGAGATAAATCCAATTTGTAAAAGAAATTATCCAAAAATGAATAAATGCTCACATAAGATGAAGAGTTTACTAAGGACAAGGCTAATAGTTAAAAAGGGGAGATATTTAGAAGTAAATACTCACATAAGATGAAGAATTGACTATGTACAAGGTTTATTATAAGAAACTATGAGTAATATCAAAAATATGAGATATTTTGGGTATAATGATTCCATTTTAACACATATGTAAGGAAGGGGAGTCCCTTCAATGAGGCGCCTACTTCACATGCTTGAATGAGTTTTAAACTCAAAAATAATGTGATATTTTTATCTCTCCTCTCTCTTGAACCAAACCAAATCAAAATGGAACCAAAACGAATCAAAAAGTAACCAAACTAGGTCCAAATCTAGTCCAAATTCAACCAAACTGAATCTGGAAAATTCTAGAAATCAGTTAGCCTTGGTTAGAGCCTCCCTCTCCTATAAATAGAACATGAGTCCTTTGAAAAAATAGGAGAATTGTACTATACTAGAATTATGCTGAAATAATGCTAATTTTTACTATTCTCTAAAATTCTCTCCAAATTGGAGAAATTGGAGCTTCCCTCTTTCTTCAATCCCCATTGGTGGCTCCATCAACATACTAAACCAATTGATTGGTTGGGGGCCTCTACCGTGAACAAAGAATCAAGTAATTTGTAAGGTAAATGGTGAATTTTGATCTTTTCTATAATTTCTCAATGTTTCTCTCTTCTCAACCCCTCTCAAGATTGAGAAGCTTAATTGGAATGGTTTTTGAATGCTATTGAAGTTAATTGATGAATGGTGGTAAAGAATTACATAAATTGATGAATGCTATTGATGAATGATAGTAAAGAATTACATAAATTTTCATTAATGCTTAATTCTAATGGTTTTTATGTAATTTCTCTCTCTCACTCAAGAAATGGTCACACTCATGACCTATTCTCAATCCAAATGAAGCTTTTCATAAAGCTTTTTCTTAATCCATGATTAATCTATGCTTGAGGCCAAATTAATGGCTTTTTTCTATGCTTTTAGTTTATGTATTTCGTGAATATTGATGATTCAATCCATTATGGATTAATGATCCAATTAGGGATCATTCTAATCATTTCCTTAATGATAAGCTTTATGTTTTAAAATAGTTGAGATTTATCAATCATAGCAGCGGAGTTATGGCAAAATTTTTATAAAAATTACACATAAAATAATTTCATTCAAAGCATGAAAAGAGGACTTCCTACCATATTCTCGGAATTATCATCCTAGATTAATTGAAAGAATTTCATTGTAATCATAGAGAAATTGATTTTTATATTATACATAATTGATTTTCATGCATAGAGGTATGCATAAAAGATTATTATTTTAATATAAAAGTGTTATTTTTATCATAATTGAATTTCATGCATAGAGGTATGCATAAAAGATTATTATTTTATTGTAAAAATGTTACTTTTATCATAATTGAATTTCATGCATAGAGGTATGCATAAAAGATTATTATTTTAATGTAAAAGTGTTACTTTTATCATATTTAGATTTCATGCATAGAGGTATGCATAAAAGATTATTATTTTAATGTAAAAGCGTTACTTTTATCATATTTGGATTTCATGCATAGAGGTATGCATAAAAGATTATTATTTTAATATAAAAGTGTTATTTTTATCATAAATGAATTTCATGCATAGAGGTATGCATAAAAGATTATTATTTTAATGTAAAAGTGTTACTTTTATCATAATTGAATTTCATGCATAGAGGTATGCACAAAAGATACTTTTTTATACTAAAAGTGTGATTTTCATCATAAATGGATTTTATGCATAAATTAGATGCATAAGAGAAATTCTTTTATTCTAAAAGTGTAATTCCTACTAAATTGGATTTATGCATGGAAAGATGCATAAAGAATTTATTTTAATCCAAAAGTGTCATTCTCATTTAAAATGAATTTATGCATAGAAAGATGCATAAAAGATTGATTTTTATTTCGAAAGTGTTAGTCTCCTTAAATGGAATTTATGCATAAATAGATGCGTAAAGAAATCTTATATCAAATATAAGAATTCTCTTGTATTCTATAAATAGATATGGGAAGTGATAGGATGTGATAAGATGTGTATGAGATGTGATAGGATGTGCTAAGATGAGTTAAGATGTGATAAGATGTGATAGGATGTGATAAGAGGTGTATGAGATGTGATAGGATGTGCTAAGATGAGTTAAGATGTGATAAGATGTGTATGGGATGAGGTAAGAAGTGTATCTGATGGGATAAGATGTATATGGGTTGTGTGATAGGGCGAGAATGGATGTGATGTGGATGTATGAACGTAGATGTCTTGCTGTATATGTTCCGAGAGTGAAGAAAGTTGAAATCTTTGTTCTTGTCTTGAGTCTTGCTCTCTTTGAGACTTTTCTTGGTGGTTACTCCTAAATTAATTTTCTCTTAGTCTCATATTCGTGCATCTTGCGGAATTACCCCAGTTTGCGAGATGAGGACATCTCCCGTTTTTCAAGTAGGAGAGAATGTAAGATTCCTCCCCAGCCTCTCAAGATGTCCAGCATCTTTCCGTGTAATTAAATCCCTCTTCAGAAATATAAAAGATCTTGTTTCTAACTGTTTTAACCTAGAGAGAGAAAATATTCTAGAGAGAGAATATTCAGATTTTTAATTTTTTTTGATAGAAAAATATCTCATCTTATTAAAATGAATTTCCCTGAAACATAAATTCAAGAAGAACTTTCCAATGTGCAATTGGAATTAATTGGAAATGGGTATAAAGGACCTTAGCCTAAGGGTCTAGATTATGGTCCAATTAAGGTTCCTGTGAGCCAATAGGATCAATCCATGTGTGGGGAGGAGATAAATCCAATTTGTAAAAGAAATTATCCAAAAATGAATAAATGCTCACATAAGATGAAGAGTTGACTAAGGACAAGGCTAATAGTTAAAAAGGGGAGATATTTAGAAGTAAATACTCACATAAGATGAAGAATTGACTATGTACAAGGTTTATTAATAAGAAACTATGAGTAATATCAAAAATATGAGATATTTTAGGTATAATGATTCCATTTTAACACATATGTAAGGAAGGGGAGTCCCTTCAATGAGGCGCCTACTTCACATGCTTGAATGAGTTTAAAACTCAAAAATAATGTGATATTTTTATCTCTCCTCTCTCTTGAACCAAACCAAATCAAAATGGAACCAAACCGAATCAAAAAGTAACCAAACTAGGTCCAAATCTAGTCCAAATTCAACCAAACTGAATCTGGAAAATTCTAGAAATCAGTTAGCCTTGGTTAGAGCCTCCCTCTCCTATAAATAGAATATGAGTCCTTTGAAAAAAATAGGAGAATTTTACTATACTAGAATTATGCTGAAATAATGCTAATTTTTACTATTCTCTAAAATTCTCTCCAAATTGGAGAAATTGGAGCTTCCCTCTTTCTTCAATCCCCATTGGTGGCTCCATCAACATACTAAACCAATTGATTGGTTGGGGGCCTCTACCGTGAACAAAGAATCAAGTAATTTGTAAGGTAAATGGTGAATTTTGATCTTTTCTATAATTTCTCAATGTTTCTCTCTTCTCAACCCCTCTCAAGCTTGAGAAGCTTAATTGGAATGGTTTTTGAATGCTATTGAAGTTAATTGATGAATGGTGGTAAAGAATTACATAAATTGATGAATGCTATTGATGAATGATAGTAAAGAATTACATAAATTTTCATTAATGCTTAATTCTAATGGTTTTTATGTAATTTCTCTCTCCCACTCAAGAAATGATCACACTCATGACCTATTCTTAATCCAAATGAAGCTTTTCATAAAGCTTTTCCTAAATCCAAGATTAATCTATGCTTGAGGTCAAATTAATGGCTTTTTTCTATGCTTTTAGTTTATGTATTTCGTGAATATTGATGATTCAATCCATTATGGGTTAATGATCCAATTAGGGATCATTCTAATCATTCCCTTAATGATAAGCTTTATGTTTTAAAATAATTGAGATTTATCAGTCATAGCAGCGGAGCTATGGTAAAATTTTTGTAAAAATTACACATAAAATAATTTTATTCCAAAGCATGAAAAGAGGACTTCCTACCATATTCTAAGAATTATCATCCTAGATTAATTGAAAGAATTTCATTGTAATCATAGAGAAATTGATTTTTATATTATGCATAATTGATTTTCATGCATAGAGGTATGCATACAAGATTATTATTTTAATATAAAAGTGTTATTTTTATCATAATTGAATTTCATGCATAGAGGTATGCATAAAAGATTATTATTTTATTGTAAAAGTGTTACTTTTATCATAATTGAATTTCATGCATAGAGGTATGCATAAAAGATTATTATTTTAATGTAAAAGTGTTACTTTTATCATATTTAGATTTCATGCATAGAGGTATGCATAAAAGATTATTATTTTAATGTAAAAGTGTTACTTTTATCATATTTGGATTTCATGCATAGAGGTATGCATAAAAGATTATTATTTTAATATAAAAGTGTTATTTTTATCATAATTGAATTTCATGCATAGAGGTATGCATAAAAGATTATTATTTTAATGTAAAAGTGTTACTTTTATCATAATTGAATTTCATGCATAGAGGTATGCACAAAAGATTTTTTTTATACTAAAAGTGTGATTTTCATCATAAATGGATTTTATGCATAAATTAGATGCATAAGAGAAATTCTTTTATTCTAAAAGTGTAATTCCTACTAAATTGGATTTATGCATGGAAAGATGCATAAACAATTTATTTTAATCCAAAAGTGTCATTCTCATTTAAAATGAATTTATGCATAGGAAGATGCATAAAAGATTGATTTTTATTTCGAAAGTGTTAGTCTCCTTAAATGGAATTTATGCATAAATAGATGCGTAAAGAAATCTTATATCAAATATAAGAATTCTCTTGTATTCTATAAATAGATATGGGAAGTGATAGGATGTGATAAGATGTGTATGAGATGTGATAGGATGTGATAAGAGGTGTATGAGATGTGATAGGATGTGCTAAGATGAGTTAAGATGTGATAAGATGTGTATGGGATGAGGTAAGAAGTGTATCTGATGGGATAAGATGTATATGGGTTGTGTGATAGGGCGAGAATGGATGTGATGTGGATGTATGAACGTAGATGTCTTGCTGTATATGTTTCGAGAGTGAATAAAGTTGAAATCTTTGTTCTTGTCTTGAGTCTTGCTCTCTTTGAGACTTTTCTTGGTGGTTACTCCTAAATTAATTTTCTCTTAGTCTCATATTCGTACATCTTGCGGAATTACCCCAGTTTGCGAGATGAGGACATCTCTCGTTTTTCAAGTGGGAGAGAATGTAAGATTCCTCCCCAGCCTCTCAAGATGTGCAGCATCTTCCCGTGTAATTAAATCCCTCTTCAGAAATATAAAAGATCTTGTTTCTAACTGTTTTAACCTAGAGAGAGAAAATATTCTAGAGAGAGAATATTCAGATTTTTAATATTTATTTTGATAGAAAAATATCTCATCTTATTAAAATGAATTCCCCTGAAACAGAAATTCAAAAAGAACTTTCCAATGTGCAATTGGAATTAATTGGAAATGGGTATAAAGGACCTTAGCCTAAGGGTCTAGATTTTCAGAAATTTTTGGATTATGGTCCAATTAAGGTTCCTGTGGGCCAATAGGATCAATCCATGTGTGGGGAGGAGATAAATCCAATTTGTAAAAGAAATTATCCAAAAATGAATAAATGCTCACATAAGATGAAGAGTTGACTAAGGACAAGGCTAATAGTTAAAAAGGGGAGATATTTAGAAGTAAATACTCACATAAGATGAAGAGTTGACTATGTACAAGGTTTATTAGTAAGAAACTATGAGTAATATAAAAAATATGAGATATTTTGGGTATAATGATTTCATTTTAACACATATGTAAGGAAGGGAAGTCCCTTCAATGAGGCGCCTACTTCACATGCTTGAATGAGTTTTAACCTCAAAAATAATGTGATATTTTTATCTCTCCTCTCTCTTGAACCAAACCAAATCAAAATGAAACCAAACCGAATCAAAAAGTAACCAAACTAGGTCCAAATCTAGTCCAAATTTAACCAAACTGAATCTGGAAAATTCTAGAAATCAGTTAGCCTTGGTTAGAGCCTCCCTCTCCTATAAATAGAACATGAGTCCTTTGAAAAAATAGGAGAATTGTACTATACTAGAATTATGCTGAAATAATGCTAATTTTTACTATTCTCTAAAATTCTCTCCAAATTGGAGAAATTGGAGCTTCCCTCTTTCTTCAATCCCCATTGGTGGCTCCATCAACATACTAAACCAATTGATTGGTTGGGGGCCTCTACCGTGAACAAAGAATCAAGTAATTTGTAAGGTAAATGGTGAATTTTGATCTTTTCTATAATTTCTCAATGTTTCTCTCTTCTCAACCCCTCTCAAGCTTGAGAAGCTTAATTGGAATGGTTTTTGAATGCTATTGAAGTTAATTGATGAATGGTGGTAAAGAATTACATAAATTGATGAATGCTATTGAAGTTAATTGATGAATGATAGTAAAGAATTACATAAATTTTTATTAATGCTTAATTCTAATGGTTTTTATGTAATTTCTCTCTCTCACTCAAGAAATGGTCACACTCATGACCTATTCTCAATCCAAATGAAGCTTTTCATAAAGCTTTTCCTTAATCCAAGATTAATCTATGCTTGAGGCCAAATTAATGGCTTTTTTCTATGCTTTTAGTTTATGTATTTCGTGAATATTGATGATTCAATCCATTATGGGTTAATGATCCAATTAGGGATCATTCTAATCATTCCCTTAATGATAAGCTTTATGTTTTAAAATAATTGAGATTTATCAGTCATAGCAGTGGAGCTATGGTAAAATTTTTGTAAAAATTACACATAAAATAATTTCATTCAAAGCATGAAAAGAGGACTTCCTACCATATTCTAGGAATTATCATCCTAGATTAATTGAAAGAATTTCATTGTAATCATAGAGAAATTGATTTTTATATTATGCATAATTGATTTTCATGCATAGAGGTATGCATAAAAGATTATTATTTTAATATAAAAGTGTTATTTTTATCATAATTGAATTTCATGCATAGAGGTATGCATAAAAGATTATTATTTTATTGTAAAAGTGTCACTTTTATCATAATTGAATTTCATGCATAGAGGTATGCATAAAAGATTATTATTTTAATGTAAAAGTGTTACTTTTATCATATTTAGATTTCATGCATAGAGGTATGCATAAAAGATTATTATTTTAATGTAAAAGCATTACTTTTATCATATTTGGATTTCATGCATAGAGGTATGCATAAAAGATTATTATTTTAATATAAAAGTGTTATTTTTATCATAATTGAATTTCATGCATAGAGGTATGCATAAAAGATTATTATTTTAATGTAAAAGTGTTACTTTTATCATAATTGAATTTCATGCATGGAGGTATGCACAAAAGATATTTTTTTATACTAAAAGTGTGATTTTTATCATAAATGGATTTTATGCATAAATTAGATGCATAAGAGAAATTCTTTTATTCTAAAAGTGTAATTCCTACTAAATTGGATTTATGCATGGAAAGATGCATAAAGAATTTATTTTAATCCAAAAGTGTCATTCTCATTTAAAATGAATTTATGCATAGGAAGATGCATAAAAGATTGATTTTTATTTCGAAAGTGTTAGTCTCCTTAAATGGAATTTATGCATAAATAGATGCGTAAAGAAATCTTATATCAAATATAAGAATTCTCTTGTATTCTATAAATAGATATGGGAAGTGATAGGATGTGATAAGATGTGTATGAGATGTTATAGGATGTGCTAAGATGAGTTAAGATGTGATAAGATGTGATAGGATGTGATAAGAGGTGTATGAGATGTGATAGGATGTGCTAAGATGAGTTAAGATGTGATAAGATGTGATAGGATGTGATAAGAGGTGTATGAGATGTGATAGGATGTGCTAAGATGAGTTAAGATGTGATAAGATGTGTATGGGATGAGGTAAGAAGTGTATCTGATGGGATAAGATGTATATGGGTTGTGTGATAGGGCGAGAATGGATGTGATGTGGATGTATGAACGTAGATGTCTTGCTGTATATGTTCCGAGAGTGAATAAAGTTGAAATCTTTGTTCTTGTCTTGAGTCTTGCTCTCTTTGAGACTTTTCTTGGTGGTTACTCCTAAATTAATTTTCTCTTAGTCTCATATTCGTGCATCTTGCGGAATTACCCCAGTTTGCGAGATGCGGACATCTCCCGTTTTTCAAGTGGGAGAGAATGTAAGATTCCTCCCCAGCCTCTCAAGATGTCCAGCATCTTCCCGTGTAATTAAATCCCTCTTCAGAAATATAAAAGATCTTGTTTCTAACTGTTTTAACCTAGAGAGAGAAAATATTCTAGAGAGAGAATATTCAGATTTTTAATATTTTTTTTGATAGAAAAATATCTCATCTTATTAAAATGAATTCCCCTGAAACAAAAATTCAAGAAGAACTTTCCAATGTGCAATTGGAATTAATTGGAAATGGGTATAAAGGACCTTAGCCTAAGGGTCTAGATTTTCAGAAATTTATGGATTATGGTCCAATTAAGGTTCCTGTGGGCCAATAGGATCAATCCATGTGTGGGGAGGAGATAAATCCAATTTGTAAAAGAAATTATCCAAAAATGAATAAATGCTCACATAAGATGAAGAGTTGACTAAGGACAAGGCTAATAGTTAAAAAGGGGAGATATTTAGAAGTAAATACTCACATAAGATGAAGAATTGACTATGTACAAGGTTTATTATAAGAAACTATGAGTAATATCAAAAATATGAGATATTTTGGGTATAATGATTCCATTTTAACACATATGTAAGGAAGGGGAGTCCCTTCAATGAGGCGCCTACTTCACATGCTTGAATGAGTTTTAAACTCAAAAATAATGTGATATTTTTATCTCTCCTCTCTCTTGAACCAAACCAAATCAAAATGGAACCAAAACGAATCAAAAAGTAACCAAACTAGGTCCAAATCTAGTCCAAATTCAACCAAACTGAATCTGGAAAATTCTAGAAATCAGTTAGCCTTGGTTAGAGCCTCCCTCTCCTATAAATAGAACATGAGTCCTTTGAAAAAATAGGAGAATTGTACTATACTAGAATTATGCTGAAATAATGCTAATTTTTACTATTCTCTAAAATTCTCTCCAAATTGGAGAAATTGGAGCTTCCCTCTTTCTTCAATCCCCATTGGTGGCTCCATCAACATACTAAACCAATTGATTGGTTGGGGGCCTCTACCGTGAACAAAGAATCAAGTAATTTGTAAGGTAAATGGTGAATTTTGATCTTTTCTATAATTTCTCAATGTTTCTCTCTTCTCAACCCCTCTCAAGATTGAGAAGCTTAATTGGAATGGTTTTTGAATGCTATTGAAGTTAATTGATGAATGGTGGTAAAGAATTACATAAATTGATGAATGCTATTGATGAATGATAGTAAAGAATTACATAAATTTTCATTAATGCTTAATTCTAATGGTTTTTATGTAATTTCTCTCTCTCACTCAAGAAATGGTCACACTCATGACCTATTCTCAATCCAAATGAAGCTTTTCATAAAGCTTTTTCTTAATCCATGATTAATCTATGCTTGAGGCCAAATTAATGGCTTTTTTCTATGCTTTTAGTTTATGTATTTCGTGAATATTGATGATTCAATCCATTATGGATTAATGATCCAATTAGGGATCATTCTAATCATTTTCTTAATCATAAGCTTTATGTTTTAAAATAGTTGAGATTTATCAATCATAGCAGCGGAGTTATGGCAAAATTTTTATAAAAATTACACATAAAATAATTTCATTCAAAGCACGAAAAGAGGACTTCCTACCATATTCTAAGAATTATCATCCTAGATTAATTGAAAGAATTTCATTGTAATCATAGAGAAATTGATTTTTATATTATACATAATTGATTTTCATGCATAGAGGTATGCATAAAAGATTATTATTTTAATATAAAAGTGTTATTTTTATCATAATTGAATTTCATGCATAGAGGTATGCATAAAAGATTATTATTTTATTGTAAAAATGTTACTTTTATCATAATTGAATTTCATGCATAGAGGTATGCATAAAAGATTATTATTTTAATGTAAAAGTGTTACTTTTATCATATTTAGATTTCATGCATAGAGGTATGCATAAAAGATTATTATTTTAATGTAAAAGCGTTACTTTTATCATATTTGGATTTCATGCATAGAGGTATGCATAAAAGATTATTATTTTAATATAAAAGTGTTATTTTTATCATAATTGAATTTCATGCATAGAGGTATGCATAAAAGATTATTATTTTAATGTAAAAGTGTTACTTTTATCATAATTGAATTTCATGCATAGAGGTATGCACAAAAGATTTTTTTTATACTAAAAGTGTGATTTTCATCATAAATGGATTTTATGCATAAATTAGATGCATAAGAGAAATTCTTTTATTCTAAAAGTGTAATTCCTACTAAATTGGATTTATGCATGGAAAGATGCATAAACAATTTATTTTAATCCAAAAGTGTCATTCTCATTTAAAATGAATTTATGCATAGGAAGATGCATAAAAGATTGATTTTTATTTCGAAAGTGTTAGTCTCCTTAAATGGAATTTATGCATAAATAGATGCGTAAAGAAATCTTATATCAAATATAAGAATTCTCTTGTATTCTATAAATAGATATGGGAAGTGATAGGATGTGATAAGATGTGTATGAGATGTGATAGGATGTGCTAAGATGAGTTAAGATGTGATAAGATGTGATAGGATGTGATAAGAGGTGTATGAGATGTGATAGGATGTGCTAAGATGAGTTAAGATGTGATAAGATGTGTATGGGATGAGGTAAGAAGTGTATCTGATGGGATAAGATGTATATGGGTTGTGTGATAGGGCGAGAATGGATGTGATGTGGATGTATGAACGTAGATGTCTTGCTGTATATGTTCCGAGAGTGAAGAAAGTTGAAATCTTTGTTCTTGTCTTGAGTCTTGCTCTCTTTGAGACTTTTCTTGGTGGTTACTCCTAAATTAATTTTCTCTTAGTCTCATATTCGTGCATCTTGCGGAATTACCCCAGTTTGCGAGATGAGGACATCTCCCGTTTTTCAAGTGGGAGAGAATGTAAGATTCCTCCCCAGCCTCTCAAGATGTCCAGCATCTTTCCGTGTAATTAAATCCCTCTTCAGAAATATAAAAGATCTTGTTTCTAACTGTTTTAACCTAGAGAGAGAAAATATTCTAGAGAGAGAATATTCATATTTTTAATTTTTTTGATAGAAAAATATCTCATCTTATTAAAATGAATTTCCCTGAAACATAAATTCAAGAAGAACTTTCCAATGTGCAATTGGAATTAATTGGAAATGGGTATAAAGGACCTTAGCCTAAGGGTCTAGATTTTCAGAAATTTTTGGATTATGGTCCAATTAAGGTTCCTGTGGGCCAATAGGATCAATCCATGTGTGGGGAGGAGATAAATCCAATTTGTAAAAGAAATTATCCAAAAATGAATAAATGCTCACATAAGATGAAGAGTTGACTAAGGACAAGGCTAATAGTTAAAAAGGGGAGATATTTAGAAGTAAATACTCACATAAGATGAAGAATTGACTATGTACAAGGTTTATTAGTAAGAAACTATGAGTAATATAAAAAATATGAGATATTTTGGGTATAATGATTCCATTTTAACACATATGTAAGGAAGGGGAGTCCCTTCAATGAGGCGCCTACTTCACATGCTTGAATGAGTTTTAAACTCAAAAATAATGTGATATTTTTATCTCTCCTCTCTCTTGAACCAAACCAAATCAAAATGGAACTAAACCGAATCAAAAAGTAACCAAACTAGGTCCAAATCTAGTCCAAATTCAACCAAACTGAATCTGGAAAATTCTAGAAATCAGTTAGCCTTGGTTAGAGCCTCCCTCTCCTATAAATAGAACATGAGTCCTTTGAAAAAATAGGAGAATTGTACTATACTAGAATTATGCTGAAATAATGCTAATTTTTACTATTCTCTAAAATTCTCTCCAAAGTGGAGAAATTGGAGCTTCCCTCTTTCTTCAATCCCCATTGGTGGCTCCATCAACATACTAAACGAATTGATTGGTTGGGGGCCTCTACCGTGAACAAAGAATCAAGTAATTTGTAAGGTAAATGGTGAATTTTGATCTTTTTTATAATTTCTCAATGTTTCTCTCTTCTCCACCCCTCTCAAGCTTGAGAAGCTTAATTGGAATGGTTTTTGAATGCTATTGAAGTTAATTGATGAATGGTGGTAAAGAATTACATAAATTGATGAATGCTATTGAAGTTAATTGATGAATGATAGTAAAGAATTACATAAATTTTCATTAATGCTTAATTCTAATGGTTTTTATGTAATTTCTCTCTCTCACTCAAGAAATGGTCACACTCATGACCTATTCTCAATCCAAATGAAGCTTTTCATAAAGCTTTTTCTTAATCCAAGATTAATCTATGCTTGAGGCCAAATTAATGGCTTTTTTCTATGCTTTTAGTTTATGTATTTCGTGAATATTGATGATTCAATCCATTATGGGTTAATGATCCAATTAGGGATCATTCTAATCATTCCCTTAATGATAAGCTTTATGTTTTAAAATAATTGAGATTTATCAGTCATAGCAGCGGAGCTATGGTAAAATTTTTGTAAAAATTACACATAAAATAATTTCATTCAAAGCATGAAAAGAGGACTTCCTACCATATTCTAGGAATTATCATCCTAGATTAATTGAAAGAATTTCATTGTAATCATAGAGAAATTGATTTTTATATTATACATAATTGATTTTCATGCATAGAGGTATGCATAAAAGATTATTATTTTAATATAAAAGTGTTATTTTTATCATAATTGAATTTCATGCATAGAGGTATGCATAAAAGATTATTATTTTATTGTAAAAGAGTTACTTTTATCATAATTGAATTTCATGCATAGACGTATGCATAAAAGATTATTATTTTAATGTAAAAGTGTTACTTTTATCATATTTAGATTTCATGCATAGAGGTATGCATAAAAGATTATTATTTTAATGTAAAAGCGTTACTTTTATCATATTTGGATTTCATGCATAGAGGTATGCATAAAAGATTATTATTTTAATATAAAAGTGTTACTTTTATCATAATTGAATTTCATGCATAGAGGTATGCACAAAAGATTTTTTTTATACTAAAAGTGTGATTTTCATCATAAATGGATTTTATGCATAAATTAGATGCATAAGAGAAATTCTTTTATTCTAAAAGTGTAATTCTTACTAAATTGGATTTATGTATGGATGTAAGAAAGCATTATGGGCCCAAGGCCATGGACAACTAGTAAGTAGGTGTGAACTCTTGGGTGGAGTATAAATACCAATGTAAATGGGATTATGGCTCATTCATGATAATGTTATCCATTCCAAGAATCAATGGTGAGCTTCTCCCGTGAGATGCTAAGTGGTGACTCCTTCATGAGCCACTCCCTTGGTGAGGGACTAACCCACCCCTTTTACTTTCTTTCATTGGTATCAGAGCCTTGCTTAGATCCATGATGTGAGTAATTTTTTTTTTCTTCTCTTCAATTTCTGAAAATTCATTTCTAAGGTTTCATGGAGAAAATGGAAGAAAATGGCCAAAAATGGGGAGAAATGGCCATGGAAATAGGTTTCTGGACCAAATTTTTTGAAAAGTTTGGACCAAATTTGGGGGAAATGACTAATCGTGCTTAGGAATCTTAAGCCAAAAACGTTTTTGCTACTGTGGAGATTTCCTGCAACCCTAGCCATGGAAACCTCAACCAAACCTCAAGCAAATGAGTCATAAGCAAGGTATGAGCACTTCATATGATTGTTTTGCTTCAAAACGTGGCGATTTTCGTGATTTTCAGGCGCAGCCTAACGGCGAACTGCGCCGTTTTCATGCTGAAAATAGAGATGGCTTGCTTGCCTACCCTTCCATGGAGCATAAGCTAAGCTTTCCTCATGTTTTGGCAACCTTTTCATGTCCCTTTCATGAGCAAATGTGACCTTCCTCATGGCTGCAAATCAGTAATCAAGTGGCCACGTTTTTCATCAAAGTGAAGCATTCTTCAACAATTTTCAGCCATTGAAGCTCATGGGATGCCATTGGTGAGTGCTTCCATCAATTCCTTGCTATTTTGAAGCATTTGTGGTGCTTTGGGAGTTGATTGGGGTTGATTACACTCAGAAACCCTAAATTTCAGAAATCAAGCATTTGGCTTGATGGTTTACATGCCAATGATGCTTGTCTATGCATTAGTGCTTGCATTTGTGCAAAGGATTGCTTCCACATGAGCCTTGGCCAAACAATGGATCATATTTTTGGAGATTCTCTTCATTTTGGTTCATTTGGCATGCCATTCATGGAAGTATCAAGCTTACACAATGCTTTTGGGAGCCATTCATGCTTGTCTTCATGCCATATGATGCCTTGAATCATCTACATAGCCATTCAATGCTATGATTTGCATTTTGGCATAAGGAAGCATAGCTCTTGGATCAATTTTGGGGGATTGAAATCATATTTCACAAGTGGCAATGTGTTGTTGGATGTGTTGTTGGATGTTGTTGATGATGGAATTGTAATGGAGCTATAAAAGAGCATGGTGATGAGGCCATTATGATATGTAAAATAATAAAAGCATGAGTCATGCTTACACATGTAAGTCATCTCATCCATGACATTCATTTCATTTTGAGATTCAATTTACATACACCACACGATTGCTTTCACTCACATCAAATTCTAGTGAACTAGCAATGTGTGAGGGTACCTTGGCAATGGGTGGAGAGGCCAAGGGGAGAATGTTTTGAATCTACCGTGCCGTGATTGCCTTGGGAAAGCGGTACGGTGGAGGATTAGGTACATTGGTGGTGAAGACATGGCCTCAACCTTCACCTTGGAGGAAAACTTGGTGAAGGGGTGAGAAGTGCTTGGCCGGGAGATCGGCAAGCATCAACGCGCTTCATCGACATCAAAGCCATACTTGAGCCAAAGCAAAGCAACAAACCTCTACATCGACTCAAGTTGCATCATGACAAAGGGGTGATGCCATATGGATTTGCATGCAAAAATGCTTTGTGGTTGATGCCTTGCAATGGTCAAAATGCTTTGTGGATTGATACCTTGCAATGGTCAAGTGGTTAATGATGATACAAATGCATGGGTAGATTGAGATTTGCAAGCAAAAGCGGGGAAGTTATGGCAAAATTTTTGCAAAAACTTGCCTAGTTGCAGTCAGGGCAGAACCCTAAATTTTAGGGTTTACAAAGATTATTCCAAATCTGTCCTTGATGATTCTTAATCTACACATCAAGACCTTTCTAACAAGCCGAAGATCTTTGAAATCGGAGAAGTTTGGAGCGGTCAAAGTCAAAGTTTGACTTTCAGCCGGGACAGTTGACTGGTCAAAGGCAGTTGACTTTTTCAAATCTGTTTTTGGGGATCCTTATTAGTCTCATCGAGAGCTTTCCAACGATATAAAGATCATCAAAATCCGATATCGTTTGGATAGTGAACTAAAAGTTGGGCCTCTATCGCAAACCCTAAAACAGAGAGTACTTGCACACCAGATTTTTCTTGCCCCAGGCATTCAGCTCCAAGATCTTATCATTACGGATCTATCGAGCTAAAGAGAAGCAAAATCGGACTTGTCTCCAAAGAGTTTTAAATATTTGGTGATTTGGTCACATTTTGGAGCAAAACAGTGAGCTAGTTTGCAAGTGGGACCAAATTTCATGCATGGAAATGACTAGAGGGGGACAAAACAAAGGAGTTCGGAGTGAGCAAGATGCTAAGCAACCCGAACCATTAATGGCTAGTGAATCTTCTACAAGAGTTGGGGAGGATTCGACTTCAAATGCCACTAGTGATTCACAGCCACTAGTGATTCACAGCCATTGGAGACTTCTCAACCCATGGTGGGGACTACTCCGATCACGATGGACATGATGCTTAAAGCCATGGAGAGTATGTTCCAACGGGTTGAAGGTAACCTAGCTAGTCGGCAACAACAGTTTGGTGAGCAACTCATGGAACGCTTTGACAAGCGCCAACACTATCTTGGTGATATGATGCAGACGGGATTTAGAGATTTGGGTAATGCTATCAGTGGGTTGGCTTCTTCCAAGTCTAATCAAGAAGTGGATGACAATGTAATGGATAATGCACACCATGAGTTCCGACATGAAAGATTGCCGCCTATGCATGAGGTAAACCAGGGGAGACAGATGATGTCACACTCTTCTCAAGTGGATAAAGGAAAAAGGCCTATGGGTGATGCTTATCATGAGAAGCCAAATGCCAATGTTCCAAAAGCTACGTCCTTTATGCAGGATGCCAGAAGAAGTTATGAGCACAAAGGGCTAAAGGATGCATGTGATTGGGATTGGGAAGATGAGCAAATGCAAAGACACTTGGGTGAAGGAAGAGGATTTGATGATCCTAGAACACGGCAAAGAGGGCCAAGAATGCAGAATGACATGGATAAGACCGTGAAGGACAAAATCACATTCACAAAGTTCAAGGGAGAGTCAAACTCTATCGAAGACTTTGAAGAATGGGCAAACAAAATGGACCTCTACTTCGAGATCAGCCCGAGAAGTGAAATGTCAAAGGTTTACTTTGCTTCATTGCATTTGGAAGGCTTTGCTCATACTTGGTGGAGAAGGAAGCAATCACATGGTTATGTTATTTCTACTTGGGAAGCATTCAAGAATGACATGGCAGAGGAGTTTACTTCTCGAATGCAAAGGGATAACCACATTGTAGAATGGGACAAGATTGAACAAGTCACAACGGTGAAGGCCTATTCTCAAAAGTTTCTAAAACTTCTATTATACTTGGATGATTTTGATGAGCATTATCTAGTCGTCAAGTATATAAGGGGTTTGAAGACTCCTATTGGTGGTGATGTCAAAGCTCAAGAGCCCGCAACTTTGAAGAAAGCAATGATGCTTGCAGAAATTCATGAGGAAAAATATATATCAAAGTGGGCTAACAAAGGCAACACCAAGGGAGAAGTGATTACAAGAACGGATTTGAGTTCTCATGCAAATGCAAATGCAAGGCCTAACCTTCCAAGGTTTCCTACCGTGTATGGTAGAGGGTCTAATAGACTTCCATTTAAACCACCATTTATGTCCAACAAAGCTACATACAATGAGTCCAAGCCAGCAAATGGGGGTTCAAAAAGCAAGGTTATCAAGGAGGACCGTTTGCATGAAATGAGGCTCAAAGGTCTATGTTTCAAATGTGGAGAAAAATGGAACAAGGATCACTTCAAAGTATGCAAATCCAAGGATATGTCCATAAGCTACATTATCACTGAGGACAATGCTAATCATGAGGAGGAGGAATTCCTTGAATGCAATGATGCCTTAGGATGGGGAGATCCTCATGAGGGTGGAGGTTCTCATGATGATGGTTTTGATGAAGAAAATCCCGAGTTTCCTTTTGATCCGGGTGGGAAACTAAAGTTTGCTCATGACAAAATGGATGATGGGATGCCTCTATGCGTGTGGGATGAAGACAATAGTGCACATACTACCTTGTGTACGATCTCTCATGATGCTTATGCGGGAAGTAAGGGTGCCAACACATTGAGATTGAAGATCAAGGTGAATGGGAGAACAGCATATGCACTCATTGATACTGGAAGCACGCATAGTTTTGTCAATGAAAGGTCTTTGAACACTCTCAAAATGCAACCAACTTCTTTACCAAACAAGCACATGGTGCAAGTGGCCAATGGTGATTCAATGAGTTGCAATATGAAGTGTCAAAGTACAGAATTGGAGTTGTCCAAGAACTACTCTTGCAAAGTTGATCTTTTGGTGATTGAGTTGGGACCAATTGACATAGTACTTGGATGTGATTGGATGTCCACTTTGAACTCTTTTACCATGAACTTACAGAAAAGTTTCATGAGTTTTGTGCATCATGGAAGGGTTATTACATTGAATGGAATGCAAGGGTCCAAGCTCTTCATGATCAATGCTACTCAAATGAAGAAAGAGTTCAAGAAAGAGGGCTATGTTTATGTACTACAGCTTTGCAAAGAGGAAGATAATAGCAAAAAGGATTGCATCGAAAATGTGGACATGGTTAAGCTACTCAAGGATTATGAAGATGTGTTTACCATGCCAAAATCAATGCCGCCAAAGAGGAGTGTTGATCATGCTATTGATTTGGAACCAAATGCCAAACCAATCAACAAGCCTCCCTATCGTTTGTCAAAGGTTGAAAAGGAAGAGGTGGCAAAGCAAGTAAAAGAACTCATTGACATGGGATGGGTTGAACCAAGTCAATCTCCTTTTGCTTCTCCGGTGCTACTTGTGAAGAAAAAGGATGGTACTTTTCGCATGTGCATTGATTACCGTGATTTGAATAAGATCACCATCAAAAATCGATTTCCAATACCAAGGGTGGATGATCTTTTGGATGAGTTGAAGGGTGCCACATGCTTTTCAAAAATTGATTTGCGTTCCGGATACCATCAAATAAGGATGAAAAGTGGTGATGAGTTCAAAACAGCATTTCGTACAGAAAGGGGTCTTTACCAATTCATGGTTATGCCGTTTGGATTATGCAATGCACCGGCAACTTTTCAAGCATTGATGAACAAAGTGCTTCAACCTTTCCTCTACAAGTTTGTATTGGTCTTTTTCGACGACATACTTATCTATAGCAAAGATGAGGAAGTGCATTTGAAGCACGTGAAAGAGGTTTTGGAGGTCTTGAGGCAAAACAAGTTGTATGTTAAGGAGACAAAATGTACCTTCATGGCACATGAGGTGGAATATTTGGGTCACATTGTGAGCAAGGATGGCATTTGTGTGGATCCAAAGAAAGTGGAATGTATTAGGAATTGGCCGGTTCCTTCAAACACTACTCAATTGAGGGGATTTTTGGGGTTATCTTCATTCTATAGGCGCTTTATTGCCCACTATGCAGAAATTGCAGCCCCAATGACGGATAAATTGAAGAAGGAAACCTTCTTTTGGGATGCCATTGCCAACAAAAGCTTTGAAGATATGAAGAAGATGCTCACATCAGCACCTATTTTGGTATGTCCAGACTTCACCAAACCTTTCACAATAAGGGCGGATGCAAGTGGAAGAGGGATTGGTGCGGTACTTTACCAAGACCATGGAGTCATTGCTTATGAAAGTAGAAAGCTGAATGACAAAGAAAGAGAACTCCATGTGTATGAGCAAGAGATGATTGCTATACTCCATGCTATCAAGAAATGGCACCATTACTTATATGGGAGTCATTTTTATGTGAGAAGTGATCATAGGGTGCTGAAGTATTTCCTCACACAACCCAATTTGTCTCCTAAGCAAAGAAGGTGGGTAGCAACACTACAAAACTATGATTTTGAAATCACATACACAAAGGGCAAAGAAAATGTGGTTGCCGATTCCTTGTCTCGTATGTGGGCCTGCTCATTGTATGCTATTTCTGAGGTGCATAAAGATTGGATCATGGAGATACAAGAAGAGTACTTGTTTGATGAAGAAACCTCACAAATAGTGCAGAAATTACAGCAAGGTGTATGTGAAGAGTTACCCCATTATGAGCTGAAAAATGGTCTCCTCTACTACAAAGGAAAAGTCTACTTGGTTCCTACTTCATCATTTATCAAGAAGATCATGGAAGAGATGCATTGTACTCCTATGGCTGGTCATTTGGGTGTCTACAAAACCTTTGATGCAATAAGGAAAAGTTTCTTTTGGAAGGGGATGTGGAAGAGCATTCATGCTTATGTAAGTGGGTTCCGGTCATGTCAATTGAACAAGGATCCTACACATAAACCGGGAGGTTTGCTTCAGCCATTGCCCATTCCCGAAGGCAAATGGAGTCATATATCAATGGATTTCATTACTAACCTTCCGCGCACAAAGAAAGGGTGGGACAGCTTGTATGTTGTGGTGGATAGATTGACCAAAGTGGCCCATTTCATTCCTTCCAAGGTCACATATTCAGCCCAAAATGTTGCCAAGCAATTTGTTGATGGGGTTTTCAAGTTGCATGGTATGCCGTCACAAATTGTGAGTGATCGCGATGTCAAATTCATGAGCACTTTTTGGAGAACATTGTTTGAATATATGGGAACCAAGCTTACTCCAAGCACCGCCTATCATCCCGAAACCGATGGTCAAACAGAAAGAGTAAACAAATGGGTGGAAACATATCTACGCCACTATTGTCATGATACTCAAAGCACATGGGATGATTGGTTACCTTTGGCTGAGTTTGCTTACAACTCAACATATCATGTGAGCATTGGCATGTCACCCTTTGAGGCTTTATATGGTTACAAGGTCAATTTGCCTATGTTGGTGGGTACATATGAGACTTCTAACCATAATGCCAAGGAGGAAGCTGAAAGGATGCAAGCTTTGTTGCAACAATGCAAAAGTAATTTGAAGGTTGCACAAGAGAAAATGAGACAATATGCCAATGTTCATCGAAGACCATTGGAATTCAAACTGGGAGATTGGGTTCTTTTGAGAATACCAAAGTCAAGATATGCGTCTTTGAAGGGAAGCACAAACACCAAACTAGCTCATCGCTATTATGGTCCTTATCAAGTGATACGAAGAGTTGGGGAGGTTGCATATCAACTCTTACTTCCATCTACAACAAAGATTCATGATGTGTTTCATGTCTCTCACTTGAAAGGATATGTGGGTATGATCGATCAAATGGTTGATGAGTTACCTCCAATGAATGAAGAGGGAATGATTGAATACATTCCAGAAGCTATCTTGGGTACAAGGAAAAAGGTACTTCGCACTCGTACCTTGGTGGAGTATCTTGTTCAATGGAAGGGTTTACCTAAGGAAGAAGCTTCATGGCAACCTATTTCAGCATTGGAGGGATATGAAGCATTGATAGAGCAATATGGGTTGGTGTAAATTCAGCCACATGGAACATTCTTCTCCGAATTTGGGGTATTCATTTGAGGCTTCGAGGACGAAACCATTGGGGAAGGGATGGTTTGTAAGAAAGCATTATGGGCCCAAGGCCATGGACAACTAGTAAGTAGGTGTGAACTCTTGGGTGGAGTATAAATACCAATGTAAATGGGATTATGGCTCATTCATGATAATGTTATCCATTCCAAGAATCAATGGTGAGCTTCTCCCGTGAGATGCTAAGTGGTGACTCCTTCATGAGCCACTCCCTTGGTGAGGGACTAACCCACCCCTTTTACTTTCTTTCAATGGAAAGATGCATAAAGAATTTATTTTAATCCAAAAGTGTCATTCTCATTTAAAATGAATTTATGCATAGGAAGATGCATAAAAGATTGATTTTTATTTCGAAAGTGTTAGTCTCCTTAAATGGAATTTATGCATAAATAGATGCGTAAAGAAATCTTATATCAAATATAAGAATTCTCTTGTATTCTATAAATAGATATGGGAAGTGATAGGATGTGATAAGATGTGTATGAGATGTGATAGGATGTGATAAGAGGTGTATGAGATGTGATAGGATGTGCTAAGATGAGTTAAGATGTGATAAGATGTGTATGGGATGAGGTAAGAAGTGTATCTGTTGGGATAAGATGTATATGGGTTGTGTGATAGGGCGAGAATGGATGTGATGTGGATGTATGAACGTAGATGTCTTGCTGTATATGTTCCGAGAGTGAATAAAGTTGAAATCTTTGTTCTTGTCTTGAGTCTTGCTCTCTTTGAGACTTTTCTTGGTGGTTACTCCTAAATTAATTTTCTCTTAGTCTCATATTCGTGCATCTTACGGAATTACCCCAGTTTGCGAGATGAGGACATCTCTCGTTTTTCAAGTGGGAGAGAATGTAAGATTCCTCCCTAGCCTCTCAAGATGTCCAACATCTTCCCGTGTAATTAAATCCCTCTTCAGAAATATAAAAGATCTTGTTTCTAACTGTTTTAACCTAGAGAGAGAAAATATTCTAGAGAGAGAATATTCAGATTTTTAATTTTTTTTTTGATAGAAAAATATCTCATCTTATTAAAATGAATTCCCCTGAAACAAAAATTCAAGAAGAACTTTCCAATGGTGTGCAATTGGAATTAATTGGAAATGGGTATAAAGGACCTTAGCCTAAGGGTCTAGATTTTCAGAAATTTTTGGATTATGGTCCAATTAAGGTTCCTGTGGGCCAATAGGATCAATCCATGTGTGGGGAGGAGATAAATTCAATTTGTAAAAGAAATTATCCAAAAATGAATAAATGCTCACATAAGATGAAGAGTTGACTAAGGACAAGGCTAATAGTTAAAAAGGGGAGATATTTAGAAGTAAATACTCACATAAGATGAAGAATTGACTATGTACAAGGTTTATTAGTAAGAAACTATGAGTAATATAAAAAATATGAGATATTTTGGGTATAATGATTCCATTTTAACACATATGTAAGGAAGGGAAGTCCCTTCAATGAGGTGCCTACTTCACATGCTTGAATGAGTTTTAAACTCAAAAATAATGTGATATTTTTATCTCTCCTCTCTCTTGAACCAAACCAAATCAAAATGGAACCAAAACGAATCAAAAAGTAACCAAACTAGGTCCAAATCTAGTCCAAATTCAACCAAACTGAATCTGGAAAATTCTAGAAATCAGTTAGCCTTGGTTAGAGCCTCCCTCTCCTATAAATAGAACATGAGTCCTTTGAAAAAATAGGAGAATTGTACTATACTAGAATTATGCTGAAATAATGCTAATTTTTACTATTCTCTAAAATTCTCTCCAAATTGGAGAAATTGGAGCTTTTCTCTTTCTTCAATCCCCATTGGTGGCTCCATCACCATACTAAACCAATTGATTGGTTGTTGGGACCTCTACCGTGAACAAAGAATCAAGTAATTTGTAAGGTAAATGGTAAATTTTGATCTTTTCTATAATTTCTCAATGTTTCTCTCTTCTCACCCCCTCTCAAGCTTGAGAAGCTTAATTGGAATGGTTTTTGAATGCTATTGAAGTTAATTGATGAATGGTGGTAAAGAATTACATAAATTGATGAAAGCTATTGAAGTTAATTGATGAATGATAGTAAAGAATTACATAAATTTTTATTAATGCTTAATTCTAATGGTTTTTATGTAATTTCTCTCTCTCACTTAAGAAATGGTCACAATCATGACCTATTCTCAATCCAAATGAAGCTTTTCATAAAGCTTTTCCTAAATCCAAGATTAATCTATGCTTGAGGCCAAATTAATGGCTTTTTTCTATGCTTTTAGTTTATGTATTTCGTGAATATTGATGATTCAATCCATTATGGGTTAATGATCCAATTAGGGATCATTCTAATCATTTCCTTAATGATAAGCTTTATGTTTTAAAATAATTGAGATTTATCAGTCATAGCAGCGGAGCTATGGTAAAATTTTTATAAAAATTACACATAAAATAATTTCATTCAAAGCATGAAAAGAGGACTTCCTACCATATTCTAAGAATTATCATCCTAGATTAATTGAAAGAATTTCATTGTAATCATAGAGAAATTAATTTTTATATTATGCATAATTGATTTTCATGCATAGAGGTATGCATAAAAGATTATTATTTTAATATAAAAGTGTTATTTTTATCATAATTGAATTTCATGCATAGAGGTATGCATAAAAGATTATTATTTTATTGTAAAAGTATTACTTTTATCATAATTGAATTTCATGCATAGAGGTATGCATAAAAGATTATTATTTTAATATAAAAGTGTTGCTTTTATCATATTTAGATTTCATGCATAGAGGTATGCATAAAAGATTATTATTTTAATGTAAAAGCGTTACTTTTATCATATTTGGATTTCATGCATAGAGGTATGCATAAAAGATTATTATTTTAATATAAAAGTATTATTTTTATCATAATTGAATTTCATGCATAGCGGTATGCATAAAAGATTATTATTTTAATGTAAAAGTGTTACTTTTATCATAATTGAATTTCATGCATAGAGGTATGCACAAAAGATTTTTTTTATACTAAAAGTGTGATTTTCATCATAAATGGATTTTATGCATAAATTAGATGCATAAGAGAAATTCTTTTATTCTAAAAGTGTAATTCCTACTAAATTGGATTTATGCATGGAAAGATGCATAAAAGATTGATTTTTCTTTCGAAAGTGTTAGTCTCCTTAAATGGAATTTATGCATAAATAGATGCGTAAAGAAATCTTATATCAAATATAAGAATTCTCTTGTATTCTATAAATAGATATGGGAAGTGATAGGATGTGATAAGATGTGTATGAGATGTGATAGGATGTGATAAGAGGTGTATGAGATGTGATAGGATGTGCTAAGATGAGTTAAGATGTGATAAGATGTGTATGGGATGAGGTAAGAAGTGTATCTGATGGGATAAGATGTATATGGGTTGTGTGATAGGGCGAGAATGGATGTGATGTGGATGTATGAACGTAGATGTCTTGCTGTATATGTTCCGAGAGTGAATAAAGTTGAAATCTTTGTTCTTGTCTTGAGTCTTGCTCTCTTTGAGACTTTTCTTGGTGGTTACTCCTAAATTAATTTTCTCTTAGTCTCATATTCGTGCATCTTGCGGAATTACCCCAGTTTGCGAGATGAGAACATCTCCCGTTTTTCAAGTGGGAGAGAATGTAAGATTCCTCCCCACCTCTCAAGATGTCCAGCATCTTCCCGTGTAATTAAATCCCTCTTCAGAAATATAAAAGATCTTGTTTCTAACTGTTTTAACCTAGAGAGAGAAAATATTATAGAGAGAGAATATTCAGATTTTTAAATTTTTTTTGATAGAAAAATATCTCATCTTATTAAAATGAATTCCCCTGAAACAGAAATTCAAAAAGAACTTTCCAATGTGCAATTGGAATTAATTGGAAATGGGTATAAAGGACCTTAGCCTAAGGGTCTAGATTTTCAGAAATTTTTGGATTATGGTCCAATTAAGGTTCCTGTGGGCCAATAGGATCAATCCATGTGTGGGGAGGAGATAAATCCAATTTGTAAAAGAAATTATCCAAAAATGAATAAATGCTCACATAAGATGAAGAGTTGACTAAGGACAAGGCTAATAGTTAAAAAGGGGAGATATTTAGAAGTAAATACTCACATAAGATGAAGAATTGACTATGTACAAGGTTTATTAGAAAGAAACTATGAGTAATATAAAAAATATGAGATATTTTGGGTATAATGATTTCATTTTAACACATATGTAAGGAAGGGAAGTCCCTTCAATGAGGCGCCTACTTCACATGCTTGAATGAGTTTTAACCTCAAAAATAATGTGATATTTTTATCTCTCCTCTCTCTTGAACCAAACCAAATCAAAATGGAACCAAACCGAATCAAAAAGTAACCAAACTAGGTCCAAATCTAGTCCAAATTCAACCAAACTGAATCTGGAAAATTCTAGAAATCAGTTAGCCTTGGTTAGAGCCTCCCTCTCCTATAAATAGAATATGAGTCCTTTGAAAAAATAGGAGAATTGTACTATACTAGAATTATGCTGAAATAATGCTAATTTTTACTATTCTCTAAAATTCTCTCCAAATTGGAGAAATTGGAGCTTCCCTCTTTCTTCAATCCCCATTGGTGGCTCCATCAACATACTAAACCAATTGATTGGTTGGGGGCCTCTACCGTGAACAAAGAATTAAGTAATTTGTAAGGTAAATGATGAATTTTGATCTTTTCTATAATTTCTCAATGTTTCTCTCTTCTCAACCCCTCTCAAGATTGAGAAGCTTAATTGGAATGGTTTTTGAATGCTATTGAAGTTAATTGATGAATGGTGGTAAAGAATTACATAAATTGATGAATGCTATTGATGAATGATAGTAAAGAATTACATAAATTTTCATTAATGCTTAATTCTAATGGTTTTTATGTAATTTCTCTCTCACTCAAGAAATGGTCACACTCATGACCTATTCTCAATCCAAATGAAGCTTTTCATAAAGCTTTTCCTTAATCCAAGATTAATCTATGCTTGAGGCCAAATTAATGGCTTTTTTCTATGCTTTTAGTTTATGTATTTCGTGAATATTGATGATTCAATCCATTATGGGTTAATGATCCAATTAGGGATCATTCTAATCATTCCCTTAATGATAAGCTTTATGTTTTAAAATAATTGAGATTTATCAGTCATAGCAGTGGAGCTATGGTAAAATTTTTGTAAAAATTACACATAAAATAATTTCATTCAAAGCATGAAAAGAGGACTTCCTACCATATTCTAGGAATTATCATCCTAGATTAATTGAAAGAATTTCATTGTAATCATAGAGAAATTGATTTTTATATTATGCATAATTGATTTTCATGCATAGAGGTATGCATAAAAGATTATTATTTTAATATAAAAGTGTTATTTTTATCATAATTGAATTTCATGCATAGAGGTATGCATAAAAGATTATTATTTTATTGTAAAAGTGTCACTTTTATCATAATTGAATTTCATGCATAGAGGTATGCATAAAAGATTATTATTTTAATGTAAAAGTGTTACTTTTATCATATTTAGATTTCATGCATAGAGGTATGCATAAAAGATTATTATTTTAATGTAAAAGCATTACTTTTATCATATTTGGATTTCATGCATAGAGGTATGCATAAAAGATTATTATTTTAATATAAAAGTGTTATTTTTATCATAATTGAATTTCATGCATAGAGGTATGCATAAAAGATTATTATTTTAATGTAAAAGTGTTACTTTTATCATCATTGAATTTCATGCATGGAGGTATGCACAAAAGATATTTTTTTATACTAAAAGTGTGATTTTTATCATAAATGGATTTTATGCATAAATTAGATGCATAAGAGAAATTCTTTTATTCTAAAAGTGTAATTCCTACTAAATTGGATTTATGCATGGAAAGATGCATAAAGAATTTATTTTAATCCAAAAGTGTCATTCTCATTTAAAATGAATTTATGCATAGGAAGATGCATAAAAGATTGATTTTTATTTCGAAAGTGTTAGTCTCCTTAAATGGAATTTATGCATAAATAGATGCGTAAAGAAATCTTATATCAAATATAAGAATTCTCTTGTATTCTATAAATAGATATGGGAAGTGATAGGATGTGATAAGATGTGTATGAGATGTTATAGGATGTGCTAAGATGAGTTAAGATGTGATAAGATGTGATAGGATGTGATAAGAGGTGTATGAGATGTGATAGGATGTGCTAAGATGAGTTAAGATGTGATAAGATGTGATAGGATGTGATAAGAGGTGTATGAGATGTGATAGGATGTGCTAAGATGAGTTAAGATGTGATAAGATGTGTATGGGATGAGGTAAGAAGTGTATCTGATGGGATAAGATGTATATGGGTTGTGTGATAGGGCGAGAATGGATGTGATGTGGATGTATGAACGTAGATGTCTTGCTGTATATGTTCCGAGAGTGAATAAAGTTGAAATCTTTGTTCTTGTCTTGAGTCTTGCTCTCTTTGAGACTTTTCTTGGTGGTTACTCCTAAATTAATTTTCTCTTAGTCTCATATTCGTGCATCTTGCGGAATTACCCCAGTTTGCGAGATGCGGACATCTCCCGTTTTTCAAGTGGGAGAGAATGTAAGATTCCTCCCCAGCCTCTCAAGATGTCCACCATCTTCCCGTGTAATTAAATCCCTCTTCAGAAATATAAAAGATCTTGTTTCTAACTGTTTTAACCTAGAGAGAGAAAATATTCTAGAGAGAGAATATTCAGATTTTTAATATTTTTTTGATAGAAAAATATCTCATCTTATTAAAATGAATTCCCCTGAAACAAAAATTCAAGAAGAACTTTCCAATGTGCAATTGGAATTAATTGGAAATGGGTATAAAGGACCTTAGCCTAAGGGTCTAGATTTTCAGAAATTTTTGGATTATGGTCCAATTAAGGTTCCTGTGGGCCAATAGGATCAATCCATGTGTGGGGAGGAGATAAATCCAATTTGTAAAAGAAATTATCCAAAAATGAATAAATGCTCACATAAGATGAAGAGTTGACTAAGGACAAGGCTAATAGTTAAAAAGGGGAGATATTTAGAAGTAAATACTCACATAAGATGAAGAATTGACTATGTACAAGGTTTATTATAAGAAACTATGAGTAATATCAAAAATATGAGATATTTTGGGTATAATGATTCTATTTTAACACATATGTAAGGAAGGGGAGTCCCTTCAATGAGGCGCCTACTTCACATGCTTGAATGAGTTTTAAACTCAAAAATAATGTGATATTTTTATCTCTCCTCTCTCTTGAACCAAACCAAATCAAAATGGAACCAAAACGAATCAAAAAGTAACCAAACTAGGTCCAAATCTAGTCCAAATTCAACCAAACTGAATCTGGAAAATTCTAGAAATCAGTTAGCCTTGGTTAGAGCCTCCCTCTCCTATAAATAGAACATGAGTCCTTTGAAAAAATAGGAGAATTGTACTATACTAGAATTATGCTGAAATAATGCTAATTTTTACTATTCTCTAAAATTCTCTCCAAATTGGAGAAATTGGAGCTTCCCTCTTTCTTCAATCCCCATTGGTGGCTCCATCAACATACTAAACCAATTGATTGGTTGGGGGCCTCTACCGTGAACAAAGAATTAAGTAATTTGTAAGGTAAATGATGAATTTTGATCTTTTCTATAATTTCTCAATGTTTCTCTCTTCTCAACCCCTCTCAAGATTGAGAAGCTTAATTGGAATGGTTTTTGAATGCTATTGAAGTTAATTGATGAATGGTGGTAAAGAATTACATAAATTGATGAATGCTATTGATGAATGATAGTAAAGAATTACATAAATTTTCATTAATGCTTAATTCTAATGGTTTTTATGTAATTTCTCTCTCACTCAAGAAATGGTCACACTCATGACCTATTCTCAATCCAAATGAAGCTTTTCATAAAGCTTTTTCTTAATCCATGATTAATCTATGCTTGAGGCCAAATTAATGGCTTTTTTCTATGCTTTTAGTTTATGTATTTCGTGAATATTGATGATTCAATCCATTATGGATTAATGATCCAATTAGGGATCATTCTAATCATTTTCTTAATGATAAGCTTTATGTTTTAAAATAGTTGAGATTTATCAATCATAGCAGCGGAGTTATGGCAAAATTTTTATAAAAATTACACATAAAATAATTTCATTCAAAGCATGAAAAGAGGACTTCCTACCATATTCTAGGAATTATCATCCTAGATTAATTGAAAGAATTTCATTGTAATCATAGAGAAATTGATTTTTATATTATACATAATTGATTTTCATGCATAGAGGTATGCATAAAAGATTATTATTTTAATATAAAAGTGTTATTTTTATCATAATTGAATTTCATGCATAGAGGTATGCATAAAAGATTATTATTTTATTGTAAAAATGTTACTTTTATCATAATTGAATTTCATGCATAGAGGTATGCATAAAAGATTATTATATTAATGTAAAAGTGTTACTTTTATCATATTTAGATTTCATGCATAGAGGTATGCATAAAAGATTATTATTTTAATGTAAAAGCGTTACTTTTATCATATTTGGATTTCATGCATAGAGGTATGCATAAAAGATTATTATTTTAATATTAAAGTGTTATTTTTATCATAATTGAATTTCATGCATAGAGGTATGCATAAAAGATTATTATTTTAATGTAAAAGTGTTACTTTTATCATAATTGAATTTCATGCATAGAGGTATGCACAAAAGATACTTTTTTATACTAAAAGTGTGATTTTCATCATAAATGGATTTTATGCATAAATTAGATGCATAAGAGAAATTCTTTTATTCTAAAAGTGTAATTCCTACTAAATTGGATTTATGCATGGAAAGATGCATAAAGAATTTATTTTAATCCAAAAGTGTCATTCTCATTTAAAATGAATTTATGCATAGGAAGATGCATAAAAGATTGATTTTTATTTCGAAAGTGTTAGTCTCCTTAAATGGAATTTATGCATAAATAGATGCGTAAAGAAATCTTATATCAAATATAAGAATTCTCTTGTATTCTATAAATAGATATGGGAAGTGATAGGATGTGATAAGATGTGTATGAGATGTGATAGGATGTGCTAAGATGAGTTAAGATGTGATAAGATGTGATAGGATGTGATAAGAGGTGTATGAGATGTGATAGGATGTGCTAAGATGAGTTAAGATGTGATAAGATGTGTATGGGATGAGGTAAGAAGTGTATCTGATGGGATAAGATGTATATGGGTTGTGTGATAGGGCGAGAATGGATGTGATGTGGATGTATGAACGTAGATGTCTTGCTGTATATGTTCCGAGAGTGAATAAAGTTGAAATCTTTGTTCTTGTCTTGAGTCTTGCTCTCTTTGAGACTTTTCTTGGTGGTTACTCCTAAATTAATTTTCTCTTAGTCTCATATTCGTGCATCTTGCGGAATTACCCCAGTTTGCGAGATGAGGACATCTCCCGTTTTTTAAGTGGGAGAGAATGTAAGATTCCTCCCCAGCCTCTCAAGATGTCCAGCATCTTCCCGTGTAATTAAATCCCTCTTCAGAAATATAAAAGATCTTGTTTCTAACTGTTTTAACCTAGAGAGAGAAAATATTCTAGAGAGAGAATATTCAGATTTTTAATATTTTTTTTGATAGAAAAATATCTTATCTTATTAAAATGAATTCCCCTGAAGCAGAAATTCAGAAAGAACTTTCCAATGTGCAATTGGAATTAATTGGAAATGGGTATAAAGGACCTTAGCCTAAGGGTCTAGATTATGGTCCAATTAAGGTTCCTGTGAGCCAATAGGATCAATCCATGTGTGGGGAGGAGATAAATCCAATTTGTAAAAGAAATTATCCAAAAATGAATAAATGCTCACATAAGATGAAGAGTTGACTAAGGACAAGGCTAATAGTTAAAAAGGGGAGATATTTAGAAGTAAATACTCACATAAGATGAAGAATTGACTATGTACAAGGTTTATTAGTAAGAAACTATGAGTAATATCAAAAATATGAGATATTTTGGGTATAATGATTCCATTTTAACACATATGTAAGGAAGGGGAGTCCCTTCAATGAGGCGCCTACTTCACATGCTTGAATGAGTTTAAAACTCAAAAATAATGTGATATTTTTATCTCTCCTCTCTCTTGAACCAAACCAAATCAAAATGGAACCAAACCGAATCAAAAAGTAACCAAACTAGGTCCAAATCTAGTCCAAATTCAACCAAACTGAATCTGGAAAATTCTAGAAATCAGTTAGCCTTGGTTAGAGCCTCCCTCTCCTATAAATAGAATATGAGTCCTTTGAAAAAAATAGGAGAATTCTACTATACTAGAATTATGCTGAAATAATGCTAATTTTTACTATTCTCTAAAATTCTCTCCAAATTGGAGAAATTGGAGCTTCCCTCTTTCTTCAATCCCCATTGGTGGCTCCATCAACATACTAAACCAATTGATTGGTTGGGGGCCTCTACCGTGAACAAAGAATCAAGTAATTTGTAAGGTAAATGGTGAATTTTGATCTTTTCTATAATTTCTCAATGTTTCTCTCTTCTCAACCCCTCTCAAGCTTGAGAAGCTTAATTGGAATGGTTTTTGAATGCTATTGAAGTTAATTGATGAATGGTGGTAAAGAATTACATAAATTGATGAATGCTATTGATGAATGATAGTAAAGAATTACATAAATTTTCATTAATGCTTAATTCTAATGGTTTTTATGTAATTTCTCTCTCCCACTCAAGAAATGATCACACTCATGACCTATTCTTAATCCAAATGAAGCTTTTCATAAAGCTTTTCCTAAATCCAAGATTAATCTATGCTTGAGGTCAAATTAATGGCTTTTTTCTATGCTTTTAGTTTATGTATTTCGTGAATATTGATGATTCAATCCATTATGGGTTAATGATCCAATTAGGGATCATTCTAATCATTCCCTTAATGATAAGCTTTATGTTTTAAAATAATTAAGATTTATCAGTCATAGCAGCAGAGCTATGGCAAAATTTTTGTAAAAATTACACATAAAATAATTTTATTCCAAAGCATGAAAAGAGGACTTCCTACCATATTCTAAGAATTATCATCCTAGATTAATTGAAAGAATTTCATTGTAATCATAGAGAAATTGATTTTTATATTATGCATAATTGATTTTCATGCATAGAGGTATGCATACAAGATTATTATTTTAATATAAAAGTGTTATTTTTATCATAATTGAATTTCATGCATAGAGGTATGCATAAAAGATTATTATTTTATTGTAAAAGTGTTACTTTTATCATAATTGAATTTCATGCATAGAGGTATGCATAAAAGATTATTATTTTAATGTAAAAGTGTTACTTTTATCATATTTAGATTTCATGCATAGAGGTATGCATAAAAGATTATTATTTTAATGTAAAAGTGTTACTTTTATCATATTTGGATTTCATGCATAGAGGTATGCATAAAAGATTATTATTTTAATATAAAAGTGTTATTTTTATCATAATTAAATTTCATGCACATAAAAGATTATTATTTTAATGTAAAAGTGTTACTTTTATCATAATTGAATTTCATGCATAGAGGTATGCACAAAAGATTTTTTTTATACTAAAAGTGTGATTTTCATCATAAATGGATTTTATGCATAAATTAGATGCATAAGAGAAATTCTTTTATTCTAAAAGTGTAATTCCTACTAAATTGGATTTATGCATGGAAAGATGCATAAACAATTTATTTTAATCCAAAAGTGTCATTCTCATTTAAAATGAATTTATGCATAGAAAGATGCATAAAAGATTGATTTTTATTTCGAAAGTGTTAGTCTCCTTAAATGGAATTTATACATAAATAGATGCGTAAAGAAATCTTATATCAAATATAAGAATTCTCTTGTATTCTATAAATAGATATGGGAAGTGATAGGATGTGATAAGATGTGTATGAGATGTGATAGGATGTGATAAGAGGTGTATGAGATGTGATAGGATGTGCTAAGATGAGTTAAGATGTGATAAGATGTGTATGGGATGAGGTAAGAAGTGTATCTGATGGGATAAGATGTATATGGGTTGTGTGATAGGGCGAGAATGGATGTGATGTGGATGTATGAACGTAGATGTCTTGCTGTATATGTTCCGAGAGTGAATAAAGTTGAAATCTTTGTTCTTGTCTTGAGTCTTGCTCTCTTTGAGACTTTTCTTGGTGGTTACTCCTAAATTAATTTTCTCTTAGTCTCATATTCGTACATCTTGCGGAATTACCCCAGTTTGCGAGATGAGGACATCTCTCGTTTTTCAAGTGGGAGAGAATGTAAGATTCCTCCCCAGCCTCTCAAGATGTCCAGCATCTTCCCGTGTAATTAAATCCCTCTTCAGAAATATAAAAGATCTTGTTTCTAACTGTTTTAACCTAGAGAGAGAAAATATTCTAGAGAGAGAATATTCAGATTTTTAATATTTATTTTGATAGAAAAATATCTCATCTTATTAAAATGAATTCCCTTGAAACAGAAATTCAAAAAGAACTTTCCAATGTGCAATTGGAATTAATTGGAAATGGGTATAAAGGACCTTAGCCTAAGGGTCTAGATTTTCAGAAATTTTTGGATTATGGTCCAATTAAGGTTCCTGTGGGCCAATAGGATCAATCCATGTGTGGGGAGGAGATAAATCCAATTTGTAAAAGAAATTATCCAAAAATGAATAAATGCTCACATAAGATGAAGAGTTGACTAAGGACAAGGCTAATAGTTAAAAAGGGGAGATATTTAGAAGTAAATACTCACATAAGATGAAGAGTTGACTATGTACAAGGTTTATTAGTAAGAAACTATGAGTAATATAAAAAATATGAGATATTTTGGGTATAATGATTTCATTTTAACACATATGTAAGGAAGG
The DNA here is from genome assembly GCF_041138505.1 of Cibotium barometz. NCBI lineage: Eukaryota > Viridiplantae > Streptophyta > Polypodiopsida > Cyatheales > Cibotiaceae > Cibotium > Cibotium barometz. Next base: position 58,404,828 of record NC_141057.1, on the reverse strand, counting down.
GGAGTCCCTTCAATGAGGCGCCTACTTCACATGCTTGAATGAGTTTTAAACTCAAAAATAATGTGATATTTTTATCTCTCCTCTCTCTTGAACCAAACCAAATCAAAATGGAACCAAACCGAATCAAAAAGTAACCAAACTAGGTCCAAATCTAGTCCAAACTCAACCAAACTGAATCTGAAAAATTCTAGAAATCAGTTAGCCTTGGTTAGAGCCTCCCTCTCCTATAAATAGAACATGAGTCCTTTGAAAAAAATAGGAGAATTGTACTATACTAGAATTATGCTGAAATAATGCTAATTTTTACTATTCTCTAAAATTCTCTCCAAATTAGAGAAATTGGAGCTTCCCTCTTTCTTCAATCCCCATTGGTGGCTCCATCAACATACTAAACCAATTGATTGGTTGGGGGCCTCTACCGTGAACAAAGAATCAAGTAATTTGTAAGGTAAATGGTGAATTTTGATCTTTTCTATAATTTCTCAATGTTTCTCTCTTCTCAACCCCTCTCAAGCTTGAGAAGCTTAATTGGAATGGTTTTTGAATGCTATTGAAGTTAATTGATGAATGGTGGTAAAGAATTACATAAATTGATGAATGCTATTGAAGTTAATTGATGAATGATAGTAAAGAATTACATAAATTTTCATTAATGCTTAATTCTAATGGTTTTTATGTAATTTCTCTCTCTCACTCAAGAAATGATCACACTCATGACCTATTCTCAATCCAAATGAAGCTTTTCATAAAGCTTTTCCTAAATCCAAGATTAATCTATGGTTGAGGTCAAATTAATGGCTTTTTTCTATGCTTTTAGTTTATGTATTTCGTGAATATTGATGATTCAATCCATTATGGGTTAATGATCCAATTAGGGATCATTCTAATCATTCCCTTAATGATAAGCTTTATGTTTTAAAATAATTGAGATTTATCAGTCATAGCAGCGGAGCTATGGCAAAATTTTTGTAAAAATTACACATAAAATAATTTTATTCCAAAGCATGAAAAGAGGACTTCCTACCATATTCTAAGAATTATCATCCTAGATTAATTGAAAGAATTTCATTGTAATCATAGAGAAATTGATTTTTATATTATGCATAATTGATTTTCATGCATAGAGGTATGCATAAAAGATTATTATTTTAATATAAAAGTGTTATTTATATCATAATTCAATTTCATGTATAGAGGTATGCATAAAAGATTATTATTTTATTGTAAAAGTGTTACTTTTATCATAATTGAATTTCATGCATAGAGGTATGCATAAAAGATTATTATTTTAATGTAAAAGTGTTACTTTTATCATATTTAGATTTCATGCATAGAGGTATGCATAAAAGATTATTATTTTAATGTAAAAGTGTTACTTTTATCATATTTGGATTTCATGCATAGAGGTATGCATAAAAGATTATTATTTTAATATAAAAGTGTTATTTTTATTATAATTGAATTTCATGCATAGAGGTATGCATAAAAGATTATTATTTTAATGTAAAAGTGTTACTTTTATCATAATTGAATTTCATGCATAGAGGTATGCACAAAAGATTTTTTTTTATACTAAAAGTGTTATTTTCATCATAAATGGATTTTATGCATAAATTAGATGCATAAGAGAAATTCTTTTATTCTAAAAGTGTAATTCCTACTAAATTGGATTTATGCATGGAAAGATGCATAAAGAATTTATTTTAATCCAAAAGTGTCATTCTCATTTAAAATGAATTTATGCATAGGAAGATGCATAAAAGATTGATTTTTATTTCGACAGTGTTAGTCTCCTTAAATGGAATTTATGCATAAATAGATGCGTAAAGAAATCTTATATCAAATATAAGAATTCTCTTGTATTCTATAAATAGATATGGGAAGTGATATGATGTGATAAGATGTGTATGAGATGTGATAGGATGTGATAAGAGGTGTATGAGATGTGATAGGATGTGCTAAGATGAGTTAAGATGTGATAAGATGTGTATGGGATGAGGTAAGAAGTGTATCTGATGGGATAAGATGTATATGGGTTGTGTGATAGGGCGAGAATGGATGTGATGTGGATGTATGAACGTAGATGTCTTGCTGTATATGTTTCGAGAGTGAATAAAGTTGAAATCTTTGTTCTTGTCTTGAGTCTTGCTCTCTTTGAGACTTTTCTTGGTGGTTACTCCTAAATTAATTTTCTCTTAGTCTCATATTCGTGCATCTTGCGGAATTACCCCAGTTTGCGAGATGAGGACATCTCCCGTTTTTCAAGTGGGAAAGAATGTAAGATTCCTCCCCAGCCTCTCAAGATGTCCAGCATCTTCCCGTGTAATTAAATCCCTCTTCAGAAATATAAAAGATCTTGTTTCTAACTGTTTTAACCTAGAGAGAGAAAATATTCTAGAGAGAGAATATTCAGATTTTTAATATTTATTTTGATAGAAAAATATCTCATCTTATTAAAATGAATTCCCCTGAAACAGAAATTCAAAAAGAACTTTCCAATGTGCAATTGGAATTAATTGGAAATGGGTATAAAGGACCTTAGCCTAAGGGTCTAGATTTTCAGAAATTTCTGGATTATGGTCCAATTAAGGTTCCTGTGGGCCAATAGGATCAATCCATGTGTGGGGAGGAGATAAATCCAATTTGTAAAAGAAATTATCCAAAAATGAATAAATGCTCACATAAGATGAAGAGTTGACTAAGGACAAGGCTAATAGTTAAAAAGGGGAGATTTTAGAAGTAAATACTCACATAAGATGAAGAATTGACTATGTACAAGGTTTATTAGTAAGAAACTATGAGTAATATCAAAAATATGAGATATTTTGGGTATAATGATTCCATTTTAACACATATGTAAGGAAGGGGAGTCCCTTCAATGAGGCGCCTACTTCACATGCTTGAATGAGTTTTAAACTAAAAAATAATGTGATATTTTTATCTCTTCTCTCTCTTGAACCAAACCAAATCAACATGGAACCAAACCGAATCAAAAAGTAACCAAACTAGGTCCAAATCTAGTCCAAATTCAACCAAACTGAATCTCGAAAATTCTAGAAATCAGTTAGCCTTGGTTAGAGCCTCCCTCTCCTATAAATAGAACATCAGTCCTTAGAAAAAAATAGGAGAATTGTACTATACTAGAATTATGCTGAAATAATGCTAATTTTTACTATTCTCTAAAATTCTCTCCAAATTGGAGCCATCAACATACTAAACCAATTGATTGGTTGGGGGCCTCTGCCGTGAACAAAGAATCAAGTAATTTGTAAGGTAAATGGTGAATTTTGATCTTTTCTATAATTTCTCAATGTTTCTCTCTTCTCAACCCCTCTCAAGATTGAGAAGCTTAATTGGAATGGTTTTTGAATGCTATTGAAGTTAATTGATGAATGGTGGTAAAGAATTACATAAATTGATGAATGCTATTGAAGTTAATTGATGAATGATAGTAAAGAATTACATAAATTTTTATTAATGCTTAATTCTAATGGTTTTTATATAATTTCTCTCTCTCACTCAAGAAATGGTCACACTCATGACCTATTCTCAATCCAAATGAAGCTTTTCATAAAGCTTTTTCTTAATCCAAGATTAATCTATGCTTAAGGCCAAATTAATGGCTTTTTTCTATGCTTTTAGTTTATGTATTTCGTGAATATTGATGATTCAATCCATTATGGGTTAATGATCCAATTAGGGATCATTCTAATCATTTCCTTAATGATAAGCTTTATGTTTTAAAATAATTGAGATTTATCAGTCATAGCAGCGGAGCTATGGCAAAATTTTTGTAAAAATTACACATAAAATAATTTCATTCAAAGCATGAAAAGAGGACTTCCCACCATATTCTAGGAATTATCATCCTAGATTAATTGAAAGAATTTCATTGTAATCATATAGAAATTGATTTTTATATTATGCATAATTGATTTTCATGCATAGAGGTATGTATAAAAGATTATTATTTTAATATAAAAGTGTTATTTTTATCATAATTGAATTTTATGCATAGAGGTATGCATAAAAGATTATTATTTTATTGTAAAAGTGTTACTTTTATCATAATTAAATTTCATGCATAGAGGTATGCATAAAAGATTATTATTTTATTGTAAAAGTGTTACTTTTATCATAATTGAATTTCATGCATAGAGGTATGCATAAAAGATTATTATTTTAATGTAAAAGTGTTACTTTTATCATATTTAGATTTCATGCATAGAGGTATGCATAAAAGATTATTATTTTAATATAAAAGTGTTATTTTTATCATAATTGAATTTCATGCATAGAGGTATGCATAAAAGATTATTATTTTAATGTAAAAGTGTTACTTTTATCATAATTGAATTTCATGCATAGAGGCATGCACAAAAGATATTTTTTATACTAAAAGTGTGATTTTCATCATAAATGGATTTTATGCATAAATTAGATGCATAAGAGAAATTCTTTTATTCTAAAAGTGTAATTCCTACTAAATTGGATTTATGCATGGAAAGATGCATAAAGAATTTATTTTAATCCAAAAGTATCATTCTCATTTAAAATGAATTTATGCATAGGAAGATGCATAAAAGATTGATTTTTATTTCGAAAGTGTTAGTCTCCTTAAATGGAATTTATGCATAAATAGATGCGTAAAGAAATCTTATATCAAATATAAGAATTCTCTTGTATTCTATAAATAGATATGGGAAGTGATAGGATGTGATAAGATGTGTATGAGATGTGATAGGATGTGATAGGATGTGATAAGAGGTGTATGAGATGTGATAGGATGTGCTAAGATGAGTTAAGATGTGATAAGATGTGTATGGGATGAGGTAAGAAGTGTATCTGATGGGATAAGATGTATATGGGTTGTTGGATAGGGCGAGAATGGATGTGATGTGGATGTATGAACGTAGATGTCTTGCTGTATATGTTCCGAGAGTGAATAAAGCTGAAATCTTTGTTCTTGTCTTGAGTCTTGCTCTCTTTGAGTCTTTTCTTGGTGGTTACTCCTAAACTAATTTTCTCTTAGTCTCATATTTGTGCATCTTGCGGAATTACCCCAGTTTGCGAGATGAGGACATCTCGCATTTTTCAAGTGGGAGAGAATGTAAGATTCTTTCCCAGCCTCTCAAGATGTCCAGCATCTTCCCGTGTAATTAAATCCCTCTTCAGAAATATAAAAGATCTTATTTCTAACTGTTTTAACCTAGAGAGAGAACATATTCTAGAGAGAGAATATTCAAATTTTTAATATTTTTTTGATAGAAAAATATCTCATCTTATTAAAATGAATTCCCCTGAAACAGAAATTCAAAAAGAACTTTCCAATGTGCAATTGGAATTAATTGAAAATGGGTATAAAGGACCTTAGCCTAAGGGTCTAGATTTTCAAAAATTTCTGGATTATGGTCCAATTAAGGTTCCTGTGGGCCAATAGGATCAATCCATGTGTGGGGAGGAGATAAATCCAATTTGTAAAAGAAATTATCCAAAAATGAATAAATGCTCACATAAGATGAAGAGTTGACTAAGGACAAGGCTAATAGTTAAAAAGGGGAGATATTTAGAAGTAAATACTCACATAAGATGAAGAATTGACTATGTACAAGGTTTATTAGTAAGAAACTATGAGTAATATCAAAAATATGAGATATTTTGGATATAATGATTCCATTTTAACACATATGTAAGGAAGGGGAGTCCCTTCAATGAGGCGCCTACTTCACATGCTTGAATGAGTTTTAAACTCGAAAATAATGTGATATTTTTATCTCTCCTCTCTCTTGAACCAAACCAAATCAAAATGGAACCAAACCGAATCAAAAAGTAACCAAACTAGGTCCAAATCTAGTCCAAATTCAACCAAACTAAATCTGGAAAATTCTAGAAATCAGTTAGCCTTGGTTAGAGCCTCCCTCTCCTATAAATAGAACATCAGTCCTTTGAAAAAAATAGGAGAATTGTACTATACTAGAATTATGCTCAAATAATGCTAATTTTTACTATTCTCTAAAATTCTCTCCAAATTGGAGAAATTGGAGCTTCCCTCTTTCTTCAATCCCCATTGGTGGCTCCATCAACATACTAAACCAATTGATTGGTTGGGGGCCTCTATCGTGAACAAAAAATCAAGTAATATGTAAGGTAAATGGTGAATTTTGATCTTTTCTATAATTTCTCAATGTTTCTCTCTTCTCAACCGCTCTCAAGATTGAGAAGCTTAATTGGAATGGTTTTTGAATGCTATTGAAGTTAATTGATGAATGGTGGTAAAGAATTACATAAATTGATGAATGCTATTGAAGTTAATTGATGAATGATAGTAAAGAATTACATAAATTTTCATTAATGCTTAATTCTAATGGTTTTTATGTAATTTCTCTCTCTCACTCAAGAAATGGTCACACTCATGACCTGTTCTCAATCCAAATGAAGCTTTTCATAAAGCTTTTCCTTAATCCAAGATTAATCTATGCTTGAGGCCAAATTAATGGCTTTTTTCTATGCTTTTAGTTTATGTATTTCGTGAATATTGATGATTCAATCCATTATGGGTTAATGATCCAATTAGGGATCATTCTAATCATTTTCTTAATGATAAGCTTTATGTTTTAAAATAATTGAGATTTATCAGTCATAGCAGCGGAGCTATGGCAAAATTTTTGTAAAAATTACACATAAAATAATTTCATTCAAAGCATGATAAGAGGACTTCCTACCATATTCTAGGAATTATCATCCTAGATTAATTGAAAGAATTTCATTGTAATCATAGAGAAATTGATTTTTATATTATGCATAATTGATTTTCATGCATAGAGATATGCATAAAAGATTATTATTTTAATATAAAAGTGTTATTTTTATCATAATTGGATTCATGCATAGAGGTATGCATAAAAGATTATTATTTTATTGTAAAAGTGTTACTTTTATCAAAATGGTTAGAGCCTCCCTCTCCTATAAATAGAACATGAGTCCTTTGAAAAAAATAGGAGCATTGTACTATACTAGAATTATGCTGAAATAATGCTAATTTTTACTATTCTCTAAAATTCTCTCCAAATTGGAGAAATTAGAGCTTCCCTCTTTCTTCAATCCCCATTGGTGGCTCCATCAACATACTAAACCAATTGATTGGTTGGGGGCCTCTATCGTGAACAAAAAATCAAGTAATATGTAAGGTAAATGGTGAATTTTGATCTTTTCTATAATTTCTCAATGTTTCTCTCTTCTCAACCCCTCTCAAGATTGAGAAGCTTAATTGGAATGGTTTTTGAATGCTATTGAAGTTAATTGATGAATGGTGGTAAAGAATTACATAAATTGATGAATGCTATTGAAGTTAATTGATGAATGATAGTAAAGAATTACATAAATTTTCATTAATGATTAATTCTAATGGTTTTTATGTAATTTCTCTCTCTCACTCAAGAAATGGTCACACTCATGACCTGTTCTCAATCCAAATGAAGCTTTTCATAAAGCTTTTTCTTAATCCAAGATTAATCTATGCTTGAGGCCAAATTAATGGCTTTTTTCTATGCTTTTAGTTTATGTATTTCGTGAATATTGATGATTCAATCCATTATGGGTTAATGATCCAATTAGGGATCATTCTAATCATTTTCTTAATGATAAGCTTTATGTTTTAAAATAATTGAGATTTATCAGTCATAGCAGCGGAGCTATGGTAAAATTTTTGTAAAAATTACACATAAAATAATTTCATTCAAAGCATGATAAGAGGACTTCCTACCATATTCTAGGAATTATCATCCTAGATTAATTGAAAGAATTTCATTGTAATCATAGAGAAATTGATTTTTATATTATGCATAATTGATTTTCATGCATAGAGGTATGCATAATTGATTTTCATGCATAGAGGTATGCATAAAAGATTATTATTTTAATATAAAAGTGTTATTTTTATCATAATTGAATTTCATGCATAGAGGTATGCATAAAAGATTATTATTTTATTGTAAAAGTGTTACTTTTATCATAATTGAATTTCATGCATAGAGGTATGCATAAAAGATTATTATTTTAATGTAAAAGTATTACTTTTATCATATTTAGATTTCATGCATAGAGGTATACATAAAAGATTATTATTTTAATGTAAAAGTGTTACTTTTATCATATTTGGATTTCATGCATAGAGGTATGCATAAAAGATTATTATTTTAATATAAAAGTGTTATTTTTATCATAATTGAATTTCATGCATAGAGGTATGCATAAAAGATTATTATTTTAATGTAAAAGTGTTACTTTTATCATAATTGAATTTCATGCATAGAGGTATGCACAAAAGATATTTTTTTATACTAAAAGTGTGATTTTCATCATAAATGGATTTTATGCATAAATTAGATGCATAAGAGAAATTCTTTTATTCTAAAAGTGTAATTCCTACTAAATTGGATTTATGCATGGAAAGATGTATAAAGAATTTATTTTAATCCAAAAGTGTCATTCTCATTTAAAATGAATTTATGCATAGGAAGATGCATAAAAGATTGATTTTTATTTCGAAAGTGTTAGTCTTCTTAAATGGAATTTATGCATAAATAGATGCGTAAAGAAATCTTATATCAAATATAAGAATTCTCTTGTATTCTATAAATAGATATGGGAAGTGATAGGATGTGATAAGATGTGTATGAGATGTGATAGGATGTGCTAAGATGAGTTAAGATGTGATAAGATGTGATAGGATGTGATAAGAGGTGTATGAGATGTGATAGGATGTGCTAAGATGAGTTAAGATGTGATAAGATGTGTATGGGATGAGGTAAGAAGTGTATCTGATGGGATAAGATGTATATGGGTTGTGTGATAGGGCGAGAATGGATGTGATGTGGATGTATGAACGTAGATGTCTTGCTGTATATGTTCCGAGAGTGAATAAAGTTGAAATCTTTGTTCTTGTCTTGAGTCTTGCTCTCTTTGAGACTTTTCTTGGTGGTTACTCCTAAATTAATTTTCTCTTAGTCTCATATTCGTGCATCTTGCGGAATTACCCCAGTTTGCGAGATGAGGACATCTCCCGTTTTTCAAGTGGGAGAGAATGTAAGATTCCTCCCCAGCCTCTCAAGATGTCCAGCATCTTCCCGTGTAATTAAATCCCTCTTCAGAAATATAAAAGATCTTGTTTCTAACTGTTTTAACCTAGAGAGAGAAAATATTCTAGAGAGAGAATATTCAGATTTCTATTTTTATTTTTGATAGAAAAATATCTCATCTTATTAAAATGAATTCCGCTGAAACAGAAATTCAAAAAGAACTTTCCAATGTGCAATTGAAATTTATTGGAAATGGGTATAAAGGACCTTAGCCTAAGGGTCTAGATTTTCAGAAATTTCTGGATTATGGTCCAATTAAGGTTCCTGTGGGCCAATAGGATCAATCCATGTGTAGGGAGGAGATAAATCCAATTTGTAAAAGAAATTATCCAAAAATGAATAAATGCTCACATAAGATGAAGAGTTGACTAAGGACAAGGCTAATAGTTAAAAAGGGGAGATATTTAGAAGTAAATACTCACATAAGATGAATAATTGACTATGTACAAGGTTTATTAGTAAGAAACTATGAGTAATATCAAAAATATGAGATATTTTGGGTATAATGATTCCATTTTAACACATATATAAGGAAGGGGAGTCCCTTCAATGAGGCGCCTACTTCACATGCTTGAATGAGTTTTAAACTCAAAAATAATGTGATATTTTTATCTCTCCTCTCTCTTGAACCAAACCAAATCAAAATGGAACCAAACGGAATCAAAAAGTAACCAAACTAGGTCCAAATCTAGTCCAAATTTAACCAAACTGAATCTAGAAAATTCTAAAAATCAGTTAGCCTTGGTTAGAGCCTCCCTCTCCTATAAATAGAATATGAGTCCTTTGAAAAAAAATAGGAGAATTTTACTATACTAGAATTATGCTGAAATAATGCTAATTTTTACTATTCTCTAAAATTCTCTCCAAATTGGAGAAATTGGAGCTTCCCTCTTTCTTTAATCCCCATTGGTGGCTCCATCAACATACTAAACCAATTGATTGGTTGGGGGCCTCTACCGTGAACAAAGAATCAAGTAATTTGTAAGGTAAATGGTGAATTTTAATCTTTTCTATAATTTCTCAATGTTTCTCTCTTCTCAACCCCTCTCAAGCTTGAGAAGCTTAATTGGAATGGTTTTTGAATGCTATTGAAGTTAATTGATGAATGGTGGTAAAGAATTACATAAATTGATGAATGCTATTGAAGTTAATTAATGAATGATAGTAAAGAATTACATAAATTTTCATTAATGCTTAATTCTAATGGTTTTTATGTAATTTCTCTCTCTCACTCAAGAAATGGTCACACTCATGACCTATTCTCAATCCAAATGAAGCTTTTCATAAAGCTTTTTCTTAATCCAAGATTAATCTATGCTTGAGGCCAAATTAATGGCTTTTTTCTATGCTTTTAGTTTATGTATTTCGTGAATATTGATGATTCAATCCATTATGGGTTAATGATCCAATTAGAGATCATTCTAATCATTTCCTTAATGATAAGCTTTATGTTTTAAAATAATTGAGATTTATCAGTCATAGTAGCGGAGCTATGGTAAAATTTTTGTAAAAATTACACATAAAATAATTTCATTCAAAGCATGAAAAGAGGACTTCCTACCATATTCTAAGAATTATCATCCTAGATTAATTGAAAGAATTTCATTGTAATCATAGAGAAATTGATTTTTATATTATGCATAATTGATTTTCATGCATAGAGGTATGCATAAAAGATTATTATTTTAATATAAAAGTGTTATTTATATCATAATTCAATTTCATGCATAGAGGTATGCATAAAAGATTATTATTTTATTGTAAAAGTGTTACTTTTATCATAATTGAATTTCATGCATAGACCTAGGTATGCATAAAAGATTATTATTTTAATGTAAAAGTGTTACTTTTATCATATTTAGATTTCATGCATAGAGGTATGCATAAAAGATTATTATTTTAATGTAAAAGTGTTACTTTTATCATATTTGGATTTCATGCATAGAGGTATGCATAAAAGATTATTATTTTAATATAAAAGTGTTATTTTTATCATAATTGAATTTCATGCATAGAGGTATGCATAAAAGATTATTATTTGAATGTAAAAGTGTTACTTTTATTATAATTGAATTTCATGCATAGAGGTATGCACAAAATATATTTTTTTATACTAAAAGTGTGATTTTCATCATAAATGGATTTTATGCATAAATTAGATGCATAAGAGAAATTCTTTTATTCTAAAAGTGTAATTCCTACTAAATTGGATTTATGCATGGAAAGATGCATAAAGAATTTATTTTAATCCAAAAGTGTCATTCTCATTTAAAATGAATTTATGCATAGGAAGATGCATAAAAGAATGATTTTTATTTCGAAAGTGTTAGTCTTCTTAAATGGAATTTATGCATAAATAAATGCGTAAAGAAATCTTATATCAAATATAAGAATTCTCTTGTATTCTATAAATAGATATGGGAAGTGATAGGATGTGATAAGATGTGTATGAGATGTGATAGGATGTGATAAGAGGTGTATAAGATGTGATAGGATGTGCTAAGATGAGTTAAGATGTGATAAGATGTGTATGGGATGAGGTAAGAAGTGTATCTCATGGGATAAGATGTATATGGGTTGTGTGATAGGGCGAGAATGGATGTGATGTGGATGTATGGACGTAGATGTCTTGCTGTATATGTTCCGAGAGTGAATAAAGTTAAAATCTTTGTTCTTGTCTTGAGTCTTGCTCTCTTTGAGACTTTTCTTGGTGGTTACTCCTAAATTAATTTTCTCTTAGTCTCATATTCGTGCATCTTGGGGAATTACCCCAGTTTGCGAGATGAGGACATCATCCGTTTTTCAAGTGGGAGAGAATGTAAGATTCCTCCCCAGCCTCTCAAGATGTCCAACATCTTCCCGTGTAATTAAATCCCTCTTCAGAGATATAAAAGATCTTGTTTCTAACTGTTTTAACCTAGAGAGAGAAAATATTCTAGAGAGAGAATATTCAGATTTTTAATATTTATTTTGATAGAAAAATATCTCATCTTATTAAAATGAATTCCCCTGAAACAGAAATTCAAAAAGAACTTTCCAATGTGCAATTGGAATTAATTGGAAATGGGTATAAAGGACCCTTAGCTTAAGGGTCTAGATTTTCAGAAATTTTTGGATTATGGTCCAATTAAGGTTCCTGTGGGCCAATAGAATCAATCCATGTGTGGGGAGGAGATAAATCCAATTTGTAAAAGAAATTATCCAAAAATGAATAAATGCTCACATAAGATGAAGAGTTGACTAAGGACAAGGCTAATAGTTAAAAAGGGGAGATATTTAGAAGTAAATACTCACATAAGATGAAGAATTGACTAAAGACAAGGTTAATAGTTAAAAAGGGGGAGATATTTAGAAGTAAATACTCACATAAGATGAAGAATTGACTATGTACAAGGTTTATTAGTAAGAAACTATGAGTAATATAAAAAATATGAGATATTTTGGGTATAATGATTCCATTTTGACACATATGTAAGGAAGGGGAGTCCCTTCAATGAGCCGCCTACTTCACATGCTTGAATGAGTTTTAAACTCAAAAATAATGTGATATTTTTATCTCTCCTCTCTCTTGAACCAAACCAAATCAAAATGGAACCAAACCGAATCAAAAAGTAACCAAACTAGGTCCAAATCTAGTCCAAACTCAACCAAACTGAATCTGAAAAATTCTAGAAATCAGTTAGCCTTGGTTAGAGCCTCCCTCTCCTATAAATAGAACATGAGTCCTTTGAAAAAAATAGGAGAATTGTACTATACTGGAATTATGCTGAAATAATGCTAATTTTTACTATTCTCTAAAATTCTCTCCAAATTAGAGAAATTGGAGCTTCCCTCTTTCTTCAATCCCCATTGGTGGCTCCATCAACATACTAAACCAATTGATTGGTTGGGGGCCTCTACCGTGAACAAAGAATCAAGTAATTTGTAAGGTAAATGGTGAATTTTGATCTTTTCTATAATTTCTCAATGTTTCTCTCTTCTCAACCCCTCTCAAGCTTGAGAAGCTTAATTGGAATGGTTTTTGAATGCTATTGAAGTTAATTGATGAATGGTGGTAAAGAATTACATAAATTGATGAATGCTATTGAAGTTAATTGATGAATGATAGTAAAGAATTACATAAATTTTTATTTATGCTTAATTCTAATGGTTTTTATGTAATTTGTCTCTCTCACTCAAGAAGTGTTCACACTCATGACCTATTCTCAATCCAAATGAAGTTTTTCATAAAGCTTTTCCTTAATCCAAGATTAATCTATGCTTGAGACCAAATTAATGGCTTTTTTTAAATGCTTTTAGTTTATGGATTAATGATCCAATTAGGGATCATTCTAATCATTCCCTTAATGATAAGCTTTATCTTTTAAAATAATTGAGATTTGTCAGTCATAGCAACGGAGCTATGGCAAAATTTTTATAAAAATTACACATAAAATAATTTCATTCAAAGCATGAAAAGAGGACTTCCTACCATATTCTAGGAATTATCATCCTAGATTAATTGAAAGAATTTCATTGTAATCATAGAGAAATTGATTTTTATATTATGCATAATTGATTTTCATGCATAGAGGTATGCATTAAAGATTATTATTTTAATATAAAAGTGTTATTTTTATCATAATTGAATTTCATGCATAGAGGTATGCATAAAAGATTATTATTTTATTGTAAAAGTGTTACTTTTATCATAATTGAATTTCATGCATAGAGGTATGCATAAAAGATTATTATTTTAATGTAAAAGTGTTACTTAAGATTGATTTTTATTTCGAAAGTGTTAGTCTCCTTAAATGGAATTTATGCATAAATAGATGCGTAAAGAAATCTTTTATCAAATATAAGAATTCTCTTGTATTCTATAAATAGATATGGGAAGTGATAGGATGTGATAAGATGTGTATGAGATGTGATAGGATGTGATAAGATGTGTATGAGATGTGATAGGATGTGATAAGAGGTGTATGAGATGCGATAGGATGTGCTAAGATGAGTTAGGATGTGATAAGATGTGTATGGGATGAGGTAAGAAGTGTATCTGATGGGATAAGATGTATATGGGTTGTGATAGGGCGAGAATGGATGTGATGTGGATGTATGAACGTAGATGTAAATATGGATGTATGAATGTGGATGTGGATGTGGATGTATAGATGTAGATACGGATGTGGATGTATGTATGTGGATGTGGATGTATGAATGAGGATGTGAAAATGGATGTATGCATGTAGATGTGGATGTATGGATGTGAATGGGAATGTGGATGTGAATGTATGCATGTGGATGTGGATGTATGGATGTGAATGTGAATGTGGATGTGGATGTATGGATGTAGATACGGATGTGGATGTATGTATGTGGATGTGGATGTATGAATGAGGATGTGAAAATGGATGTATGCATGAAGATGTGGATGTATGGATGTGAATGTGAATGTGGATGTGGATGAGGCTGGTCAAGACCTTATCCGACCTTGCTACGCAAGACGTCCTCCATTGACTCTCCGTCAGCAGTTGCAACTTTATCAGTTAGGTCTCCACGACCTTAATCACAAAACGGTCAAAATGCTTTTCCAGCATTCTTGACATAAAACAGTCATTTACAAACAGGTCACAAAATATAGTTTCTATATCAAACTCTCGTCTTTCCACATTATCCCTCCTCAGTCCACATTACTTATTCCACATTCCATTCATATGTGTACTCATTCTCATCCATTCACTCATATCGACGACACATTATTTCACATACATATTCACATTCATTATTCTACATACACATCCATGTTCGTACATCCACATCATACATCCAATCCCATATCCACAGTCATACATACACATCCATATCCACGTCCATACATCCACATCCACATCCACATTCACATCCATCCATCCACATCTACATGCATACATCCATTTTCACATCCTCATTCATACATCCACATCCACATACATACATCCACATCCGTATCTACATCCACATCCACATTCACATTCACATCCATACATCCACATCTTCATGCATACATCCATTTTCACATCCTCATTCATACATCCACATCCACATACATACATCCACATCCGTATCTACATCCATACATCCACATCCACATTCACATTCACATCCATACATCCACATCTACATGCAATACATCTATTTTCACATCGTCATTCATACATCCACATCCACATACATACATCCACATCCGTATCTACATCCATACATCCACATCCACATTCACATTCACATCCATACATCCACATCTACATGCATACTCATTCTCATCACATCTCATATAACTCTTAACTCATCCTATCACATCTCATACGCATCTTATCACATCCTAATATCTATTTATAGAATACAAGAGAATTCTTATATTTGATATAAGATTTCTTTATGCATCTATTTATGCATAAATTTCATTTTAAGGAGAATAATTTATCACTTTCGAAATAAAAATCAATCTTTTATGCATCTTCCTATGCATAAATTCATTGAGAATGACACTTTTGGATTAAAATAAATTCTTTATGCATCTTTCCATGCATGAATCCAATTTAGTAGGAATTACAGTTTTAGAATAAAAGAATTTCTTTTATGCATCTAATTTATGCATAAAATCCATTTATGATGAAAATCGCACTTTTAGTATTAAAAAATATCTTTTGTGCATACCTCTATTCATGAAATTCAATTATGATAAAAGTAACACTTTTACATTAAAATAATAATCTTTTATGCATACCTCTATGCATGAAATTCCATTATGATAAAAGTAACACTTTTACAATAAAATAATAATCTTTTATGCATACCTCTATGCATGAAATTCAATTATGAGATAAAAATAACACTTTTACAATAAAATAATAATCTTTTATGCATACCTCTATGCATGAAATTCAATTATGATAAAAATAACACTTTTATATTAAAATAATAATCTTTTATGCATACCTCTATGCATGAAATTCAATTATGATAAAAATAACATTTTTATATTAAAATAATAATCTTTTATGCATACCTCTATGCATGAAAATCAATTATGCATAATATAAAAATCAATTTCTCTATGATTACAATGAAATTCTTTCAATTAATCTAGGATGATAATTCCTAGAATATGGTAGGAAGTCCTCTTTTCATGCTTTGAATGAAATTATTTTATGTGTAATTTTTACAAAAATTTTGCCATAGCTCCGTTGCTATGACTGATAAATCTCAATTATTTTAAAAGATAAAGCTTATCATTAAGGGAATGATTAGAATGATCCCTAATTGGATCAGTAACCCATAATAGATTGAAGTAATGTTCACTAGGAAGATATGACAATTCGAATCCATGGGAAGCTTATATATGTGAACTAGATAGCTTGGTGGTCACGTGATGATTTAATGGCTCCAATTATCTTATTTCACATGAAGGATTCCAAGGAATTTTATTTAATATTATGTTCTAGGTATAAGAATGAATAGATTGTTATATCATAAATACCACATGAATAGATGATACCTACATTGGTATGGGAACTAGTGCTGATTCTTCATTTAATTAGTGATGATTCATAAACTAGGTGTGGGCCATATGTCTACATGGATTGGTAACTCTATTTGAATAAGATGGCGAATGCATGGCAAGCTTATGGATGCATGTGGAGGAGTGTGGAAGAATGTATAATAGAGGAGAATCCTTCTAGAAGTCCTATAGAGGCTCGTGAATGCTTGTGGAGGAGTGTGGAAGGATACATAATAGAGGAGAATCCTTCTCAAAGTCCTATGTTGGTGGTATTTGTGTCGGCTCAATGTGGGGTTAGATCTAATCTACCAAGTCAAGGATTCCTTGATGAAATAAAGCAAAGCAACACATGTCAAAAGTGGCCAGCAAGAAGGACAAGTGATGGGTGATGGTGACATTTGGGTTTATGTAGTCCTAGCTTAAATGCTTCTACAATTGTCTAGACACCCTTATGGTCTACTCCATCCTCTTAGTATATACGGGTATGCTTGATTTGATTGATTAAGAAATGCCATACTAGTCTCACATCAAGCCTTTATTGTGTGATCGTGTCTTAGGAATCTTATATATCTCCATTGATGTGACTACTATATATTGTGTTAATAAATTTTTCTATTTTGCTTAATGTCTCTCGCATAATACTCTTCTAGGATGCAATTTATTGAGAATTTTCCCTCTTCTTCTTGCATCACTGGGTTCCATTGTTGAGACCTTAGTCGTTAGGAAGGAGAGCAAAATGGCTCAAAAATACAACTTTAGGCCATTTAATTGGGCACCATGAAAGGTGAATCTTCTCAAATTGAAGCATTAAATTGGAATTGATATTGAATGACTCTCAATACCACTGGTTAAGGTTTCCTTAACATCTTTGTCACACCGAGGTGGTTGCTCTAATCCAACGGGTGGTGCAATCTCTCTTGCGAAGATCGTGTGGGATCTCCGTGGGAGACGATCGCATTGGTAGCCTAATCACTCAAGCAAGAGGGAGAAAAGAAGAAAGAGGGAAGCATGAGAGAACAAGTGATTAGCACTAATCACTCCCAAATCCTAACCCTAAGCACACCACACATGCTAGATTAGAGTTGAGAGAGAGAGAGAGAGAGAGAGAGAGAGAGAGAGAGAGAGAGAGAGAGAACACTCCACTTCTATTACACGAATAGGAGAATCTGTTACAAAAAAGAGAAAATGGCTTTTATAGTTCCAAGCCATTTCCAACTAAGCCGCCTGGGAGTAAGTGACTCGGGGTGCCCAAAACATAGTTACAAGGCTTTTCTCTATGGTTTGGCCAACTGACCAAGATCCTCTTGTCTGTCCTTCAAAGCTCAATATTTGGGAGCATCTTTAGGGCATTTCCCTCATCGAATGATATGATTTGCAATATAGTACCAGTGTCCATTACATAAGTGTGTAGACATAGCTGTCGTAAGAATGTGTTAGCCAATATATGGTTTAACAACATGGATAACTACATATCAAATAGGCTTGGTGCAAGCCTTGAGTTGACATTATTGCGAATGAAATTACTAGCTCTAAGCAAACTACATTTTCCCAAGAAAGGCAATGGAATAAAGAAGAGAAGAGCAACAATGGTTTGAAAAGACATAAAGGTCCCACATATTACTTAAAGATGTTGGTCCTCTTACAATCAAAGAAGAAAGAAAATACAGGAACATGATATGATCTACCTGGGAGCCAAAATAATTATATTTGAGGAAGATGCAAGGAGTAACTTCTCTAACATTTAATACTCATGTGTAAAATACCAATGAATCAAAAAACCCAGATGTTGTAGATGGTGAAGGTTTTGTACCCTTGACCTCCACCCACAAAGGAAAAGAGGTGGTTTGCATGTAAAAAATGCTCTCTTGTGCCCTGCTACATGCAGGCTCCATCAACTTCCATTGCAGAACACCATTTTTGATCCTCTAGATTTGGGAAGTGCCACCCCCTTGCTCACTCCTACCTTCCTACCTTAAGCACTCACACAAAGTTGGTCGATAAACTTACTCAAAGTTGGTTGATACACTTACACACCCTAGATGCTCACTACAAACACAAACTTCCACACACAACCATAGGCTATGGAGATCATCCAAAACACTTGCATGCCATTGTATAACCAAAGGCACCACCACTGTATTATCATAAATGCAGCATGTAATAAGTGACCTAGATTTGAGTAATGTTAATTAATGTCAAGTAACTCCCTTTTATCTTCGGAGTCACCTTTAGAAGAGAGAGATGGAGAATGATTACATTGAGTGGGGAAGACAGGGAAGGGATTCTCATAAAGAGAGGGGATTACAATCCTAATAGAATCTCCCTAGAACGGCAACCATCTTGAGAAGCAAATATAATGAGGAGAAGTCCCATACATGAATGCAACCCAAGGATGGCCTCCTAATGATGAGAGATTTACTGGAAGAAGAAGACAGCCTATTAGACAAGAAGATGGCCATGGTGCACTGACATGTTGGTGGTCAAGAGACTTGGGGGAGTCGATGAGCGGAGACGTTGACAACTAGATAAGTCAACAAGGGAAAACAGGGCTGAGGGAATTAGCAGGGTTGAGGAAGTTGGCTGAAGAAGTTAGCAATCAAGAGGTTAAAGATCGAGGAAGATGCCTAGAGAAGTCAAAGACTAGGGACTTGGTGGTCAAGGACATTGATGTTGGGTTGGAGCCTAGGACTTGGTGGTTAAGGAAGTCGATGGTAGCCTTGGGACGACATTCAAGGAAGTTAAGCAACCAAGAACTCAATGGGCAAGTTAGCGACGGTTGAAAACTTGGTATTAGTCAAGGAAGTTGGTGCCAAAGGAATAGCTAGCCAAGGAACTCGATGAAATGGAGGACTTGTCAACCCATCTACACATTGCACACCATTACTCCATTTACTAACTTGGTGAATATTTATATAGAGGTACCTACATAGGAGAGGTATCTACATAGGAGAGAGGGAGCCTCAAAGAAGAAGGAGAACTAGGATCCAATGAGAAGAGATCACCAAGAGAAAAAGAAGGGGCCAAGGTAGAAAGATTGGCCAATGTTCACCAAGGGTAAATAGACATCACAAGAAAAGAATCACACCCTTGGCCTCCACTCGTTTGAGATAGATGGAGTATGTGCTGGAGAGGGAGTGCTCACACATGACATCAGCACAAAGTGACTACTAAAAACCAAGTAGCCAATGGACAATGACCTCGTCCAATACATGCTTAATAAATGAAAAAGGAAATCCGTCCCTAATGGTACTTTGGTTAAGGGGTTGAAAGTCCACCCAAATGCGGATCTTATTGCTTTTCTTCTTTGGAATGATGATAATGGGAAAAAGCCATTCTTAGTGTTTGATAGGAACAATGATGCCTACCTCCATCATCTTATCAAGCTTCTTCTTTATACCACCTTAGAGTAGTATGTAAACACCTTTCCTAATCAGTTGGTTGACCTCTTGAGAGAGATGCAATAGGTGCTAATGGAAGGATTGATGCCAAATAAATCTTGATAAGACCAAGCAAAGGCAGATTCATGATGTTGGGTTGAGAAAGTAGATACCATGTCCAAGGTGATAAGGTTATCCCAAACCCAAAAAGGTACATGGATGGTGTGAGGCTCCTCAATAGATCTCATATTAGTTTGTGGACTTCATTGTCATAGGTGGACAGAGAGAGAAGCACCACTTGTGAATTTCCTAATGGAGAGGTAAGGGATCATTAATAGGAATAGAGTCAAGAGGGAAATCACCAATATGCTCCTAGGGCAGCTTGTAGAGGGTCCTCTTTGTGTTTGTACGTGGGTCACACATTACTCCTGATGATGACTATTAGGGAGGGGCCACAAGGGGTGAAGCACAAGTCAGGTGTAATGCAACATGGAACTTTGGCTCCCCTAAACTAATCGTCTCAATAGGCTCCTCAGTTGAGGGTTGTGTAGCCAAAAAACTTTGACGGCATGGAAATTTGTCTCCCTTTAACTCACCATCTCAATAAGTTCCTCCATTGAGGTTGGTGCAGCCAAACTTTGAAGATTCCTCTTTAAAGTTTGGATGGTGGTGCAGCCAGACTTTTAAGATTCCTCTTTAAAGTTTGGATGGTGGTGCAACCAAACTTTAAAGAGCATTTCAATCAACCATAAGAGCAATAAACTCATCTTGGACACACCATCTAGCCAATGCCAATAGACTACATTGGATAGGGGGGGAAGGAGTGCGTGGTAACCCCTCGTTGGAAGCCTTTTAAGACGGAGTAGCAACGTATGATTTGGCAAGGGCATCATCAGGTCTACCTTGCCCCAAACATTAACTACTTTGATAGCTCTTAGCCATGAGCAACCAATCAAAATATGATAGGCTGCTTTAGTCAGTGGTAGATTTAATTACCATGAAAACCATGAAAATTGTGAGACCTACATAGATTCAAGAAAATGTTGCACAAGGCCAAGGGGCATCATGTCTCTTTGGTTAGAAATATAAAGAATAAAGGGAGGTGGATCTGTAAGGGAGAGATTCAAAGCATGATGATCGTGGCCTCAAGCAATATGTTGATGTTAGAGCCACCATCGACAATGACACTGGGGATCTTGGTGCCTTTGACAAATATTAAGAGTGGAAGACTCTAAAATGATTAGCCATCATGGGGGAAGTGAAGCCATTGTGGTTCCTTTGACAAATATTAAGATTGGAAGACTCTAAAATGATTAGCCATCGTGGGGGAAGTGAAGCACAGTTTGGCTTCATTGGAAGATAGTGGTGTGGTGCCACACCCACCACTACAAGTGTCATACATGTCCACCACTACTACTACTACTGGATGGAATGTCCCTTTGAATTGGAATCGCTAGAGAAGAGGGATGACCATTAAACATGAGTTGAAGAGATTTCATTTCTTATGAGTTCAATGCATAGGGTTGGGAGAGGGGTATTTTTGTCACAAGAATGGATATAGGAAGGTGGTCCATACAAATGTAGTCAAGGAAGTGCCACTTTGGGGTGTTGGAGTAGGGAGGTATGGGGGTTGGTGGAGGAGTAGGAGTAGGAGATGGATCCATGGGTGGGGTAGTCATGAGCTTGTGGAGGGCCTCAAGTTACACATGTTCCACCACCCCAATGTTCATGGGTGCATTTAAGGAAGATGGTTCGGAAGTACGTTCATGGTTTCATTTAAAGAAGATGGTTTGGGAGTGCACACCCTGAGAACATGTGACGTGCACACCCTGAGAACATGTGACAATGACTAGCTCTAGTACTACTTAAGTAGATGAGGGGACCATGGCCTCCATAATGGTGACCATCAGGGTAGGAGTTGGTAAGAGAGGCTTCAGACGATTAATGCCTTGTAAAATGGTCTTAACCCTTTGGACAATGTAATCATGGGGAAGAGCCTTTTGGGGAATTCATTACTGCTGAAAATGACCACTGTTGCCCAAAAAAATAATAATAATTAGCCCTGTGATGCAACCTCGATTGACAACTCAAGGAGATCTAGCCACCATACGAGGAGGTTGGGATGGAGTGGGGCTACATAGGCCATAGGGACTATGGTGGATTGGGGTGACGGCTAAGTCACTACATACACTAGCAGCAAAGGTGCATACGGGGGAGAGGGATATGTGGCCAACGGAGGATAAAAGTACTTTATGGGAGACACCAGTGAAAAGGATACTTGGGATGTCGGCGGAGAGGATGGAGCTATGGGAGGAGTTTCATAAGAGAGTGTAGATGGCAAGGTGACCGCATAGGGTTGGGGAGCTGCAACATAAAATGCGGGTTCATACATTGTAGTAGTCGATGGAGAAATAGTAGTGGAAGGTGTGTCAATAAACTCCTTAGCAAGAGGATTGTTGAAGATCGAGGGTGGTTGCTACAGTTATTGTTACATTAGCTAAATCCCCTTAAGATAGAAGCATTCCTTACTTTGTGGCCCCCTTTTTGGTAGAAAGAGCAATAATGTTTTAATGGGCAATCTTAGGGGAGATGACCTTGAGTGCAGTAGATGGTACAACAGAGACTTGTAGTAATGTTTTAAGGGGGCATTTTTGGGAGAGATGACCCTCAGTACCATAGATGGTATGCCATAGACTTATAATACCAAAATTTTTCCTTCTGTGAGACTTATTGATTATAATATAATATTTATGTGTGGTGTTATCCATGTGGGACCCGATCTTTGGTATGCTAGTAATGTTCACTCTAGGAAGATATGACAATTCCCATGAGAAGCTTATATGTGAACTTGATAGCTTGGTGGCCACTTCAATGGCTTGGTGATGATTTAATGGCTCCAATTATCTTATTTCACATGAAGGATTCCAAGGAAGTTTATTTAATATTATGTGCTAGGTATGAGAATGAATGGATTGTTATATCATAAATACCATATGAATAGATGATAACTACATTGGTATGGGAACTAGTGCTAATTCTTTATTTAATTAATGATGATTCATAAACCAGGTGTGGGCCATATGTCTACATGGATTGGTAACTCTATTTGAATAAGATGCATGTGGAGGAGTGTGGAAGGATGCATAATAGAGGAGAATCCTTCTAGAAGTCCTACAGAGGCTTGTGAATGCTTGTGGAGGAGTGTGGAAGGATACATAATAGAGGAGAATCCTTCTCAAAGTCCTATGTTGGTGGTATTTGTGTCGGCTCAATGTGGGGTTAGATCTAATCTACCAAGTCAAGGATTCCTTGATAAAATAAAGCAAAGAAACACATGGCAAAAGTAGCCACCAAGAAGGACAAGTGATGGGTGATGGTGACATTTGGGTTTATGTAGTCCTAGCTTAAATGCTTCTACAATTGTAATTTGTGTGAGCATGGTGAGAAATATTCTAAAGAAGCCCTCTTGATCACTCTTAGAGATAACATTTGTTTTTAAATAAACAACTTCATAGTTTTGACCATAACTTTTGCCAATGAAGTAATTTTTTAGAGTTTCAAAAACCAAGATTTAGAACACTTCAAGATATTTCTAATGAGCTATTGGAATCTTTTGTTTGGGTTCATATGTGTGATTCCGACTATGTAGAGGTGGTCACTCTAATTTGAAAAGGATTGCAATTGGATTGCTTAGTATTTCTTTTATACAGAGATATATTTATTAGTGTTAAATCAAATTAAAGACTTTAACTTTCAACCATAAGAGATAATGAGTATCAAATCCTAAGTTGTCCTTGTATCTTAGAGAAGACAATAGGGTATGAGTATTAGTGGATTTTGGCTACCTTTACTTGTTATTTTCCCTTGACTCTTTCTCTTCCCACCCCTCCTCTAAAGCCAAAATGGGTAAAATTCCTATGTTTTATGGTAACCCAGAGGGAGTTCTAGAAGTATAATTTTAAGAGATCATATATTAACAATGGTGATAGAAAGTCTGAGTGGATTTAAAATTTTTCGTTCTTTTTGGGAGAAAGGCGAGATCTCAAATGGGCATAGGGAAAGCATAATGAATTGCTTAAGGATTGGGAAAAGTTTTTCACTACTATATTGGATGAATTACTTCGTGAGTAAAAGTATGACCAGATTTTCATTGAAGTCTTGCGCGCAAAGTTTTGATTCTGTGAAGGGCTATGGTGAAAAGAGCTACTAATTTGATAGACTCCGTTTAACACTATTAACATCTAGAGCTAGAATCAAGGAAGCCAAATAAGTTATGGTTGGGATTGATGGGTGGATTTTGTAGAATTTTATCTCTAGGTTAAGGTAAAAAAACAAGGCAAATGGTGAAGTAAGAAGTTGCCAAAAACTTAGGGAAATCCTTAAAGATAGTTATATGCCAAGAGTGCATGCAGCCTTGAAGAGGAGGACGTGGATCAACCAAAGACTTAGCTAAGTATTTCTACTTTTTTCCACACCAAAGATCACACCTTGTCCTAATACTCCTACCATGGTTGCCTTTAATGAACCATAACCACACATAGCTATCTCTAATGCACTTGATATGGTGGTATCTTGAGTCATAGCAAGGATGTGGCTTGACCTCTTACAAGCTCATGAAAACTTGGGGTAAAAAGACGCACGAAAAATGGTAAGAAATTTTGGCCCTGCTAATTTTTCTTGCAAAATGTGGTATGACTTCCAAGACAAAGGATATTGTCCTAGGAGAGCTTCTCCTTCCTTTGATTCTATAAATTTGATAGATGCTTGTTATTGAAGATAAAGGTGAAGGTAAAGGTGAAGGTGTTTTTGTGTCTACTCAAGAGAAGAAACCTAGGAATGGTAAGGGTGTGGAAGAGGAAAAAGCCCCTTTGAAAGTGGAAAATGAGGAAAAAGGGTGAAATAAGCAAGTTAAAAGATGGAGAAGGCATTTAGGATATGCTGACTTGGCCTCTCTAAAGGTCAAGGTCCTTATTACGAGCTTATTACTATCTATGCGAAACTTCTTGCATTGGCTTCTCCTTGTATAGTGAGTTGAGGAGTGGCATCAATGTAAGAAGGAGACAGAGGGATGCATCACCTCCACTAGTCAAAGTGGAAGTAGACATCTATTGTCCCTAATAAGCTGACATGGTATGTAATGGGTTGCATGTAAAGAATGTTTGCTGATGGTAGTTCTACAGCGGTAAATGTCATTTTTGAAGGCTTAATGGAAACATTGGGACTTAAAGAACAATCATAAGAACAGAGGGATACACCGTCTTAAGTAGTCAGAGTAGAAGTAGACATTTATTCTACTTAGGTTGATATGGTATATGTAATGGTTGGCATGTAAATAATGTTCTTGTTGATGATAGTTCTTTAGTTCATGTAATTTTTGAAGGTTTAATGGAAACATTGGGACCTAAAAACAATCATAAGAACAGAGGGATACACCATCTTAAGTAGTCAAAGTAGAAGTAGACATTTAATCTACTTAGGTTGATATGGTATGTAATGGTTGGCATGTAAATAATATTCTTGTTGATGGTAGTTCTTTAGTTCATGTAATTTTTGAAGGTTTTTAATGGAAACATTGGGACTTAAGAATAATCATCTCATAAGTCTAATCCTACCTTAGAGATGGCAAATAAAGAAAGTGTAAAACCTAAAGGCGTTATAACTAATGTGGTGGTTTCTATCATGGGAGTAAAACCTCCTTGGATTTCCAAATCATAAAGAGGACTCAAAATTCCTATCGTATATACTTGGAAGGCCTTGGCTGAAGAGGGTCTATGCAAGGCAA
Source organism: Cibotium barometz (assembly GCF_041138505.1). Classification (NCBI taxonomy): domain Eukaryota; kingdom Viridiplantae; phylum Streptophyta; class Polypodiopsida; order Cyatheales; family Cibotiaceae; genus Cibotium; species Cibotium barometz. The sequence continues at coordinate 58,379,010 of NC_141057.1, read as the reverse complement.
TGCTAGAGTGAAGAGTGCATGACCATTTGTAAGATTCCCCATAAAATGGAGATCTTTATTTCTCGTAATAGTGTTGATTTACAAAGTGAGAAAAGTGAGGAAGATGATGAGTATGTAAACTCTTTAAGCATATATAAGAGAAAGTGACTTGTACACAAAAATTGATAAAGACACTGAGGTAGACTTGCATGCACTTGAGGTAAAGGTGTGGCCTCCAAATTATAGGCATTGTCTAATGAAAATATTAAGAATGATTTTGGCCTATTTAGTTAGAGAATGTGATCTCACTAACTATGAAAGGAAAAGGTTTCTTTCTCTTTTTCATTTTTATACTCATTTCTTTGCAACTGGTTATAAACATCATCAAGTCACAATGGTGGAGCATTGAGTGGGTTTGGTGGATGGGGCATAACCAGTAAGGCAATGACCCTACCACATGACCCCTAACTTCTCATTAGTTGTAAAGTAAGAAACTAATAATCTTCTTTAGTGGTAAAGGAAGAAATTGATAAGCTTCTTGAAGTTGGGTTTATTTTTCTTTCATAAGGGTTTAATTTAATTTCTCCTATTGTAATCTTTGTTTAGAAGAATGGAAAGCTAATGATATGTGTGGATTTCAAATTTTTGATTTTTCTAGAACATTCTTTATAGTAGTAAACTGATGCTAGCGGACATGGTATTGGTATTGTACTTACATAAGATAATCATCCGATTGCCTTTGAAAGTCCAAAATTGAAACCATTTAAGCTTAAGCATAGTACTTTGATAGAGAATTGATTGATGTTATTTATGCATTTATATTTTGGAAACATTATCTTAAGGGACCTGAGAGTGTATCATCAAAACCGATCAAAGTATTAAACATTTACTTTTACAGCCTTTAATATCAAATAGACATATTAAGTGCGCATCTTTTATTCAAAGTTTTTAGCCACTATTAAATATAAACCTGGACATGATCATTTTGTTATTGATGCTTTGAGTAGGAGACCTACCATTAATAAATAATATATTTGCTATTGAAGGTATTTCTTTTAATACTATCAATAATATATCTACTATTATAGACATTTCTTTTGATAACATGAAGGAAACATGTAAAAATAATTTTGATTTTTATGATACATATAACAAGATGAAAGATAATTATTGGCTATCTTATTTTGATTATTCTTATGATGATGGTTTTCTTTTCTTTCAAAAGAGATTATACATCACTAAACCATTTAGGCAAGCTATTATTGAAGAATAGTCATCTACTTTGCAAATAGTTACCAAATATTTCTTTTGGCCTACGATGCATAAAGATGTTGCTGAGATTTTTTTCTGAATATGTTGTGTGTCAAAAGATTAAGATTCATAAAGAAAAGAGATTTGGTTTGCTTATGCCTTTGCCTGTTTCTAATGAACCATGGGAACAAATAAGTATGGACTTTATCACTAGTTTTCCTTTGACTTCTAAAGAATGATATGACTGGGACTCTGGTAGATAGATCTAGTAAACATGCTTACTTTATTTCTTGCAAAAAGACATTGACTGCTTATCAAGCTGCACATATTTTCATTAAACAAGTTTTTTCGCATCATGGTTCACCAAGGAGTATTGTTTATGGTAGACATAGAAAGTTTTGTAGTGATTTTTGTACTACTTTTTATCCTAAATCTAATGGATGAAACCAAAGTAACAAATAGCACAATACTTGATTTGCTTAGATCATATCTCAGCCTAAGCAATGGGATAAGTGTTTACATATTTTGCAATTCGCATATAATAACTATCCTCATATTGCTACTAAGAAAGTACCATTTGAAATAAAATAGTCTATGGTAAGGCTTTGCCTACTCCAATTACTAGACTTTCACATTCTATGGAGGATGCATATTCTTTTGTTAAAGACTTTGACCAAATTCATGAGTTAGCAAAATTGAATATTCAAAAAGCTCAAGAGAAATACATGAAGTATGCAAATCACAAATGCAAATATGTCATCTTCAATGACTAGCTCTAGTACTACTTAAGTAGATGAGGGGACCATGGGCTCCATAATGGTGACCATCAGGGTAGGAGTGGGTAAGAGAGGCTTCAGACGATTAATCCCTTGTAAAATGGTCTTAACTCTTTAGACAATGTAAGCATGGGGAAGAGAGCCTTTTGGAAGCGTTCACATTATTACTACTGTTGAAAATGACCACTATTGTCAAAAATAAAATAAAATAATAATAATTAGCCATGTGATGCAATCTCTATTGACAACTCAAGGAGATCTAGCCATAGGAGGAGGTTGGGATGGAGTGAGGCTACATGGGCGATAGGGACTATGGTGGATTGGGGTGATGGAGTGGGGCTACATGGGCGGTAGGGACTATGGTGGATTGGTGGCTAAGTCACTCCATACACCAACAGCAAAGGTGGATACAGGGGAGAGGGATAGGTGGTGACAGAGGATAAAAGTACTTTATGGGAGACACCAGTGAAAAGGATACTTGGGATGTCGGAGAGGAGGGAGCTATGGGTGGAGTTTCATAAGAGAGCGTGGATGGCAAGGTGACTGCATATGGTTGGGGAGCTGCAACATAAAATGCGGGTTCATACATGGGCTCCATTGGAGTAGTCGATGGAGAAACAATAGTGGAAGGTGTGTCAATAAACTCTTTAGAAGGAGGGTTGTTAAAGATTACAGTTATTATTACATTAGCTAAATCCCCTTAAGATAGAAGCATTCCTTATCTTTGTGGTCCCCTTTTTTGTAGAAAGAGCAATAATGTTTTAATGGGCAATCTCAGGGGAGATGACCTTGAGTACGGTAGATGGTACAACAAAGAGTTGTAATAATGTTTTAAGCAGCATTCTTGGGAGAGACGACCTTCAGTACCATAGATGGTATGCCATAGATTTATAATACCAAAATTTTTCCTTTTGTGAGACTTATTGATTATAATATAATATTTATGTGTGGTGTTATCTATGTGGGACCCAATCTTTGGTATGCTAGTAATGTTCACTAGGAAGATATGACTCCATGGAAAGCTTATATGTGAACTTGATAGCTTGGTGGTCACGTGATGATTTAATGGCTCCAATTATCTTATTTCACATGAAGGATTCCAAGGAATTTTATTTTATATTATGTGCTAGGTATGAGAATGAATGGATTGTTATATCATAAATACCACATGAATAGATGATAGCTACATTGGTATGGGAACTAGTGCTAATTCTTCATTTAATTAGTGATGATTCATAAACTAGGTGTGGGCCATATGTCTACATGGATTGGTAACTCTATTTGAATAAGATGGCGAATGCATGGCAAGCTTATGGATGCATGTGGAGGAGTGTGGAAGAATGTATAATAGAGGAGAATCCTTCTAGAAGTCCTATAGAGGCCCGTGAATGCTTGAGGAGGAGTGTGGAAGGATACATAATAGAGGAGAATCCTTCTCAAAATCCTATGTTGCTAGTATTTGTGTCGGCTCAATGTGGGGTTAGATCTAATCTACCAAGTCAAGGATTCCTTGATGAAATAAAGCAAAGCAACACATGTCAAAAGTGGCCAGCAAGAAGGACAAGTGATGGGTGATGGTAACATTTGGGTTTATGTAGTCCTAGCTTAAATGCTTCTACAATTGTAATTTGTGTGAGCATGGTGAGAAATATTCTAAAGAAGCCCTCTTGATCACTCTTAGAGACAACATTTCACACATAATTGATCATAGTTTGCCTAGATGATCTTGCATAGCTTGTGTAGCTTATTGCGACCTTATATACTAGAGACACCCTTATGGTCTACTCCATCCTCTTAGTATATACGCGTATGCTTGATTTGATTGATTAAGAAATGCCATACTGGTCTCACATCAAGCGTTTATTGTGTGATCGTGTCTTAGGAATCTTATATATCTCCATTGATGTGACTACTATATATTATGTTAATAAATTCTTCTATTTTGCTTAATGTCTCTCGCATAATACTCTTCCAGGATGCAATTGAGAATTTTCCCTCTCTTCTTCTTGCATCACTCGGTTCCACTGTTGAGACCTTAGTCGTTAGGAAGGAGAGCAAAATGGCTCAAAAATGCAATTTTAGGCCATTTAATTGGGCACCATGAAAGGTGAATCTTCTCAAATTGAAGCATTAAATTGGAATTGATATTGAATGACTCTCAATACCACCGGTTAAGGGTTCCTTAACATCTTTGTCACACCGAGGTGGTTGCTCTAATCCAACAGGTGGTGCAATCTCTCTTGCGAAGGTCGTGTGGGATCTCCGTGGAAGACGATCGCATTGGTAGCCTAATCACTCAAGCAAGAGGCAGAAAAGAAGAAAGAGGGAAGCATGAGAGAACAAGTGATTAGCACTAATCACTCCCAAATCCTAACCCTAAGCACACCACACATGCTAGATTAGAGTTGGGGGAGAGAGAGAGAGAGAGAGAACACTCCACTTCTATTACACGAATAGGAGAATCTGTTACAAAAAACAGAAATTGGCTTTTATAGTTCCAAGCCATTTCCAACTAAGCCGCCTGGGAGTAAGTGACCCGGGGTGCCCAAAACATAGTTATAAGGCTTTTCTCTATGGTTTGGCCAACTGACCAAGATCTTCTTGTCTGTCCTTCAAAGCTCAATACTTGGGAGCATCTTTAGGGCGTTTCCCTCATCAAATGATATGATTTGCAATATAGTACCAGTGTCCATTACATAAGTGTGCAGACATAGCTGTCGTAAGAATGTGTTAGCCAATATATGGTTTAACAACATGGATAACTACATATCAAATAGGCTTGGTGCAAGCCTTGAGTCGACATTATTGCGAATGAAATTACTAGCTCTTAGCAAACCACATTTTCCCAAGAAAGGCAATGGAATAAAGAAGAGAAGAGAAACAATAGTTTGAAAAGACATAAAGATCCCACATATTACTTAAAGATGTTGGTCCTCTTACAATCGAAGAAGAAAGAAAATACAGGAACATGATATGATCTACCTGGGAGCCAAAATAATTATATTTGAGGAAGATGCAAGGAGTAACTTCTCTAACATTTAATACTCATGTGTAAAATACCAATGAATCAAACAACCCAGATGTTGTAGATGGTGAAGGTTTTGCACCCTTGACCTCCACCCACAAAGGAAAAGAGGTGGTTTGCATGTAAAAAATGCTCTCTTGTGCCCTGCTACATGCAGGCTCCATCAACTTCCATTGCATAACACCATTGTTGATCCTCTAGATTTGGGAAGTGCCACCCCCTTGCTCACTCCTACCTTCCTACCTTAAGCACTCACACAAAGTTGGTCGATAAACTTACTCAAAGTTGGTTGATACACTTACACACCCTAGATGCTCACTACAAACACAAACTTCCACACACAACCATAGGCTATGGAGATCATCCAAAACACTTGCATGCCATTGTATAACCAAAGGCACCACCACTGTATTATCATAAATGCAGCATGTAATAGGTGACCTAGATTTGAGTAATGTTAATTAATGTCAAGTAACTCCCTTTTATCTTCGGAGTCACCTTAAGAAGAGAGAGATGGAGAATGATTACATTGAGTGGGGAAGATAGGGAAGGGATTCTCATAAAGAGAGGGGATTACAATCCTAATAAAATCTACCTAGAACGGCAACCATCTTGAGAAGAAAATATAATGAGGAGAAGTCCCATACATGAATGCAGCCCAAGGATGGCCTAACCATGAGAGATTTACTGGAAGAAGAAGATAGCCTACTAGACAAGAAGATGGCCATGGTGCACTGACATGTTGGTGGTCAAGAGACTTGGGGGAGTCGATGATCGGAGACATTGACAACTAGATAAATCAACAAGGAAAAATGGGACTGAGGGAATTAGCAGGGTTGAGGAAGTTGGCTGAAGAAGTTAGCAATCAAGAGGTTAAAGATCGAGGAAGATGCCTAGAGAAGTCAAAGATTAGGGACTTGGTGATCAAGGACATTGATGTTGGGCTGGAGCCTAGGACTTGGTGGTTAAGGAAGTCGATGGTAGCCTTGGGACTTGACAGTCAAGGAAGTTAAGCAACCAAGTCAGCGACGGTTGAAAACTTGGTATTAGTCAAGGAAGTTGGTGCCAAAGGAATAGCTAGCCAAGGAACTCGATGAAATGGAGGACTTGTCGACCCATCTACACATTGCACACCATTACTCCATTTACTAACTTGGTGAATATTTATATAGAGGTACCTACATAGGAGAGGTATCTACATAGGAGAGAGGGAGCCTCAAAGAAGAAGGAGAACTAGGATCCAATGAGAAGAGATCACCAAGAGAAAAAGAAGGGGCCAAGGTAGAAAGATTGGCCAATGTTCACCAAGGGTAAATAGAACATCACAAGAAAAGAATCACACCCTTGGCCTCCACTCATTTTAGATAGATGGAGTATGTGCTGGAGAGGAAGTGCTCACACATGACATCAGCACAAAGTGACTACTAAAAACCAAGTAGCCAATGGACAATGACCTCGTCCAATACATGCTTAATAAATGAAAAAGGAAATCCGTCCCTAATAGTACTTTCGTTAAGGGGTTGAAAGTCCACCCAAATGCAGATCTTATTGCTTTTCTTCTTTGGAATGATAATGATGGGAAAAGGCCATTCTTAGTGTTTGATAGGAACAATGATGCCTACCTCCATCATCTTATCAAGCTTCTTCTTTATACCACCTTAGAGTAGTCTGTAAACACCTTTCCTAATCAGTTGGTTGACCTCTTGAGAGGAATGCAATAGGTGCTAATGGAAGGATTGATGCCAAAAAGATCTTGATAAGACCAAGCAAAGGCAGATTCATGATGATGTTGGGTTGAGAAATAAGTAGATACTATGTCCAAGGTGATAGGGTTACCCAAACCCAAAAAGGTACATGGATGGTTTGAGGCTCCTCAATAGATCTCATATTAGTTTGTGGACTTCATTGTCATAGGTGGACAGAGAGAGAAGCACCACTTGTGAATTTCCCAATGGAGAGGTAAGGGATCATTAATAGGAATAGAGTCAAGAGGGAAATCACCAATATGCTCCTAGGGCAGCTTGTAGAGGGTCCTCTTTGTGTTTGTACGTGGGTCACACATTACTCCTGATGATGACTATTAGGGAGGGGCCAAAAGGGGTGTAGAAAATCATACATAGTCACTATATTTAGGGAGCCACAAGGGGTGAAGCAAGTCAGGTGTAATGCGACATGGAACTTTGGCTCCCCTAAACTAATCGTCTCAATAGGTTCCTCAGTTGAGGGTTGTGTAGCCAAAAAACTTTGACAGCATGGAAATTTGTCTCCCTTTAACTCACCATCTCAATAAGTTCCTCCATTGAGGTTGGTGCAGCCAAACTTTGAAGATTCCTCTTTAAAGTTTGGATGGTGGTGCAGCCAGACTTTTAAGATTCCTCTTTAAAGTTCGGATGGTGGTGCAACCAAACTTTAAAGAGCATTTCAATCAACCATAAGAGCAATAAACTCATCTTGGACACACCGTCTAGCCAATGCCAATAGACTACATTGGATAGGGGGGAAAGGAGTGCGTGGTAACCCCTTGTTGGAAGCCTTTTAAGACGGAGTACCAACGTATGATTTGGCAAGGGCATCATCAGGTCTACCTTGCCCCAAACATTAACTACTTTGGTAGCTCTTAGCCACGAGCAACCAATCAAAATATGGTAGGCCGCTTTAGTCAGTGGTAGATTTAATTACCATGAAAACCATCAAAATTGTGAGACCTACATAGATTCAAGAAAATGTTGCACAAGGCCAAGGGCCATCATGTCTCTTTGGTTAGAAATATAAAGAATAAAGGGAGGTGGATCTGTGAGGGAGAGATTCAAAGCATGATGGTCGTGGCCTCGGCGGGTAATATGTTGATGTTAGAGCCACCATCGACAATGACACCGGGGATCTTGGTGCCTTTTGTTGAGATATCGAGCTCGTCTAGTGAGGCGGTGGCCACTGATGACCCGCCTGGGGGATAGGCCCCACACTTACACCACTGGTATGGTTGGTGAGATCATGGGAGATATGCGGCCAGTGGGATGACAGGCTGTGTGACAGCCATTCTAAAGACTGGCATAGTTATAGCGCCAGCTCATTTAGTCGGGTTCACACTATAGAGAACCCGTGTATGTATTTGGTTGAGTACCTTTCATATTGTGTGTACTCTTATTCTTGTATATGGTGTGTTGAGTGTTGAGTAGAGAAGAAGAAGATTTTCAGCCTCTCACCTTGTGTGTTCTCTATTAGGGTTTTGTGAGTGTGTGTGTATGCTTGCAAGAGCTCAAGCTCTCTTCCCCCCTGCATCTTTTCATGGTATCAGAGCCTGGTTCGTGCTAAGGGCTGAGCTGCAAGCAAGAGAACCACAGGAAGCGGTACGAGGGTAAGAGCTTCAACTACTCTTCCCTATTGTGTTGGTGACTACACCCTTGTTGGGAGCTCTACGGGAGGCACCGGCAAACGATCTCTGATTGAGGAGCTTTCTTCGCGGGAGTAAAGCTATAGGGCAACTATATAGTCCTATCGGACTGAAATTTTCGGGCCGAAAACGCGTTTCGGGCGCGTCTGGACCTCCGTTTTTCAGAAAGCAGGCGATTTCGAGCACTGCGGGTAAGTCATCGATTCTCTGCAGAACTCTGTTTTAAGTACTGCAGGAAGACAGATTGACTGTGCAGACACTGTGGGTGCTGCAAAGAGGTCTACAGTTGCCATTGGGTGTATGTATGCACATTGAGGTCACTGGTTGTGACATTTGAGTGGACTGCAGTACCGCTGTGCAGAAAATACAGTAGTTGTACAGGAAAAACCAGAGTGCAGTTTCTGGTAAAATTGTGTGTTTGGCAAGATATCTAATGATGGCATAACACAGATTGTGGCTGAGAAGCTAGATAAGAATAACTTCCATGCTTGGAGGTTCAGGTTAACGAATTTTCTGATGGGAAAAGGCTATTGGGACTACATAGAAGGTGAGCATGAAGAGGCACCGGAGATACCGGATATAAATCCGACTGCTGCAGATGTGAAAGAGTTTAAAGACTGGAACCAAGGAGCCAGGAAAGTAATGTATTGGCTTTCCATTAGTATACAGGACACCATGATTGGGCACATTCAGGATACCAAGTCCCCCAAGGAGGCGTGGGACACCTTGGTAAAGCTTTATGAAACAAATACCAAGGCACGTAAGATACAATTGAAGAATGAACTTCATACTGTGGAGAAAAAGAGCATGTCTATGAATGACTGCGTTGAAGATAAAGGGTATTGTGGAATCCCTTGCATCTATTGGTGTGTCAGTAGATGATGATGACAAGGTGGAAGTCTGTCTACGTGGTCTCGGGCTACAATACAAGGCGTTCAAGACGTCTATTCAGACTCGGGAAAACATTCCCAACTTTACAGATTTGGTGTCTATACTGATTATCGAAGAGAAGAACTTGGGTGAAAACCAACAGTCTTCACAAAGTAAAAACAGTTCAGAGCAACAGGCCTTCTACACAAGTTCAGGAAGAGGACGAGGTAGAGGAGGCCGTGGACGCGGTCAAGGAGGTGGCCGAACAGGTAATCAGAATTATGGCCAGCAGCAGCAGCAGCAGCAACAGTCCCAAAATCAACAACAACAACAACAACACGCAGGTGGAAGAGGCAAATTCAGAGGCAGGGGGAGTCAAAGAGGACGTGGAAATTGGCAAAGGTAGTACAATGATACACGTGAATGCTATTACTGTGGTAAGACTGGACATGTGCAGGCAGAATGTTATAAGAAGCAGGCTGACATGCAAAATGGAAAAGTGCAGCAAAAAAACTATGCATCCTCAAGCAGAAATAATGAGGATAATGAAAGGTTGTTTGTTATGCAGCATGTTGTGAATGCCATGTCTGAAATGTTGATGCAGCACAAAAAGATAATGTATGGTATGTGGATTCAGGCGCTTCGAACCACATGACGAGTCATGGGGAGTGGTTCAAGGAGATGAAAAACCCGGAAAGACCAGGTTGGTGCAGCCAAACTTTGAAGATTCCTCTTTAAAGTTTGGATGGTGGTGCAGCCAGACTTTTAAGATTCCTCTTTAAAGTTCGGATGGTGGTGCAACCAAACTTTAAAGAGCATTTCAATCAACCATAAGAGCAATAAACTCATCTTGGACACACCGTCTAGCCAATGCCAATAGACTACATTGGATAGGGGGGAAAGGAGTGCGTGGTAACCCCTTGTTGGAAGCCTTTTAAGACGGAGTACCAACGTATGATTTGGCAAGGGCATCATCAGGTCTACCTTGCCCCAAACATTAACTACTTTGGTAGCTCTTAGCCACGAGCAACCAATCAAAATATGGTAGGCCGCTTTAGTCAGTGGTAGATTTAATTACCATGAAAACCATCAAAATTGTGAGACCTACATAGATTCAAGAAAATGTTGCACAAGGCCAAGGGCCATCATGTCTCTTTGGTTAGAAATATAAAGAATAAAGGGAGGTGGATCTGTGAGGGAGAGATTCAAAGCATGATGGTCGTGGCCTCGGCGGGTAATATGTTGATGTTAGAGCCACCATCGACAATGACACCGGGGATCTTGGTGCCTTTTGTTGAGATATCGAGCTCGTCTAGTGAGGCGGTGGCCACTGATGACCCGCCTGGGGGATAGGCCCCACACTTACACCACTGGTATGGTTGGTGAGATCATGGGAGATATGCGGCCAGTGGGATGACAGGCTGTGTGACAGCCATTCTAAAGACTGGCATAGTTATAGCGCCAGCTCATTTAGTCGGGTTCACACTATAGAGAACCCGTGTATGTATTTGGTTGAGTACCTTTCATATTGTGTGTACTCTTATTCTTGTATATGGTGTGTTGAGTGTTGAGTAGAGAAGAAGAAGATTTTCAGCCTCTCACCTTGTGTGTTCTCTATTAGGGTTTTGTGAGTGTGTGTGTGTGCTTGCAAGAGCTCAAGCTCTCTTCCCCCCTGCATCTTTTCATGGTATCAGAGCCTGGTTCGTGCTAAGGGCTGAGCTGCAAGCAAGAGAACCACAGGAAGCGGTACGAGGGTAAGAGCTTCAACTACTCTTCCCTATTGTGTTGGTGACTACACCCTTGTTGGGAGCTCTACGGGAGGCACCGGCAAACGATCTCTGATTGAGGAGCTTTCTTCGCGGGAGTAAAGCTATAGGGCAACTATATAGTCCTATCGGACTGAAATTTTCGGGCCGAAAACGCGTTTCGGGCGCGTCTGGACCTCCGTTTTTCAGAAAGCAGGCGATTTCGAGCACTGCGGGTAAGTCATCGATTCTCTGCAGAACTCTGTTTTAAGTACTGCAGGAAGACAGATTGACTGTGCAGACACTGTGGGTGCTGCAAAGAGGTCTACAGTTGCCATTGGGTGTATGTATGCACATTGAGGTCACTGGTTGTGACATTTGAGTGGACTGCAGTACCGCTGTGCAGAAAATACAGCAGTTGTACAGGAAAAACCAGAGTGCAGTTTCTGGTAAAATTGTGTGTTTGGCAAGATATCTAATGATGGCATAACACAGATTGTGGCTGAGAAGCTAGATAAGAATAACTTCCATGCTTGGAGGTTCAGGTTAACGAATTTTCTGATGGAAAAAGGCTATTGGGACTACATAGAAGGTGAGCATGAAGAGGCACCGGAGATACCGGATATAAATCCGACTGCTGCAGATGTGAAAGAGTTTAAAGACTGGAACCAAGGAGCCAGGAAAGTAATGTATTGGCTTTCCATTAGTATACAGGACACCATGATTGGGCACATTCAGGATACCAAGTCCCCCAAGGAGGCGTGGGACACCTTGGTAAAGCTTTATGAAACAAATACCAAGGCACGTAAGATACAATTGAAGAATGAACTTCATACTGTGGAGAAAAAGAGCATGTCTATGAATGACTGCGTTGAAGATAAAGGGTATTGTGGAATCCCTTGCATCTATTGGTGTGTCAGTAGATGATGATGACAAGGTGGAAGTCTGTCTACGTGGTCTCGGGCCACAATACAAGGCGTTCAAGACGTCTATTCAGACTCGGGAAAACATTCCCAACTTTACAGATTTGGTGTCTATACTGATTATCGAAGAGAAGAACTTGGGTGAAAACCAACAGTCTTCACAAAGTAAAAACAGTTCAGAGCAACAGGCCTTCTACACAAGTTCAGGAAGAGGACGAGGTAGAGGAGGCCGTGGACGCGGTCAAGGAGGTGGCCGAACAGGTAATCAGAATTATGGCCAGCAGCAGCAGCAGCAGCAACAGTCCCAAAATCAACAACAACAACAACAACACGCAGGTGGAAGAGGCAAATTCAGAGGCAGGGGGAGTCAAAGAGGACGTGGAAATTGGCAAAGGTAGTACAATGATACACGTGAATGCTATTACTGTGGTAAGACTGGACATGTGCAGGCAGAATGTTATAGGAAGCAGGCTGACATGCAAAATGGAAAAGTGCAGCAAAAAAACTATGCATCCTCAAGCAGAAATAATGAGGATAATGAAAGGTTGTTTGTTATGCAGCATGTTGTGAATGCCATGTCTGAAAATGTTGATGCAGCACAAAAAGATAATGTATGGTATGTGGATTCAGGCGCTTCGAACCACATGACGAGTCATGGGGAGTGGTTCAAGGAGATGAAAAACCCGAAAAGACCAGGTTTTGTGGAAACAGGGGATGACACTGCTCATCCAATTGCCCACGTTGGAGATGTGCCATCGTCTATGCAAGATGGCAAAGTGAAGTACCTTGCAGATGTACTTCATGTACCGAACATAACAAAGAATCTGGTTTCAGTTGGCCAGATGATTGAGCAGGGTTTGCAGGTTCGGTTTAACCCTGATGGATGTTATGTTGAAGATTTTAAAGACAAGTGCAGGTTGGTTGCAAAAGGCAACAGAGTGGGCAGAATGTTTACGTTGGATGTAGACATGCCTGAGATGAGTGCTGCGATGTTTGCAAATGGTTCAGGAATTGTTGCAGACACAGACATATGGCATAAAAGAATTGGACATGTGAATGTGCAGAGATTGAAGTCTATGCAGACAAAAGGAATTGTGACAGGGCTGCCAAAATTTAAAGTGGAAGGTATGCAGAAAATCTGTGAAGCATGCTAATTTGGGAAGCAAACAAAGCATGTGTTTCCACGTAACAGATATGTGAGCAGAAATGCACTAGATGTTATGCATTCAGATGTATGGGGTCCTACGAAGACCATATCTATGGGAGGCTGCAGGTACTATGTGACTTTCATTGATGACCACACAAGGAAAGTGTGGGTATATTTCATGAAGGAGAAGAGTGAGGTGTTCACTCACTTTCAGAATTTCAGAGTTTTGGTTGAAAAGCAAACAGGGAAATATGTAAAGTGCCTAAGGTCAGATGGAGGGGGAGAGTACTTCTCCAATGAGTTCTCTGAATATTTGAAGAAGAATGGTATTCGGAGACAGTATACATGCAGATACACTCCGCAGCAAAATGGAGTTGCTGAGCAGAAAAACAGGCACATTGCTGAGATTGCGCGAGCATTGATGGAAGAGAAGAATATGCCGCATTGCTATTGGGCTGAGGCTGTTTCTACAGCGGTATACGTCATGAACAGGACTCCAACTGCAGCCATACATGATGTAACTCCAGAGGAGAGGTTTACTGGCAGAAAACCAGATTTATCTCATCTGAAAGTGGATGCATTGCATATGTGCATGTGCCAGATGAGCTGAGAACTAAGCTGGATCCGAAAGCTGAAAAATGTGTGTTTATTGGATATTCCCTTGAGCAAAAGGGATACAGGTGTTATAACCCTGCTACACGTGAGTTGAGGGTAAGTAGGGATGTTGTCTTTGATGAGATGAGCAGCTGGTATGCTGCTGAAAAAGTGATAGCCTCCGATTTCGGCACCGAAAAGGCTAGAAGATGCAAGTTTTCGACAACAATTCATCATTTTTACCCATGTCCTTATGGCATCTAGGCCTATGTGTACCTTGTTGCTTTATATTTTGCATGGCATATTTATTGTAAATGCTTGGCTATTAGCGGGTCCGCAATTGTGAAGCCAAGGCATGAAAACTCTCTCTTGTTTTGAAAAGTCAAACCATATACCATGTGCACAAAAATGAAAGTTAAGCCTAAGTTTAAAAAAAATGTATCACTTTTCAAGTTTTGAATAAAGAAAGGAAAAAAGAGAAGGTCGTGTGATCTTGGGGGTTGTGGGAAGTTGCAACCAACTACCTATATCTCTCCTTGCACGGCTCTTTTCTATCTCTCTTGGTTGAGCACAACTCTTGCTTCTTGCTCTCTGTGTGTTTCTTGATTATCAATGGAAGAAGAGAGTGAGAGTGAGGATGATGAAGATGATGCTATCTCTTGTGTGCTGCAATGATTTTTTGTGTGTGCATAGGCAATGGCAATCTTGAGAGAGAGAGAGAGAGAGAGGTCTCTCTGTGTGTAGAGAGGGTTGTTTCTTGCAGCTTTTGTGGCTATGGGCTAAGCCCAAAGCATTCAAAAACACAGCAACCCGGTTCTTAAGCAAGCAAAATATATGCTTTGGGCTTAGCCCATAGCCACAAAAGCTGCAAGAAACAACCCTCTCTACACACAGAGAGACCTCTCTCTCTCTCTCTCTCAAGATTGCCATTGCCTATGCACACACAAAAAATCATTGCAGCACACAAGAGATAGCATCATCTTCATCATCCTCACTCTCACTCTCTTCTTCCATTGATAATCAAGAAACACACAGAGAGCAAGAAGCAAGAGTTGTGCTCAACCAAGAGAGATAGAAAAGAGCCGTGCAAGGAGAGATATAGGTAGTTGGTTGCAACTTCCCACAACCCCCAAGATCACACGACCTTCTCTTTTTTCCTTTCTTTATTCAAAACTTGAAAAGTGATACATTTTTTTTAAACTTAGGCTTAGCTTTCATTTTTGTGCACATGGTATATGGTTTGACTTTTCAAAACAAGAGAGAGTTTTCATGCCTTGGCTTCACAATTGCGGACCCGTTAATAGCCAAGCATTTACAATAAATATGCCATGCAAAATATAAAGCAACAAGGTACACATAGGCCTAGATGCCATAAGGACATGGGTAAAAATGATGAATTGTTGTCGAAAACTTGCATCTTCTAGCCTTTTCGGTGCTGAAATCGGAGGCTATCATTCCTCCCCCACTTAGCTTGTGAGCTCCCGCGAACAACAAATTGATGAAGAACCCCACTATTCAGCATACTTAATAAACTCCCTTCTTAACTTCTCACTTCCCGTAACTCCAACACACTTCTCCTCCACTCTCCTCAAAACTTCTTCAACCCAACAACATCACCACTCCATCAAACTTCTCCCAAACATCCCCAAACTCACACTCTAAACTCCTACTAAACATCCGACTTCTACACCCACTTCATCCAAACACATATAATAAGGAGATACAACAACAACCTCTTGCTCACAACAAACCCATAAACTTCATAAAGAAAAAAACATCAACTCCCAACATCGAACACCATCCCCAACAATAGATACAAACATATAAGCTCTCCCTCACACAACATCTTCATGAAAATCTGCATGAAAATCTTTATTCGAATCTTCCTTTCACGACCTTGATCACCAACAGAGCGAGAGACGTTATCCAAGGTGTACTTATCTGCCCTAACCCCATATCCATCCAAATTATGACTACACAAATCTTCATTCAAAGGATCACACAAGCCCAGTTCCTTTTTTATCCTCATACTATCTGCTAAGGCACATCCAGTATTGATACCATGCTTTTCAAGATTGCATTGGCTAGCCTCTAACATGGGCC
This sequence comes from Cibotium barometz, assembly GCF_041138505.1. Lineage (NCBI taxonomy): Eukaryota > Viridiplantae > Streptophyta > Polypodiopsida > Cyatheales > Cibotiaceae > Cibotium > Cibotium barometz. The sequence continues at coordinate 58,363,206 of NC_141057.1, read as the reverse complement.
TAGTAACGACCATAGGCAGAGCCAACATGCCCTTATCTGCAACACCATCTTCATTGACTGCAAGGCTCTTCCCTGCTTGCTCCCCTGGATGTAGCCAAACTGCATGATTCGGGCATGGTCCTTTCCACAAGATTCCAGTGCTGCATTATTGTGCTCTTAATAGGATCACAGGCAGGCTTCATCCTTTCCAGCCAATCCAAGACAATAGGCAAGTCCTTAAAGCTGTAATAATTCAGCTTTGAGCCGGGATATGACTCTACAACCAAAAGATAGCCCCATGTTGCAATGAAGTTGTGCCCATATGGATCCACACCCAGCAAATCCCCTCCTTTCAATCCTACCAAATTGAGTTGCTTTCCGCCTAGCCTGTCATGCATATACTCAGGACAGAACCAATCACCTTGTGGCAATGCACTTCTTGAGATTCCTACACATCTCGCATGATAAGCAGCTGGGCAACCATCACAGCAAATTAGGTTACCATTTATTCCACAGAGCATGCACTCATCGATATTGTTATCCTCTGCTTCCTCTCTGCCAGTCTCAACCATGCCTCCTTTCAAAGCCCCCTCTATTGTATCCCCATTTCGTTGCAACCTTTCCCCCTCAAGCATCTGCAACATGTCATCAGGTTCTTGTTCATTATTATCCTTATGTGCACACAAAAGCTCCCGCATGGCAAGTTCTGCTCTTGGAAATATCTCTGCAAGGTTAACCATAATATGCATTGCCCATCCAGGTGAGAACTTGTGCCACACATCTGGCTGAACATAGGCATCATTTTCTTCTTCATCTGATACATCATCATACTCTTCCTCAGCAAGGCCCAACTTTTCATTTTTCTTATGCCATCTACCATCACTGATACACATAGCATACTCAGGTTGTTGTACTTGTTGGGCGTCAAAGAAGACTGTTCTGCAGCTGTAGGGTAGCCATTGGAAGGTCCCATCTTGACCAAAGTTACACATAGACCCTTTAATTGCTCCATCATCAAGCTCTGCATTTTTCTCATGTCTGAGATCAACTTTTCAAAGCCTCAGAAACCTTAAACTGTTCATGTAGCCTAATCTGTCGCAGATGATGCAGCTTTCATTTGAGAAAAAACCCTAAACTGTTGCACATGATGTGAGCTTCATACAAGGGAAAACCCAGACCTGTTGCAGTTGACGTGGCCTGCTGCAGATTTTAGATGAAAACCCGCAGTCTTCCTGTGTTCATGAGGTCCATTAACTTGGTATCTACAAAACTGGATCCAACAAAAGCTGGATGCTGTATCTGACTGTGAAAATCTTCCCTAATTATTACGCTTTCCGGATGCGCGCTGCGAGTAAGTCAGACATAGAGGTGAGGATTCCTGTTTATGAAAATTTATGCATCAGAAATCCCCTTTTTCTCTTGCACTCTGCGGTCCCCTCGCTCTGCTCTTTGCAGCTTCCATGTCCATCTTGCTCCTTTCTTCAATTTCACCTTCGCCTCCTTCTCAGCAACGCGTTGATCCAATTGTCGCTGGTACTCTACAATCTATTTCTCTGTTTCTTCTTCCTCTCGTTTTTTCAGTTGCAATCTGCCTTGCTGCTGAAGGTATTCTGCCAGTGCTCCCCCCACATTTGAGGTTGCTTCTTGCAAATTCCATGGCTAGCCCCTCCCGGCGAACGCACCAAATGACTGTAGCCTTCCAAGCACTCAAAAACACAGCAACCCGGTTCTTAAGCAAGCAAAATATATGCTTTGGGCTTAGCCCATAGCCACAAAAGCTGCAAGAAACAACCCTCTCTACACACAGAGAGACCTCTCTCTCTCTCTCTCAAGATTGCCATTGCCTATGCACACACAAAAAATCATTGTAGCACACAAGAGATAGCATCATCTTCATCATCCTCACTCTCACTCTCTTCTTCCATTGATAATCAAGAAACACACAGAGAGCAAGAAGCAAGAGTTGTGCTCAACCAAGAGAGATAGAAAAGAGCCGTGCAAGGAGAGATATAGGTAGGTTGCAACTTCCCACAACCCCCAAGATCACACGACCTTCTCTTTTTTCCTTTCTTTATTCAAAACTTGAAAAGTGATACATTTTTTTAAAACTTAGGCTTAGCTTTTATTTTTGTGCACATGGTATATGGTTTGACTTTTCAAAACAAGAGAGAGTTTTCATGCCTTGGCTTCACAATTGCGGACCCGCTAATAGCCAAGCATTTACAATAAATATGCCATGCAAAATATAAAGCAACAAGGTACACATAGGCCTAGATGCCATAAGGACATGGGTAAAAATGATGAATTGTTGTCGAAAACTTGCATCTTCTAGCCTTTTCGGTGCCGAAATCGGAGGCTATCAAAAAGAAGCTGTTGGGGCTGATGTGAGTGGAAGTGTGGTTGCACAGAATGCAGGTCAGCAATCACAGTCTTTGAGTGGACCAGGAGAGTCCTCATCTAGTGGGTCTGTTGATAGACCATGGAGTGGCAGGCTGCGTCATAATACCAGCCCTGCAAATGTGATTACTACATCACGTAAAAGAAAAGAGAAAGTGGTTGAGCCCCTTGGTATGCTTGACATTTCTGCAGGGCATTAGTGGCTCAGATATGAGCCTTGATGAGGAGCTTGGGATCCTAGCTATGAGGACACCTGGTGTAAAGAAGGCTATGGAAGCCATGAATGAAAAGCTGCGAAGATCTGGTAGAGTGAAGAACCCTGTGCAGAGGTTTACTTATGATGGTTATGTGGCACATCACTATGCATATATGGCAAAGGTTGTGCAGGTTGTTGAGCCCACATGCATTGATGAGGCTGTTGGAAATGTGTGTTGGGAGAAAGCTATGGATGAGGAGATGGATGCACTATATGGAAATGAAACTTGGGATTTAGTGCAATTGCCTGAAGGCAAGAAAGCCATTGGATGCAAGTGGGCGTACAAAGTTAAACATAACAGTGATGGAAGCATAAACAGGTACAAGGCTAGATTGGTAGCCAAAGGATATGCACAGACATATGGGATTGATTATGAGGAAACTTTCAGCCCAGTTGCCAAGATGGCAACGGTGAGAGTTGTGATAGCAGTGGCTGCGTCAAAGCAATGGTCTTTACATCAGATGGATGTAAAGAATGCATTCTTGCATGGGGATTTGCAAGAAGAGGTCTATATGTTGCAGCCACCTGGTTATGAGGATGTGGGTCACCCCGAGTATGTTTGCAGGTTGAAGAAAGCCTTGTATGGCTTAAAGCAAGCACCAAGAGCATGGTCTGACAAGATTTCTGAATATCTTGTTACTATTGGCTTTCATGTAGCCAATGCAGATTTCTCATTGTATGTGAGACATGGTGATAGAGGAGTTGTGCTTGTTGTCATCTATGTAGATGACTTGATCATTACGGGGGACCATGATGCAGAGATCTTTGATGTAAAGATCCTGCTAAGACAGAAGTTCGAGATGAAGGATCTGGGGGAGCTCAGATATTTCTTGGGCATTGAGGTGATTAGGTCACCACATGGTATTGGATTACTGCAGAGACAGTATGGCTTGGACATGTTGTCCAAGTATGGTATGACAGGCTGTAAGCCTATTTCTGTGCCATTGGATCAGAATGGCAAGTTGAGTGCAGATTCGGGAGAGATCTTGGAGGATCCTACTATGTACAGGAGCATAGTAGGAAGTTTGATCTACATGACGATCACCAGACCAGATTTGAGCTATACTGTTGGGTTGGTGAGTCAGTTTATGTAGGTTCCACGGAAACCGCATTTAGATGCAGTGAGACGCATACTGAGGTATGTGAGGTCTACTTTGCATTGTGGACTATTCTATGAGACTGGGACAGAGATATGTGTACATGGGTACATAGATGTTGATTGGGCTGGTAGTATCTCAGACAGAAGATCTACCAGTGGCTTCATGTTTTCTTTGGGGAGTGCTGCTGTGACTTGGAGCAGCAAGAAGCAGCCTACGGTTGCTCTATCGAGTACAGAGGCCGAGTACAGAGGAGCTGCTATGGCAGCATGTGAGGTAGCTTGGTTGAGAAAGCTACTTGCAGATTTGGGTTGTCATTTTCTGTGACAACATTAGCAGTATACAGTTGGCCAGGAACCCAGTCTTTCATGCTCGTACGAAGCACATAGAGGTCCACTACCACTTCATCAGAGAGAAGGTCTTGGTAGGAGATCTTGACCTTGTTTATGTCAGCACAGAGGATCAGGTAGCTGACATCTTCACCAAAGCATTGGGTACAGAGAAGCTCCGCAGATTCAGGGCTTCACTTGAGATGGAGTTGAGCTCGAGGGGGAGTGTTGAGATATCGAGCTCGTCTAGTGAGGCGGTGGCCACTGATGACCCGCTTGGGGGATAGGCCCCACACTTACACCACTGGCATGGTTGGTGAGATCATGGGAGATATGCGGCCAGTGGGATGACAGGCTGTGTGACAGCCATTCTAGAGACTGGCATAGTTATAGCGCCAGCTCATTTAGTCGGGTTCACACTATAGAGAACCCGTGTATGTATTTGGTTGAGTACCTTTCATATTGTGTGTACTCTTATTCTTGTATATGGTGTGTTGAGTGTTGAGTAGAGAAGAAGAAGATTTTCAGCCTCTCACCTTGTGTGTTCTCTATTAGGGTTTTGTGAGAGTGTGTGTGTGCTTGCAAGAGCTCAAGCTCTCTTCCCCCCTGCATCTTTTCACCTTTGACAAATATTAAGATTGGAAGACTCTAAAATGATTAGCCATCGTGGAGTGAAGCACAATTTGGCTTCATTGGAAGATAGTGGTGTGGTGTCACACCCACCACTACAAGTGTCATACATGTCCACCACTACTACTACTGGATGGAATGTCCCTTTGAATTGGAATCGCTCGAGAAGAGGGATGACCACTAAACATGAGTTGAAGAGATTTCATTTCTTATGAGTTCAATGCATAGGGTTGGGAGAGGGGTATTTTTGTCACAAGAATGGATATAGGAAGGTGGTCCATACAAATGTAGTCAAGGAAGTGCCACTTTGGGGTGTTGGAGTAGGGAGGTATGGGGGTTGGTGGAGGAGTAGGAGTAGGAGATGGCTCCATGGGTGGGGTAGTCATGAGCTTGTGGAGGGCCTCAAGTTACACATGTTCCACCACCCCAATGTTCATGGGTGCATTTAAGGAAGATGGTTCGGAAGTACATTCATGGTTTCATTTAAAGAAGATGGTTTGGGAGTGCACACCCTGAGAACATGTGACAATCACTAGCTCTAGTACTACTTAAGTAGATGAGGGGACCATGGCCTCCATAATGGTGACCATCAGGGTAGGAGTTGGTAAGAGAGGCTTCAGATGATTAATCCCTTGTAAAATGGTCTTAACCCTTTGGACAATGTAATCATGGGAAAGAGCCTTTTGGGGAAGAGTTCATTACTGCTGAAAATGACCACTGTTGCCCAAAAAAAAAAATAACCGTGTGATGCAACCTCGATTGACAACTCAAGGAGATCTAGCCACCATAGGAGGAGGTTGGGATGGAGTGGTGCTACATAGGCCATAGGGACTATTGTGGATTGGGGTGACGGCTAGGTCACTACATACACCAGCAGCAAAGGTGCATATGGGGGAGAGGGATAGGTGGCGGACGGAGGATAAAAGTACTTTATGGGAGACACCAGTGAAAAGGATACTTGGGATGTCGGCGGAGAGGATGGAGCTATGGGAGGAGTTTCATAAGAGAGTGTGAATGGCAAGGTGACTGCATAGGGTTGGGGAGCTGAAACTTAAAATGCGGGTTCATACATGGGCTCCATTGTAGTAGTCGACGGAGAAACAGTAGTGGAAGGTGTGTCAATAAACTCCTTAGCAAGAGGGTTGTTGAAGATCGAGGGGGTGGTTGCTACAGTTATTGTTACATTAGCTAAATCCCCTAAAGATAGAAGCATTCCTTATCTTTGTGGCCCCCTTTTTTGTAGAAAGAGCAATAATGTTGTAATGGGCAATCTTAGGGGAGATGACCTTGAGTGCAGTAGATGGTATAACACAGACTTGTAATAATGTTTTAAGGGAGCATTCTTGGGAGAGATGACCCTCAGTACCATAGATGGTATGCCATAGACTCATAATACCAAAATTTTTCCTTTTGTGAGACTTATTGATTATAATATAATATTTATGTGTGGTGTTATCCATGTGGGACCCGATCTTTGGTATGCTAGTAATGTTCACTCTAGGAAGATATGACAATTCCCATGAGAAGCTTATATGTGAACTTGATAGCTTGGTGGCCACTTCAATGGCTTGGTGATGATTTAATGGCTCCAATTATCTTATTTCACATGAAGGATTCCAAGGAAGTTTATTTAATATTATGTGCTAGGTATGAGAATGAATGGATTGTTATATCATAAATACCATATGAATAAATGATAACTACATTGGTATGGGAACTAGTGCTAATTCTTTATTTAATCAATGATGATTCATAAACTAGGTGTGGGCCATATGTCTACATGGATTGGTAACTCTATTTGAATAAGATGCATGTGGAGGAGTGTGGAAGGATGCATAATAAAGGAGAATCCTTCTAGAAGTCCTACAGAGGCTTGTGAATGCTTGTGGAGGAGTGTGGAAGGATACATAATAGAGGAGAATCCTTCTCAAAGTCCTATGTTGGTGGTATTTGTGTCGGCTCAATGTGGGGTTAGATCTAATCTACCAAGTCAAGGATTCCTTGATAAAATAAAGCAAAGAAACACATGGCAAAAGTAGCCACCAAGAAGGACAAGTGATGGGTGATGGTGACATTTGGGTTTATGTAGTCCTAGCTTAAATGCTTCTACAATTGTAATTTGTGTGAGCATGGTGAGAAATATTCTAAAGAAGCCCTCTTGATCACTCTTAGAGACAACATTTGTTTTTAAATAAACAACTTCATAGTTTTGACCATAACTTTTGCCAATGAAGTAATTTTTTAGAGTTTCAAAAACCAAGATTTAGAACACTTCAAGATATTTCTAATGAGCTATTGGAATCTTTTGTTTGGGTTCATATGTGTGATTCGAACTATGTAGAGGTGGTCACTCTAGTTTGAAAAGGATTGCAATTGGATTGCTTAGTATTTATTTTATACAGAGATATATTTATTAGTGTTAAAGCAAATTAAAGACTTTAACTTGCAACCATAAGAGATAATGAGTATCAAATCCTAAGAGAGATATATCACATGTAAAGAGAGGTAAAAACCCATTCATGTCTTCAAGTTTCATCCAAAATGTCCTATACAACCCAACCAATCATTTCAACCATCTTTTACGTTGTAAATATTTTCTTTCAAAAAATGCATAGTTTTTCTTTTTGGTTCCAAGAGATGGAGAGAAATTCAAAAATCAACTCGACCCTTTATTCTTCCCCTTCTTGAGTATAAGAGGATGTGGGGTGTCCACATTTCAATATTCTTGTGATGATGCGAGTCCTCTTTTGAGAGAGTGAAGAAAGAGAAATGTATTATTGCCCTCTATGCATTTATTATCTTATTTGTATAACATAATTAGGGACCATTTGTTTAAAAGGGGTAATAATACTGTCATGTGGGTGTGAGTTTTGGATTTGACACATCATATGTCCTATGTGTTAGGATGACTTACAAGTGAGGGATGCATTATGTCCTTGTATCTTAGAGAAGACAATAGGGTATGAGTATTAGTGGATTTTGGCTACCTTTACTTGTTATTTTCCCTTGACTCTTTCTCTTCCCACCCCTCCTCTAAAGCCAAAATGGGTAAAATTCCTATGTTTTATGGTACCCTAGAGGAAGTTCTAGAAGTATAATTTTAAGAGATCATATATTAACAATGGTGATAGAAAGTCTGAGTGGATTTAAAATTTTCCTTTCTTTTTGGGAGAAAGGCAAGATCTCAAATGGGCATAGGGAAAGCATAACGAATTGCTTAAGGATTGGGAAAAGTTTTTCACTACTATATTGGATGAATTACTTCTTGAGTAAAAGTATGACCAGATTTTCATTGAAGTCTTGCGCGCAAAGTTTTGATTCTATGAAGGGCTATGGTGAAAAGAGCTACTAATTTGATAGACTCCGTTTAAAACTATTAACATCTAGAGCCGGAATCAAGGAAGCCAAATAAGTTATGGTTGGGATTGATGGGTGGATTTTGTAGAATTTTATCTCTAGGTTAAGGTAAAAAAACAAGGCAAATGGTGAAGTAAGAAGTTGCCAAAAACTTAGGGAAATCCTTAAAGATAGTTATATGCCAAGAGTGCATGCAGCCTTGAAGAGGAGGACGTGGATCAACCAAAGACTTAGCTAAGTATTTCTACTTTTTTCCACACCAAAGATCACACCTTGTCCTAATACTCCTACCATGGTTGCCTTTAATGAACCATAACCACACATAGCTATCTCTAATGCACTTGATATGGTGGTATCTTGAGTCATAGCAAGGATGTGGCTTGACCTCTTACAAGCTCATGAAAACTTGGGGTAAAAAGACGCACGAAAAATGGTAAGAAATTTTGGCCCTGCTAATTTTTCTTGCAAAATGTGGTATGACTTCCAAGACAAAGGATATTGTCCTAGGAGAGCTTCTCCTTCCTTTGATTCTATAAATTTGATAGATGCTTGTTATTGAAGATAAAGGTGAAGGTAAAGGTGAAGGTGTTTTTGTGTCTACTCAAGAGAAGAAACCTAGGAATGGTAAGGGTGTGGAAGAGGAAAAAGTCCCTTTGAAAGTGGAAAATGAGGAAAAAGGGTGAAATAAGCAAGTTAAAAGACGGAGAAGGCATTTAGGATATGCTGACTTGGCCTCTCTAAAGGTCAAGGTCCTTATTACGAGCTTATTACTATCTATGCGAAACTTCTTGCATTGGCTTCTCCTTGTATAGTGAGTTGAGGAGTGGCATCAATGTAAGAAGGAGACAGAGGGATGCATCACCTCCACTAGTCAAAGTGGAAGTAGACATCTATTGTCCCTAAGCTGACGTGGTATGTAATGGGTTGCATGTAAAGAATGTTCTGCTGATGGTAGTTCTACAACGGTAAATGTCATTTTTGAAGGCTTAATGGAAAACATTGGGACTTAAAGAACAATCATAAGAATAGAGGGATACACCATCTTAAGTAGTCAGAGTAGAAGTAGACATTTATTCTACTTAGGTTGATATGGTATATGTAATGGTTGGCATGTAAATAATGTTCTTGTTGATGGTAGTTCTTTAGTTCATGTAATTTTTGAAGGTTTAATGGAAACATTGGGACCTAAAAACAATCATAAGAACAGAGGGATACACCATCTTAAGTAGTCAAAGTAGAAGTAGACATTTATTCTACTTAGGTTGATATGGTATGTAATGGTTGGCATGTAAATAATATTCTTGTTGATGGTAGTTCTTTAGTTCATGTAATTTTTGAAGGTTTAATGGAAACATTGGGACTTAAGAATAATCATCTCATAAGTCTAATCCTACCTTAGAGATGGCAAATAAAGAAAGTGTAAAACCTAAAGGCATTATAACTAATGTGGTGGTTTCTATCATGGGAGTAAAACCTCCTTGGATTTCCAAATCATGAAGAAGACTCAAAATTCCTATCGTATATACTTGGAAGGCCTTGGCTGAAGAGGGTCTATGCAAGGCAATGCTAGAGTGAAGAGTGCATGACCATTTGTAAGATTCCCCATAAAATGGAGATCGTTATTTCTCGTAATAGTGTTGATTTACAAAGTGAGAAAAGTGAGGAAGATGATGAGTATGTAAACTCTTTAAGCATATGTAAGTGAAAGTGACTTGTACACAAAAATGGATAAAGACACTGAGGTAGACTTGCATGCACTTGAGGTAACTCCAAAGGTGGGGCCTCCAAATTATAGGCATTGTCTAATGAAAATATTAAGAATGATTTTGGCCTATTTAGTTAGAGAATGTGATCTCACTAACTATGACAGGAAAAGGTTTCTTTCTCTTTTTCATTTTTATACTCATTTCTTTGCAACTGGTTATAAACATCATCAAGTCACAATGGTGGAGCATTGAGTGGGTTTGGTGGATGGGGCATAACCAATAAGGCAATGACCCTACCACATGACCCCTAACTTCTCATTAGTTGTAAAGTAAGAAACTAATAATCTTCTTTAGTGGTAAAGGAAGAAATTGATAAGCTTCGTGAAGTTGGGTTTATTTTTCTTTCATAAGGGTTTAATTTAATTTCTCCTATTGTAATCTTTGTTTAGAAGAATGGAAAGCTAATGATATGTGTGGATTTCAAATTTTTGATTTTTCTAGAACATTCTTTGTAGTAGTAAACTGATGCTAGCGGACATGGTATTGGTATTGTACTTACGTAAGATAATCATCCGATTGCTTTTGAAAGTCCAAAATTGAAACCATTTAAGCTTAAGCATAGTACTTTGATAGAGAATTGATTGATGTTATTCATGCATTTATATTTTGGAAACATTATCTTAAGGGACCTGAGAGTGTATCATCAAAACCGATCAAAGTATTAAACATTTACTTTTACAGCCTTTAATATCAAATAGACATATTAAGTGCGCATCTTTTATTCAAAGTTTTTAGCCACTATTAAATATAAACCTGGACATGATCATTTTGTTACTGATGCTTTGAGTAGGAGACCTACCATTAATAAATAATATTTTTGCTATTGAAGGTATTTCTTTTAATACTATCAATAATATATCTACTATTATAGACATTTCTTTTGATAACATGAAGGAAACATGTAAAAATAATTTTGATTTTTACATGATGCATATATTAACAAGATGAATGATAATTATTGGCTATCTTATTTTGATTATTCTTATGATGATGGTTTTCTTTTCTTTCAAAAGAGATTATACATCACTAAACCATTTAGGCAAGCTATTATTGAAGAATAGTCATCTACTTTGCAAATAGTTACCAAATATTTCTTTTGGCCTACGATGCATAAAGATGTTGCTGAGTTTTTTTTCTGAATATGTTGTGTGTCAAAAGATTAAGATTCATAAAGAAAAGAGATTTGGTTTGCTTATGCCTTTGCCTGTTTCTAATGAACCATGGGAACAAATAAGTATGGACTTTATCACTAGTTTTCCTTTGACTTCTAAAGAATGATATGACTGGGACTCTGGTAGATAGATCTAGTAAACATGCTTACGTTATTTCTTGCAAAAAGACATTGACTGCTTATCAAGCTGCACATATTCATTAAACAAGTTTTTTCGCATCATGGTTCACCAAGGAGTATTGTTTATGGTAGACATAGAAAGTTTTGTAGTGATTTTTGTACTACTTTTTATCCTAAATCTAATGGATGAAACCAAAGTAACAAATAGCACAATACTTGATTTGCTTAGATCATATCTCAGCCTAAGCAATGGGATAAGTGTTTACATATTTTGCAATTCGCATATAATAACTATCCTCATATTGCTACTAAGAAAGTACCATTTGAAATAAAATAGTCTATGGTAAGGCTTTGCCTACTCCAATTACTAAACTTTCACATTCTATAGAGGATGCATATTCTTTTGTTAAAGACTTTGACCAAATTCATGAGTTAGCAAAATTGAATATTCAAAAAGCTCAAGAGAAATACATGAAGTATGCAAATCACAAATGCAAATATGTCATCTTCAATGACTAGCTCTAGTACTACTTAAGTAGATGAGGGGACCATGGGCTCCATAATGGTGACCATCAGGGTAGGACTGGGTAAGAGAGGCTTCAGACGATTAATCCCTTGTAAAATGGTCTTAACTCTTTGGACACTGTAAGCATGGGGAAGCGAGCCTTTTGGAAGCGTTCATTATTATTGCTGTTGAAAATGACCACTATTGTCAAAAATAAAATAATAATAATAATAATTAGCCGTGTGATGCAATCTCTATTGACAACTCAAGGAGATCTAGCCATAGGAGGAGGTTGGGATGGAGTGGGGCTACATGGGCGGTAGGGACTATGGTGGATTGGGGTGATGGCTAAGTCACTCCATACACCAACAGCAAAGGTGGATACAGGGGAGAGGGATAGGTGGCCGACAGAGGATAAAAGTACTTTATGGGAGACACCAGTGAAAAGGATACTTGGGATGTCGGAGAGGAGGGAGCTATGGGTGGAGTTTCATAAGAGAGTGTGGATGGCAAGGTGACTGCATATGGTTGGGGAGCTACAACATAAAATGCGGGTTCATACATGGGCTCCATTGGAGTAGTCGATGGAGAAACAATAGTGGAAGGTGTGTCAATAAACTCTTTAGAAGGAGGGTTGTTGAAGATTACAGTTATTATTACATTAGCTAAGTCGCCTTAAGATAGAAGCATTCCTTATCTTTGTGGTCCCCTTTTTTGTAGAAAGAGCAATAATGTTTTAATGGGCAATCTCAGGGGAGATGACCTTGAGTACGGTAGATGGTACAACAAAGAGTTGTTATAATGTTTTAAGCAGCATTCTTGGGAGAGACGACCTTCAGTACCATAGATGGTACAACAAAGAGTTGTAATAATGTTTTAAGCAGCATTCTTGGGAGAGACGACCTTCAGTACCATAGATGGTACAACAAAGAGTTGTAATAATGTTTTAAGCAACATTCTTGGGAGAGACGACCTTCAGTACCATAGATGGTATGCCATAGACTTATAATACCAAAATTTTCCTTTTGTGAGACTTATTGATTATAATATAATATTTATGTTTGGTGTTATCTATGTGGGACCCAATCTGTAAGATTCCTCCCCCAACCCCCTTTTTGATGTCTAGCATATTCCCCTATAACCAATTCCTTTTCTGAAATATAAGAGATCTTGTTTGTGGCTGTTTTAACCTAGAGAGAGAATATTCAGATTTTGAATATTTTTGGATAGAAAAACATCTCATCTTATTAAAATAAGTTCCCCTGAAACAAAAATTCAAAAAAAAATTTTCCAATGTGCAATTGAAATTAATTGGAAATGGGTATAAAGGACCTTAGTCTAAGGGTCTAGATTTTCAAAATTTTTTGGCTTATGGTCCAATTAAGGTTCCTATGGGCCAACAGCATCAATCCATGTGTAGGGAGGAGATAAATCCAATTTGTAAAAGAAGATACCCAAAAATGAGTAAATGCTCACATAAGATGAAGAGTTGAAAATGTACAAGGTTTATTAGTAAAAAACTATGAGCAATAAAATTTTGACACATATGTAAGGAAGGGGAGTTCTTTAAAGAAGGTGCATATTTCACATAAGATGAAGAGTTGAAAATGTACAAGGGTTATTAGTAAAAAAAAACTATGAGCAATAAAATTTTGACACATATGTAAGGAAGGGGAGTTCTTTAAAGAAGGTGCATATTTCACATAAGATGAAGAGTTGAAAATGTACAAGGTTTATTAGTAAAAAACTATGAGCAATAAAATTTTGACACATATGTAAGGAAGGGGAGTTCTTTAAAGAAGGTGCATATTTCACATAAGATGAAGAGTTGAAAATGTACAAGGTTTATTAGTAAAAAACTATGAGCAATAAAAGTTTGACACATATGTAAGGAAGGAGAGTTCTTTAAAGAAGGTGCATATTTCACATAAGATGAAGAGTTGAAAATGTGCAAGGTTTATTAGTAAAAAAGAACTATGAGCAATAAAATTTTGACACATATGTAAGGAAGGGGAGTTCTTTAAAGGAGGGGCATATTTCACATGCTTGAATGAGTTTTAAACTCAAAAATAATGTGATATTTTTATCTCATCTCTCTTGAACCAAACCAAATCAAAATGGAACCAAATCGAATCAAAAAGTAACCAAGCTAGGTCCAAATCTAGTCCAAATTCAACCAAACTGACTTGAAAAATTCTAGAATCAGTTTGTTTGGTTAGGAGCTCAATTTTTCCTATAAATAGGAACCTCCCCTTGTTGAAAAAAATATAGTGTCTTATGCTTTGTTACTCTACTCCACCTAAGCCAAGAACTGTGAATTCTTTAATAATTCACTAGTTTTTGACACTTCTCTCTTTCTTCAATCCCCATTGGTGGCTCCATCAACATACTAAACCAATTGATTGGTTGGGGGCCTCTACCGCCGTGAACAAAGAATCAAGCAAATTATAAGATAAGTATAGTGAATTTTGATCTTTTCTATAATTTCTCAATGATTCTCTCTTCTCAACCCCTCTCAAGCTTGAGAAGCTTAATTGGTATGGTTTTTGAAATGCTATTGAAGTTAATTAATTAATAATAGTAAAGAATTACATAAAATTCTATTTATATTTAATTCTAATGGTTTTTCTCTCTCTCCCTTAAGAAATGGTCATACTCATGACCCTTTTTCAATCCAAATGAAGCTTTTCATAAGGCTTTTCCTTAATCCAAAATTAAGCTATGCTTGAGGCCAAATTAATGCCTTTTTTCTATGCTTTTAGTTTATGTATATTGATGATTCAATCCATTATGGATTGATGATCCAATTAGAGACCATTCTAATTATTTCCTTAATGATAAGCTTTATCCCTTAGAAAAAATTGAGATTTATCAATCATAGTAGCGGAGCTATGGCAAAATTTTTATAGAAATTACGCATAAAATAATTTCATTCCAAGCATAAAAAGAGGACTTCCTACCATATTCTAGGAACTATCATCCTACATTAATTAAAAGAATTTTATTATGCATGGAGATGTGGACGTTTGCATGTAGATGTAGATGTATGGATGTGAGTGTGAATGTGGAGGTGGATGTATGCATGGAGATGTGGATGTATGCATGTAGAAGTAGATGTATAGATGAGGATGTAAATGGAGATGTGGATGGATGCATGTAGATGTAGATGTATAGATGTGGATGTGAATGGAGATGTGGATGTGGATGTATGCATGTAGATGTAGATGTATAGATATAGATGTGAATGGAGATGTGGATGTATGCATGTAGATGTAGATGTATAGATGTGGATGTGGATGTGGAGGTGGATGTATGCATGTAGATGTAGATGTGGATGTGGAGGTGGATGTATGCATGTAGATGTAGATGTATAGATGTGGATGTGAATGTGGAGGTGGATGTATGCATGTAGATGTAGATGTATGGAGGAGAATGTGAATGTGGATGTGGATGTATGCATAGAGATGTGGATGTATGCATGTAGATGTGAATGTACGCATATAGATGTGGATGTATGGATGTGAATGTGCATGTAGATGTGGATGTATGGATGTGGATGCATGAATGTGCATGTAGATGTGGATGTGAAAATAGATGTATGGATGTAGATGTGGATGTGGATATATGTATGGATGTGAATATACGATATGTGATGTGAAGGAATCTGAAGTGATGAGATGGAAAATGATATGATGGGATGAGTATACATATAAATGGAATATGGAATAAGTAATGTGGATTGATGAGGGTTAATGTGGAAAAATGAAAGTTAAAATAGAAACTGTATTGTAAAAATGACTGTTTTATGTCAAGAATGCTGGGGGAGCATTTTGGCCATCTTGTGATTAAGGTCGTGGAGACCTAACTGATAAAGTTGCAACTGTTGACGGAGAGTCAATGAAGGACGTCTCGCGTAGCAAGGTCGGCCGAGGTCTTGACCAGCCTCAGTGCGATGAAAATGGTGAGCTTCCGGTATGGTGGATGAGGGGCCAAGGAAGCGGCCTATGAGTGAAGGCTAGGTCACCTGCGAAGGATCCTAGAGGGTACTGACCATACGGTGCTCGGGCTCTGGGTCGCCTAGGATACCCACGCGTGCGTCAAGGAAGATATTGGAACAAGGAGTAGGAGTTGTTTTCTGAAATCGGGCATGGATCTGGTTGATTGACCTTGCTGGTCTTCAATGGATGAGTCCATGGCTCTTTATATGGATCTGTTGGTTGATCTTGCTGATCTTCAACGAGAGTCCATCTTGATAAGTGATTATATTGCCGAGTATTATGGGCTAGGGATTAGGAAACGGCCCCTGAGTGGACAGGTGGTACCACGAGTGTCCTAGTTGCCAATGATGCCATAGATACTCTGATGAAGGAATGATGGAAAAATTAAGAATCAACTGGATAAATTGGAAGATGGTGATCAGTGATACTATGGTTTTATTAAAGGATTGTTTTAAATTGGTTGAATCTATGAAAAAGCAATTTCATATTGGGTGTGTGAGTGGTGTGACTAGTTTTATTTTGCATGAACATCCGGCTAGGGGGCCTTGGAACTCTTTTCCTTGGTACCCGGGACAAAACCTAACCAAATTCTTAATTGGATCCCATCACTACAGTGGTTGGGCGGTTGGCTAACCCATGGGACTGGATGGGGTTAGGCTGGACTGATGGATCCGTAAATCGAGACTCAAACTTTTGTTTTTACGATAGATAAAATAAATCCCGAACAGTAACTGTTCTATGGATAGGAATCAACGGCTGTGCCTCTTGAATGGGGAAAAAAGCGTTGATCCCAATGATCCAAGTGCAAGTTTCTTCCTTGATCTGACCAAGTATCTTATAGATGCAATTGGATCAGCTCGATCAGAAATGATCTTGACTACGTTAGAGTAAAAAGTTATCCTGGTGGAATCGCCCGTGCTTTCCGGTAAAGGAAGTTTTTCCGGGTTCGGTTTTGGAACAACCAACGGATTAGTCTCTTATCCTGATATCCGCGGGTGAGGCCCGAGTGTGGGACCCCTGTCTCCCGCGCAAGAAGTGCTACTTCCGCTGCTAGTACCCGAATCCGTTGCTCGATGGGAACAGGGGGATCTTACAGTTGGTATCAGAGCATTTGGTTAATAAAGATCAACTGAGAAGACAAATATGTCTAAAATTTATCAAGAAACACAATAAAGTTATAATTGTGTGATATAATTCATACAATTTGATATTCAAACTGAAATTTGTAATTTGGTAATTGGGTCTTCAGATGGAAGTACCGCAATTATATAGAATCCCTGACTTGCTTGAGGCCTAGACATGATAGTATTTACCTTATAATTCCAAGGGCCGTGACTACCCGTATATACCGAGAGTATACTGCAGCTCTTTACTGACAGTATATACTAGTAAATCTAAGACTTGAAATTATAAGCGTTAATGCTATCCAGATGATGATTTCCAATGTGATTGATATGATTTTTAATTCTGTTTGAGAATTGATGAATTGATTTGGATTCTGATTGAAAATTCTGATTGAAAAATGATGATTTTTAAAAATTAGTTGAAATATAATGAAACCACAATGAGGGAGAATGGGACAAGTCCTTGTGATGATATTCATAACTAGAATGATGATAATGAATTCAGCAAATCACTATGAGATTAGTGGGTTGTGCTGTCAGATTGCTACTGTTAATACTTGACCGGTAGATAAAGTTAAGGGATGTCAAATTGAAAACTTGCTTGATTGAAATTTCCGTGGAGGAATGTTCCGAAAGAAACTTTTCGGTCTAATGGACCATTATCATGTTAAAGATATGAATGATATGATCTGAATGAATTGTTATTTAATGATGAGTTCTATATAGGAGATATTTATCCCAGTGTTCTATGACCAGAATATAAGGAACCCCAGAATAAAATTGGATCTTAAGAAAAAGAGCTGTCCTCTACCTTGCGAGATGAGGACATCTCGCACTTTTTTAAGTGGGGTAGAATGTAAGATTCCTCCCCAGCCTTCGAGGTATACAGGAGTAAGAATCTCCCTTTTTGATCTTATAATTATTCCCTCTCTAAAATAAAAGAAAGATTCTGTTTAAAAAAAGGAAGACCCTTTCCCTAGAATACTTCTCAGGAGTCACGCCTATTTCAAGGATTCAGAACAATGAGTTCAGAAGTGAAAATTGGTGTTTTGGATACCAAGGTTTTGGTTTTCATCCGAGTACGGCCCAAAAGGAGTTCTTTATCTCTTGGGGAGTATAAGAAGTTATCCCCCAGATATTGTGACCCTTATATCTGAATTCAATGAAAGTAGGTGACAGCCTACAAGCTTCTTTTATCTCCTCATCTCAAAATTCTTAATGCCTTCTATAGAAAAATGTGTCAAACCAAATCATGGAAAGACGGTAAAACTTCAGTGGCAAGTTACCGTTGGCTTCTAGGTTACGCTAGCTCCTTCCTTTATATAAGTCGTAACTTTTACTTATCGCTCACAGTAATCTTACTTCCATCGATTTCCCTTCTTCTTAATCTCCTTCATGGCTTGGCAATAGGAATTAGTTTTATCCATGATGATTTCTCACCTTCAAGACGCAAGAGAGTCTGTGAAGAAAGGTTTTATAGAACAGTATGAGCGCTCACTTTTCCCTCACTTGGAAACTTCTGTAGCGCAGACCAAATGGCGGACCTATCAAAACATAACTAGGGTAACACCCTGGGGTCAGCAGCACTTTCGTAACAATGTCCGCTTGGCCATGGTTATTGAAGCTTTGGGTTTGGGTCCCCGATACTACTGCGTCATGAGATCAAGGCATCTTGGGTTTTCTGTGTGTGTGTGTGTGTGTGTGTGTGAGAGAGAGAGAGAGAGAGAGAGAGAGAGAGAGAGAGAGAGAGTGTGTGTGTGTGTGTTTGTGTGTGTAATGAGTTTTAAACTCAAAAATAATGTGATATTTTTATCTCTCATCTCTCTTGAACCAAACCAAATCAAAATGGAACCAAATCGAATCAAAAAGTAACCAAGCTAGGTCCAAATCTAGTCCAAATTCAACCAAACTGACTTGAAAAATTCTAGAATCAGTTTGTTTGGTTAGGAGCTCAATTTTTCCTATAAATAGGAACCTCCCCTTGTTGAAAAAAATATAGTGTCTTATGCTTTGTTACTCTACTCCACCTAAGCCAAGAACTGTGAATTCTTTAATAATTCACTAGTTTTTGACACTTCTCTCTTTCTTCAATCCCCATTGGTGGCTCCATCAACATACTAAACCAATTGATTGGTTGGGGGCCTCTACCGTGAACAAAGAATCAAGCAAATTATAAGATAAGTATAGTGAATTTTGATCTTTTCTATAATTTCTCAATGATTCTCTCTTCTCAACCCCTCTCAAGCTTGAGAAGCTTAATTGGTATGGTTTTTGAAATGCTATTGAAGTTAATTAATTAATAATAGTAAAGAATTACATAAAATTCTATTTATATTTAATTCTAATGGTTTTTCTCTCTCTCCCTTAAGAAATGGTCATACTCATGACCCTTTTTCAATCCAAATGAAGCTTTTCATAAGGCTTTTCCTTAATCCAAAATTAAGCTATGCTTGAGGCCAAATTAATACCTTTTTTCTATGCTTTTAGTTTATGTATATTGATGATTCAATCCATTATGGATTGATGATCCAATTAGAGACCATTCTAATTATTTCCTTAATGATAAGCTTTATCCCTTAGAAAAAATTGAGATTTATCAGTCATAGTAGCGGAGCTATGGCAAAATTTTTATAGAAATTACGCATAAAATAATTTCATTCCAAGCATAAAAAGAGGACTTCCTACCATATTCTAGGAACTATCATCCTACATTAATTAAAAGAATTTTATTATGCATGGAGATGTGGACGTTTGCATGTAGATGTAGATGTATGGATGTGAGTGTGAATGTGGAGGTGATGGATGTATGCATGGAGATGTGGATGTATGCATGGAGAAGTAGATGTATAGATGAGGATGTAAATGGAGATGTGGATGGATGCATGTAGATGTAGATGTATAGATGTGGATGTGAATGGAGATGTGGATGTATGCATGTAGATGTAGATGTATAGATGTGGATGTGGATGTATGCATGTAGATGTAGATGTATAGATGTAGATGTGAATGGAGATGTGGATGTATGCATGTAGATGTAGATGTATAGATGTGGATGTGGATGTGGAGGTGGATGTATGCATGTAGATGTAGATGTGGATGTGGATGTGGAGGTGGATGTATGCATGTAGATGTAGATGTATAGATGTGGATGTGAATGTGGAGGTGGATGTATGCATGTAGATGTAGATGTATGGAGGAGAATGTGAATGTGGATGTGGATGTATGCATAGAGATGTGGATGTATGCATGTAGATGTGAATGTACGCATATAGATGTGGATGTATGGATGTGAATGTGCATGTAGATGTGGATGTATGGATGTGGATGCATGAATGTGCATGTAGATGTGGATGTGAAAATAGATGTATGGATGTAGATGTGGATGTATGGATGTGAATGTGGATGTGGATGTGGATATATATATGGATGTGAATATACGATATGTGATGTGAAGGAATCTGAAGTGATGAGATGGAAAATGATATGATGGGATGAGTATACATATAAATGGAATATGGAATAAGTAATGTGGATTGATGAGGGATAATGTGGAAAAATGAAAGTTAAAATAGAAACTGTATTGTAAACTGTTTGTAAATGATTGATTTATGTCAAGAATGCTGGGGGAGCATTTTGCCTCTTGTGATTAAGGTCGTGGAGACCTAACTGATAAAGTTGCAACTGCTGACGGAGAGTCAATGAAGGACGTCTCGCATAGCAAGGTCGGCCGAGGTCTTGACCAGCGTCGGTGCGATTAAAATGGTGAGCTTCCGGTACGGTGGATGAGGGGCCAAGGAAGCGGCCTATGAGTGAAGCGCTAGGTCACCTGCGAAGGATCCTAGAGGGTGCTGACCATACAGTGCTCGGGCTCTGGGTCGCCTAGGATACCCACGCGTGCGTCGAGGAAGATATTGGAACAAGGAGTAGGAGTTGTTTTCTGAAATCGGGCATGGATCTGGTTGATTGACCTTGCTGGTCTTCAATGGATGAGTCCATGGCTCTTTATATGGATCTGTTGGTTGATCTTGCTGATCTTCAACGAGAGTCCATCTTGATAAGTGATTATATTGCCGAGTATTATGGGCTAGGGATTAGGAAACGGCCCCTGAGTGGACAGGTGGTGAGCGTCCTAGTTGCCAATGATGCCATAGATACTCTGATGAAGGAATGATGGGAAAATTAAGAATCAACTGGATAAATTGGAAGATGGTGATCAGTGATACTATGGTTTTATTAAAGGATTGTTTTAAACTGGTTGAATCTGTGAAAAGGCAATTTCATATTGGGTGTGTGAGTGGTGTGACTAGTTTTATTTTGCATGAACATCCGGCTAGGGGGCCTTGGAACTCTTTTCCTTGGTACCCGGGACAAAACCTAACCAAATTCTTAATTGGATCCCATCACTACAGTGGTTGGGCGGTTGGCTAACCCATGGGACTGGATGGGGTTAGGCTGGACTGATGGATCCGTAAATCGAGACTCAAACTTTTGTTTTTACGATAGATAAAATAAATCCCGAACAGTAACTGTTCTATGGATAGGAATCAACGGCTGTGCCTCTTGAATGGGGAAAAAAGCATTGATCCCAATGATCCAAGTGCAAGTTTCTTCCTTGATCTGACCAAGTATCTTATAGATGCAATTGGATCAGCTCGATCAGAAATGATCTTGACTATGTTAGAGTAAAAAGTTATCCTGGTGGAATCACCCGTGCTTTCCAGTAAAGGAAGTTTTTTCGGGTTCGGTTTTGGAACAACCGACGGATTAGTCTCTTATCCGGATATCCGTGGGTGAGGCCCCGAGTGTGGGACCCCTGTCTCCCGCCCGAGAAGTGCTACTTCCGCTGCTAGTACCCGAATCCGTTGCTCGGTGGGAACAGGGGGATCTTACACAATCTTTGGTATGCTAGTAATGTTCACTAGGAAGATATGACTCCATGGAAAGCTTATATGTGAACTTGATAGCTTGGTGGTCACGTGATGATTTAATGGCTCCAATTATCTTATTTCACGTGAAGGATTCCAAGGAAGTTTATTTAATATTATGTGCTAGGTATGAGAATGAATGGATTGTTATATCATAAATTTCACATGAATAGATGATACCTACATTGGTATGGGAACTAGTGCTAATTCTTCATTTAATTAGTGATGATTCATAAACTAGGTGTGGGCCATATGTCTACATGGATTGGTAACTCTATTTGCAAGCTTATGGATGCATGTGGAGGAGTGTGGAATAATGTACAATAGAGGAGAATCCTTCTAAAAGTCCTATAGAGGCTCGTGAATGCTTGAGGAGGAGTGTGGAAGGATACATAATAGAGGAGAATCCTTCTCAAAGTCCTATGTTGCTGGTATTTGTGTCGGCTCAATGTGGGGTTAGATCTAATCTACCAAGTCAACAAGGATTCCTTGATGAAATAAAGCAAAGAAACACATGTCAAAAGTAGCCACCAAGAAGGACAAGTGATGGGTGATGGTGACATTTGGGTTTATGTAGTCCTAGCTTAAATGCTTCTACAATTGTAATTTGTGTGAGCATGGTGAGAAATATTCTAAAGAAGCCCTCTTGATCACTCTTAGAGACAACATTTAACACATAGGAATCTTATATGTCTCCATTGATGTGACTACTATATATTGTGTTAATAAATTCTTCTATTTTGCTTAATGTCTCTTGCATAATACTCTTCTAGGATGCAATTAATTGAGAATTTTCCCCCTCTTCTTCTTGCATCACTCGGTTCCATTGTTGAGACCTTAGTCGTTAGGAAGGAGAGCAAAATGGCTCAAAAATGCAATTTTAGGCCATTTAATTGAGCACCATAAAAGGTGAATCTTCTCAAATTGAAGCATTAAATTGGAATTGATATTGAATGACTCTCAATACCACTGGTTAAGGGTTCCTTAACATCTTTGTCACACCGAGGTGGTTGCTCTAATCCAACGGGTGGTGCAATCTCTCTTGCGAAGATCGTGTGGGATCTCCGTGGGAGACGATCGCATTGGTAGCCTAATCACTCAAGCAAGAGGGAGAAAAGAAGAAAGAGGGAAGCATAAGAGAACAAGTGATTAGCACTAATCACTCCCAAATCCTAACCCTAAGCACACCACACATGCTAGATTAGAGTTGGAAGAGAGAGAGAGAGAGAGAGAGAGAGAGAGAGAGAGAGAGAACACTCCACTTCTATTACACAAATAGGAGAATCTGTTACAAAAAAGAGAAATTGGCTTTTATAGTTCCAAGCCATTTCCAACTAAGCCGCCTGGGAGTAAGTGACCCGAGGTGCCCAACTGACCAAGATCCTCTTGTCTGTCCTTCAAAGCTCAATACTTTGGAGCATCTTTAGGGCGTTTTCCTCATCAAATGATATGATTTGCAATATAGTACCAGTGTCCATTACATAAGTGTGCAGACATAGTTGTCATAAGAATGTGTTAGCCAATATATGGTTTAACAACATGGATAACTACATATCAAATAGGCTTGGTGCAAGCCTTGAGTTGACATTATTGCGAATGAAATTACTAGCTCTTAGCAAACTAGATTTTCCCAAGAAAGACAATGGAATAATGAAGAGAAGAGCAATAATAGTTTGAAAAGACATAAAGGTCCCACATATTACTTAAAGATGTTGGTCCTCTTACAATCGAAGAACAAAGAAAATACAGGAACATGATATAATCTACGTGGGAGCCAAAATAATTATATTTGAGGAAGATGCAAGGAGTAACCTCTCTAACATGTAATACTCATGTGTTAAATACCAATGAATCAAACAACCCAGATGTTGTAGATGGTGAAGGTTTTGTACCCTTGACCTCCACCCACAAAGAAAAAGAGGTGGTTTGCATGCAAAAAATGCTCTCTTGTGCCGTGCTACATGCAGGCTCCATCAACTTCCATTCCATAACACCATTGTTGATCCTCTAGATTTGAAAAGACATAAAGGTCCCACATATTACTTAAAGATGTTGGTCCTCTTACAATCGAAGAAGAAAGAAAATATAGTGAACATGATATGATCTACTTGGGAGCCAAAAATAATTATATTTGCGGAAGATGCACGGAGTAACTTCTCTAACATTTAATACTCATGTGTAAAATACCAATGAATCAAAAAACCCAGATGTTGTAGATGGTGAAGATTTTGTACCCTTGACCTCCACCCACAAAGGAAAAGAGGTGGTTTGCATCTAAAAAATGCTCTCTTGTGCCCTGCTACATGCAGGCTCCATCAACTTCCATTGCATAACACCATTGTTGATCCTCTAGATTTGGGAAGTGCCACCCCCTTGCTCACTCCTACCTTCCTACCTTAAGCACTCACACAAAGTTGGTCGATAAACTTACTCAAAGTTGGTTGATACACTTACACACCCTAGATGCTCACTACAAACACAAAATTCCACACACAACCATAGGCTATGGAGATCATCCAAAACACTTGCATGCCATTGTATAACCAAAGGCACCACCACTGTATTATCATAAATGCAGCATGTAATAGGTGACCTAGATTTGAGTAATGTTAATTAATGTCAAGTAACTCCCTTTTATCTTTGGAGTCACCTTAAGAAGAGAGAGATGGAGAATGATTACATTGAGTGGGGAAGATAGGGAAGGGATTCTCATAAAGAGAGGGGACTACAATCCTAATAGAATCTACCTAGAACGGCAACCATCTTGAGAAGAAAGTATAATGAGGAGAAGTCCCATACATGAATGTAGCCCAAGGATGGCCTAACCATGAGAGATTTACTGGAAGAAGAAGACAGCCTACTAGACAAGAAGATGGCCATGGTGCACTGACAAGTTGGTGGTCAAGAGACTTGGGGGAGTCGATGATCGGAGACGTTGACAACTGGATAAGTCAACAAGGGAAAATGGGGCTGAGGGAATTAGCAGGGTTGAGGAAGTTGGCTGAAGAAGTTAGCAATCAAGAGGTTAAGGATTGAGGAAGATGCCTAGAGAAGTCAAAGATTAGGGACTTGGTGATCAAGGACATTGATGTTGTGTTGGAGCCTAGGAGTTGGTGGTTAAGGAAGTCGATGGTAGCCTTGGGACTTGATAGTCAAGGAAGTTAAGCAACCAAGAACTCAATGGGCAAGTCAGCGACGGTTGAAAACTTGGTATTAGTCAAGGAAGTTGGTGCCAAAGGAATAGCTAGCCAAGGAACTCGATGAAATGGAGGACTTGTCGACCCATCTACACATTGCACACCATTACTCCATTTACTAACTTGGTGAATATTTATATAGAGGTACCTACATAGGAGAGGTATCTACATAGGAGAGAGGGAGCCTCAAAGAAGAAGGAGAACTAGGATCCAATGAGAAGAGATCACCAAGAGAAAAAGAAGGGGCCAAGGTAGAAAGATTGGCCAATGTTCACCAAGGGTAAATAGAACATCACAAGAAAAGAATCACACCCTTGGCCTCCACACGTTTTAGATAGATGGAGTATGTGCTGGAGCCCTGAGTGGTCACACATGACATCAGCACAAAGTGACTACTAAAACCCAAGTAGCCAATGGACAATGACCTCGTCCAATACATGCTTAATAAATGAAAAAGGAAATCCATCCCTAATGGTACTTTGGTTAAGGGGCTGAAAGTCCACCCAAATGCGGATCTTATTGCTTTTCTTCTTCGGAATGATGATAATGGGAAAAGGCCATTCTTAGTGTTTGATAGGAACAATGATGCCTACCTCCATCATCTTATCAAGCTTCTTCTTTATACCACCTTAGAGTAGTATGTAAACACCTTTCCTAATCAGTTGGTTGACCTCTTGAGAGGAATGCAATAGGTGCTAATGGAAGGATTGATGCGAAATAAATCTTGATAAGACTAAGCAAAGGCAGATAGATCTCATATTAGTTTGTGGACTTCATTGTCATAGGTGGACAGAGAGAGAAGCACCACTTGTGAATTCCTAATGGAGAGGTAAGGGATCATTAAAAGGAATCGAGTCAAGAGGGAAATCACCAATATGCTCCTAGGGTAGCTTGTAGAGGGTCCTCTTTGTGTTTGTATGTGGGTCACACATTACTCCTGATGATGACTATTAGGGAGGGGCCACAAGGGGTGTAGAAAATCACACATAGTCACTATATTTAGGGAGCCACAAGGGGTGAAGCAAGTCAGGTGTAATGCGACATGGAACTTTGGCTCCCCTAAACCAATCGTCTCAGTACGTTCCTCAGTTGAGGGTTGTGTAGCCAAAAAACTTTGACGGCATGGAAATTTGTCTCCCTTTAACTCACCATCTCATAAAGTTCCTCCATTGAGGTTGGTGCAGCCAAACTTTGAAGATTCCTCTTTAAAGTTTGGATGGTGGTGCAGCCAGACTTTTAAGATTCCTCTTTAAAGTTTGGATGGTGGTGCAACCAAACTTTAAAGAGCATTTCAATCAACCATAAGAGCAATAAACTCATCTTGGACACACCATCTAGCCAATGCCAATAGACTACATTGGATAGCGGGGAAAGGAGTGCATGGTAACCCCTCGTTTGGAAGCCTTTTAAGACGGAGTAGCAACGTATGATTTGGCAAGGGCATCATCAGGTCTACCTTGCCCCAAACATTAACTACTTTGGTAGCTCTTAGCCATGAGCAAATAAACAAAATATGGTAGGCCGCTTTAGTCAGTGGTAGATTTAATTACCATGAAAACGATGAAAATTGTGAGACCTACATAGATTTAAGAAAATGTTGCACAAGGCCAAGGGGCATCATGTCTCTTTGGTTAGAAATATAAAGAATAAAGGGAGGTGGATCTGTGAGGGAGAGATTCAAAGCATGATGGTCGTGGAGGCCTCAGGCAATATGTTGATGTTAAAGCCACCATCGACAATGACACCGGGGATCTTGGTGCCTTTGACAAATATTAATATTGGAAGACTCTAAAATGATTAGCCATCGTGGGGGAAGTGAAGCACAATTTGGCTTCATTGGAAGATAGTGGTGTGGTGTCACACCCATCACTACAAGTGTCACACATGTCCATCACTACTACTACTGGATGGAATGTCCCTTTGAATTGGAATCGCTAAAGAAGAGGGATGACCACTAAACATGAGTTGAAGAGATTTCATTTCTTATGAGTTCAATGCATAGGGTTGGGAGAGGGGTATTTTTGTCACAAGAATGGATATAGGAAGGTGGCCCATACAGATGTAGTCAAGGAAGTGCCACTTTGGGGTGTTGGAGTAGGGAGGTATGGGGGTTGGTGGAGGAGTAGGAGTAGGAGATGGCTCCATGGGTGGGGTAGTCATGAGCTTGTGGAGGGCCTCAAGTTACACATGTTCCACCACCCCAATGTTCATGGGTGCATTTAAGGAAGATGGTTCGGAAGTACGTTCGTGGTTTCATTTAAAGAAGATGGTTTGGGAGTGCACACCCTGAGAACATGTGACAATGACTAGCTCTAGTACTACTTAAGTAGATGAGGGGACCATGGCCTCCATAATGGTGACCATCAGGGTAGGAGTTGGTAAGAGAGGCTTCAAACGATTAATCCCTTGTAAAATGGTCTTAACCCTTTGGACAATGTAATCATGGCGAAGAGCCTTTTGGGGAAGAGTTCATTACTGATGAAAATGACCACTGTTGCCCAAAAAAAACAAAATAATTAGCCGTGTGATGTAACCTCGATTGACAACTCAAGGAGATTCCATAGGAGGAGGTTGGGATGGAGTGGGGCTACATAGGCCATAGGGACTATGGTGGATTGGGGTGACGGCTAAGTCACTACATACACCAGCAGCAAAGGCGCATATGGGGGAGAGGGATAGGTGGCCGACGGAGGATAAAAGAACTTTATGGGAGACACCAGTGAAAAGGATACTTGGGATGTCAGCGGAGAGGATGGAGCTATGGGAGGAGTTTCATAAGAGAGTGTGGATGGCAAGGTGACCGCATAGGGTTGGGGAGCTGCAACATAAAATGCGGGTTCATACATGGGCTTTATTGTAGTAGTTGATGGAAAACCAGTATTGGAAGGTGTGTCAATAAACTCCTTAGCAAGAGGGTTGTTGAAGATCGAGGGTGGTTGCTACAGTTATTGTTACATTAGCTAAATCCCCTTAAGATAGAAGCATTCCTTATCTTTTTGGCCCCCTTTTTTGTAGAAAGAGCAATAATGTTTTAATGGGCAATCTTAGGGGGGGAGATGACCTTGAGTGCAGTAGATGGTACAACACAGACTTGTAGTAATGTTTTAAGGTGGCATTCTTTGGAGAGATGACCCTCAGTACCATAGATGGTATGCCATAGACTTACAATACAGAATTTTTTCCTTTTGTGAGACTTATTGATTATAATATAATATTTATGTGTGGTGTTATCCATGTGGGACCCGATCTTTGGTATGCTAGTAATGTTCACTCTAGGAAGATATGACAATTCCCATGAGAAGCTTATATGTGAACTTGATAGCTTGGTGGCCACTTCAATGGCTTGGTGATGATTTAATGGCTCCAATTATCTTATTTCACATGAAGGATTCCAAGGAAGTTTATTTAATATTATGTGCTAGGTATGAGAATGAACGGATTGTTATATCATAAAGAGAGGGGATTAGAATCCTAATAGAACAAAAGTACTTTATGGGAGACACCAGTGAAAAGGATACTTGGGATGTCGGAGAGGAGGGAGCTATGGGTGGAGTTTCATAAGAGAGTGTGGATGGCAAGGTGACTGCATATGGTTGGGGAGCTACAACATAAAATGCGGGTTCATACATGGGCTCCATTGGAGTAGTCGATGGAGAAACAATAGTGGAAGGTGTGTCAGTAAACTCTTTAGAAGGAGGGTTGTTGAAGATTACAGTTATTATTACATTAGCTAAATCCCCTTAAGATAGAAGCATTCCTTATCTTTGTGGCCCCCTTTTTTTGTAGAAAGAGCAATAATGTTTTAATGGGCAATCTCAGGGGAGATGACCTTGAGTACGGTAGATGGTACAACAAAGAGTTGTAATAATGTTTTAAGCAACATTCTTGGGAGAGATGACCTTTAGTACCATAGATGGTATGCCATAGACTTATAATACCAAAAATTTTCCTTTTGTGAGACTTATTGATTATAATATAATATTTGTGTGGTGTTATCTATGTGGGACCCAATCTTTGGTATGCTAGTAATGTTCACTAGGAAGATATGACAATTCCCATGGGAAGCTTATATGTGAACTTGATAGCTTGGTGGTCACTTCAATGGCATGGTGATGATTTAATGGCTTTAATTATCTTATTTCACATGAAGGATTCCAAGGAATTTTATTTAATATTATGTGCTAGGTATGAGAATGAATGGATTGTTATATCATAAATACCACATGAATAGATGATACCTACATTGGTATGGGAACTAGTGCTAATTCTTCATTTAATTAGTGATGATTCATAAACTAGGTGTGGGCCATATGTCTACATGGATTGGTAACTCTATTTGAATAAGATGGCGAATGCATGGCAAGCTTATGGAGGCTTGTGGATGCATGTGGAGGAGTGTGGAAGAATGTATAATAGAGGAGAATCCTTCTCAAAGTCCTATGTTGGTGGTATTTGTGTCGGCTCAATGTGGGGTTAGATCTAATCTACCAAGTCAAGGATTCCTTCATGAAATAAAGCAAAGAAACACATGTCAAAAGTCGCCACTAAGAAGGACAAGTGATGGGTGATGGTGACATTTGGGTTTATGTAGTCCTAGCTTAAATGCTTCTACAATTGTAATTTGTGTGAGCATGGTGAGAAATATTCTAAAGAAGCCCTCTTGATCACTCTTAGAGACAACATTTCACACATAATTGATCATAGTTTGCCTAGATGATCTTGCATAGCTTGTGTAGCTTATTGCGACCTTATATAGTAAAGACATCCTTATGGTCTACTCCATCCTCTTAGTATATACGGGTATGCTTGATTTGATTGATTAAGAAATGCCATACTGGTCTCACATCAAGCCTTTATTGTGTGATCGTGTCTTAGGAATCTTATATATCTCCATTGATGTGACTACTATATATTGTGTTAGTAAATTCTTCTATTTTGCTTAATGTCTTGCATAATACTCTTCTAGGATGCAATTAATTGAGAATTTTCCCTCTCTTCTTCTTGCATCACTTGGTTCCATTGTTGAGACCTTAGTCATTTAGGAAGGAGAGCAAAATGGCTCAAAAATACAATTTTAGGCCATTTAATTGAGCACCATGAAAGGTGAATCTTCTCAAATTGAAGCATTAAATTGGCATTGATATTGAATGACTCTCAATACCACCGATTAAGGTTTCTTTAACATCTTTGTCACACCGAGGTGGTTGCTCTAATCCAACGGGTGGTGCAATCTCTCTTGCGAAGATCGTGTGGGATCTCCGTGGGAGACGATCGCATTGGTAGCCTAATCACTCAAGCGAGAGGGAGAAAAGAAGAAAGAGGGAAGCATGAGAGAACAAGTGATTAGCACTAATCACTCCCAAATCCTAACCCTAAGCACACCACACATGCTAGATTAGAGTTGGAAGAGAGAGAGAGAGAGAGAGAGAGAGAGAGAGAGAGAGAGAGAGAGAACACTCCACTTCTATTACACGAATAGGAGAATCTGTTACAAAAAAGATAAATTGGCTTTTATAGTTCCAGGGGGTGCCCAAAGCATAGTTACAAGGCTTTTCTCTATGGTTTGGCCAACTGACCGAGATCCTCTTGTCTGTCCTTCAAAGCTCAATACTTGGGAGCATCTTTAGGGCGTTTCCCTCATCAAATGATATGATTTGCAATATAGTACTAGTGTCCATTACATGAGTGTGCAGACATAGCTGTCTTAAGAATGTGTTAGCCAATATATGGTTTAACAACATGGATAACTAACTACATATCACATAGGATTGGTGCAAGCCTTGAGTCGACATTATTGCGAATGAAATTACTAGCTCTTAGCAAACTAGGTTTTCCCAAGAAAGGCAATGGAATAAAGAAGAGAAGAGCAACAATAGTTTGAAAAGACATAAAGGTCCCACATATTACTTAAAGATGTTGGTCCTCTTACAATCGAAGAAGAAAGAAAATACAGTGAACATGATATGATCTACCTGGGAGCCAAAATAATTATATTTAAGGAAGATGCAAGGAGTAACTTCTCTAACATTTAATACTCAGTGTAAAATATCAATGAATCAAAAAACCTAGATGTTGTAGATGGTGAAGATTTTGTACCCTTGACCTCCACCCAGAAAGGAAAAGAGGTGGTTTGCATCTAAAAAATGCTCTCTTGTGCCCTGCTACATGCAGGCTCCATCAACTTCCATTGCATAACACCATTCTTGATCCTCTAGATTTGGGAAGTGCCACCCCCTTGCTCACTCCTACCTTCCTACCTTAAGCACTCACACAAAGTTGGTCGATAAACTTACTCAAAGTTGGTTGATACACTTACACACCCTAGATGCTCACTACAAACACAAACTTCCACACACAACCATAGGCTATGGAGATCATCCAAAACACTTGCATGCCATTGTATAACCAAAGGCACCACTGTATTATCATAAATGCAGCATGTAATAGGTGACCTAGATTTGAGTAATGTTAATTAATGTCAAGTAACTCCCTTTTATCTTCAAAGTCACCTTAAGAAGAGAGAGACTTGGTGAAATGGAGGACTTGTCGACCCATCTACACATTGCACACCATTAGTCCATTTACTAACTTGGTGAATATTTATATAGAGGTACCTACATAGGGGAGGTACCTACATAGGAGAGAGAGAGCCTCAAAGAATAAGGAGAACTAGGATCCAATGAGAAGAGATCACCAAGAGAAAAAGAAGGGGCCAAGGAAGAAAGATTGGCCAATGTTCACCAAGGGTAAATAGAACATCACAAGAAAAGAATCACACCCTTGGCCTCCACTTGTTTGAGATAGATGGAGTATGTGCTGGAGAGGGAGTGCTCACACATGACATCAGCACAAAGTGACTACTAAAAACCAAGTAGCCAATGGACAATGACCTCGTCCAATACATGCTTAATAAATGAAAAAGGAAATCCGTCCCTAAGGGTACTTTGGTTAAGGGGCTGAAAGTCCACCCAAATGCGGATCTTATTGCTTTTCTTCTTTGGAATGATGATAATGGGAAAAAGCCATTCTTAGTGTTTGATAGGAACAATGATGCCTACCTTCAAGCTTCTTCTTTATACCACCTTAGAGTAGTATGTAAACACCTTTCCTAATCAGTTGGTTGACCTCTTGAGAGGAATGCAATAGGTGCTAATGGAAGGATTGATGCCAAATAAATCTTGATAAGACCAAGCAAAGGCAGATTCATGATGATGTTGGGTTGAGAAAGTAGATACCTTGGACGATAGGGTTATCCCAAACCCAAAAAGGTACATGGATGGTGTGAGGCTCCTCAATAGATCTCATATTAGTTTGTGGACTTCATTGTCATAGGTGGACAGAGAGAGAAGCACCACTTGTGAATTTCCTAATGGAGAGGTAAGGGATCATTAATAGGAATAGAGTCAAGAGGGAAATCACCAATATGCTCCTAGGGCAGCTTGTAGAGGGTCCTCTTTGTGTTTGTACGTGGGTCACACATTACTCCTTATAATGACTATTAGGCAGGGGCCACAAGGGGTGGAGAAAATCATACATAGTCACTATATTTAGGGAGCCACAAGGGGTGAAGCAAGTCTGGTGTAATGCGACATGGAACTTTGGCTCCCCTATCATATTTTGATTGGTTGCTCGTGGCTAAAAGGTACCAAAGTAGTTAATGTTTGGGGCAAGGTAGACCTGATGATGCCCTTGCCAAATCATACGTTGCTAGTCTGTCTTAAAAGGCTTCCAATGAGGGGTTACCACGCACTCCTTTCCCCCCTATCCAATGTAGTCTATTGGCATTGGCTAGACGGTGTGTCCAAGATGAGTTTATTGCTCTTATGGTTGATTGAAATGCTCTTTTTAAAGTTTGGTTGCACCACCATCCAAACTTTAAAGAGGAATCTTAAAAGTCTGGCTGCACCACCATCCAAACTTTAAAGAGGAATCTTCAAAGTTTGGCCGCACCAACCTCAATGGAGGAACTTATTGAGATGGTGAGTTAAAGGGAGACAAATTTTCATGCCGTCAAAGTTTTTTGGCTACACAACCCTCAACTGAGGAACCTATTGAGACGATTAGTTTAGGGGAGCAAATTGCATTTTTGAGCCATTTTACTCTCCTTCCTAACGACTAAGGTTCAACAATCGAACCGAGTGATGCAAGAAGAAGAGAGGGAAAATTCTCAATTAATTGCATCCTAGAAGAGTATTATGCAAGAGACATTAAGCAAAATAGAAGAATTTATTAACACAATATATAGTAGTCACATCAATGGAGATATATAAGATTCCTAAGACACGATCACACAATAAAGGCTTGATGTGAGACCAGTATGGCATTTCTTAGTCAATCAAATCAAGCATACCCGTATATACTAAGAGGATGGAGTAGACCATAAGGGTGTCTCTACTATATAAGGTCGCAATAAGCTACACAAGCTATGCAAGATCATCTAGGCAAACTATGATCAATTATGTGTGAACTCTTGTCTCTAAGAGTGATCAAGAGGGCTTCTTTAGAATATTTCTCACCATGCTCACACAAATTACAATTGTAGAAGCATTTAAGCTAGGACTACATAAACCCAAACATCACCATCACCCATCACTTGTCCTTATTGGTGGCTACTTTTGACATGTGTTTTTTTGCTTTGTTTCATCAAAGAATCCTTGACTTGGTAGATTAGATCTAACCCCACATTGAGCCGACACAAATACCACCAGCATAGGACTTTGAGAAGGATTCTCCTCTATTATGTATCCTTCCACACTCCTCCACAAGCATTCACGAGCCTCTATAAGACTTCTAGAAGGATTCTCCTCTATTGTACATTCTTCCACACTCCTCCACATGCATCCACAAGCCTCCATAAGCTTGCCATGCATTTGCCATCTTATTCAAATAGAGTTACCAATCCATGTAGACAGATGGCCCACACCTAGTTTATGAATCATCACTAATTAAATGAAGAATTAGCACTAGCTCCCATACCAATGTAGGTATCATCTATTCATGTGGTATTTATGGTATAACAATCCATTCATTGTCATACCTAGCACATAATATTAAATAAAATTCCTTGGAATCCTTCATGTGAAATAAGATAATTGGAGCCATTAAATCATCACCGCGCCATTGAAGTGACCACCAAGCTATCAAGTTCACATATAAGCTTCCCATGGGAATTGTCATATCTTCCTAGTGAACATTACTAGCATACCAAAGATTGGGTCCCACATAGATAACACCACACATAAATATTGTATTATAATCAATAAGTCTCACAAAAGGAAAAATTTTGGTATTATAAGTCTATGGCATACCATCTATGTTACTGAAGGTCATCTCTCCCAAGAATGCTGCTTAAAACATTATTACAACTCTTTGTTGTACCATCTACCGTACTCAAGGTCATCTCCCCTGAGATTGCCCA
Organism: Cibotium barometz; assembly: GCF_041138505.1. Classification (NCBI taxonomy): domain Eukaryota; kingdom Viridiplantae; phylum Streptophyta; class Polypodiopsida; order Cyatheales; family Cibotiaceae; genus Cibotium; species Cibotium barometz. The sequence continues at coordinate 58,328,937 of NC_141057.1, read as the reverse complement.
TTAAAACATTATTGCTCTTTCTACAAAAAAGGGGGCCACAAAGATAAGGAATGCTTCTATCTTAAGGGGATTTAGCTAATGTAATAATAACCGTAATCTTCAACAACCCTCCTTCTAAAGAGTTTATTGACACACTCTCTTATGAAACTCCACCCATAGCTCCCTCCTCTCTGACATCCCAAGTATCCTTATCTGGTGTCTCCCACAAAGTACTTTTATCCTTTGTCGGCCACCTATCCCTCTCCCCTATATCCACCTTTGCTGTTGGTGTATGGAGTGACTTAGCCATCACCCCAATCCACCATAGTCCCTACCGCCCATGTAGCCCCACTCCATCCCAACCTCCTCCTATGGCTAGATCTCCTTGAATTGTCAATAGAGATTGCATCACATGGTTATTTATTTTATTTTATTTTATTTTTGGCAATAGTGATCATTTTCAGCAGTAATGAACACTTTGAAAATGCTCTCTTCCCCATGCTTACATTGTCCAAAGAGTTAAGACCATTTTACAAGGGATTAAGCGTCTGAAGCCTCTCTTATCCACTCCTACCCTGATGGTCACCATTATGGAGCCCATGGTCCCCTCATCTACTTAAGTTTGCAGATGACATGTTTGCATTTGTGATTTGCATACTTCATGTATTTCTCTTCAGATTTTTGAATATTCAGTTTTGCTAACTCATGAATTCGGTCAAAGTCTTTAACAAAAGAATATGCATCCTCTATAGAATGTGAAAGTCTAGTAATTGGAGTAGGCAAAGCCTTACCGTAGACTATTTTAAATGGTACTTTCTTAGTAGCAATATGAGGATAGTTATTATATGCGAATTGCAAAATATGTAAACACTTATCCCATTGCTTAGGCTGAGATGAGACATATGATCTAAGCAAATCAAGTATTGTGCTATTTGTTGCTTTGGTTTCATCCATTAGATTTAGGATAAAAAATAGTACAAAAAACACTACAAAACTTTCTATGTCTACCATAAACAATAATCCTTGGTGAACCATGATGCGAAAAAACTTGTTTAATGAAAACATCTGCAGCTTGATAAGCAGTCAATGTCTTTTTGCAAGAAATAAAGTAAGCATGTTTACTAGATCTACCTACCAGAGTCCCAATCATATCATTCTTTAGAAGTCAAAAGAAAACGAGTGATAAAGTGCATACTTATTTGTTCCCATGGTTCATTAGAAACAGGCAAAGGCATAAGCAAACCAAATCTCTTTTCTTTATAAATCTTAATCTTTTGACACACAACATATTCAGAAAAAAAACTCAGCAACATCTTTATGCATCGTAGGCCAAAAGAAATATTTGGTAACTATTTGCAAAGTGGATGACTATTCTTCAATAATAGCTTGCCTAAATGGTTGAGTGATGTATAATCTCTTTTGAAAGAAAAGAAAACCATCATCATAAGAATAATCAAAATAAGATAGCCAATAAATATCTTTCATCTTGCTATATGCATCATAAAAATCAAAATTATTTTTACATGTTTCCTTCATGTTATCAAAAGAAATGTATATAATAGTAGATATATTATTGATAGTATTAAAAGAAATACCTTCAATAGCAGATATATTATTTATTAATGGTAGGTCTCCTACTCAAAGCATCAGTAACAAAATGATCATGTCCAGGTTTATATTTAATATTGGCTTAAAACTTTGAATAAAAGATGCGTACTTAATATGTCTATTTGATATTAAAGGCTGTAAAAGTAAATGTTTCATACTTTGATCGGTTTTAATGATACACTCTCAGGTCCCTTAAGATAATGTTTCCAAAATATAAATGCATGAATAACATCAATCAATTCTCTATCAAAGTACTATGCTTAAGCTTAAATGGTTTCAATTTTAGACTTTCAAAAGTAATTGGATGATTATCTTACGTAAGTACAACACCAGTACCATGTCCACTAGCATCAGTTTACTACTACAAAGAATGTTCTAGAAAAATCAAAATTTTGAAATCCACACATATCGTTAGCTTTCCATTCTTCTAAACAAAGATTACAATAGAAGAAATTAAATTAAACCCTTATGAAAGAACCTTCAAGAAGCTTATCAATTTCTTCCTTTACCACTAAAGAAGATTATTAGTTTCTTACTTTACAACTAATGAGAAGGTAGAGGTCATGTGGTAGGCTCATTGCCTTACTGGTTATGCCCCATCCACCAAACCCACTCAGTGCTCCACCATTGTGACTTGATGATGTTTATAACCAGTTGCAAAGAAATGAGTATAAAAATGAAAAAGAGAAAGAAACCTTTTCCTTTCATAGTTAGTGAGATCACATTCTCTAACTAAATAGGCCAAAATCATTCTTAATATTTTCATTAGACAATGCCTATAATTTGGTGGCCCCACCTTCTCAAGTGCATGCAAGTCTACCTCAGTGTCTTTATCCATTTTTGTGTTCAAGTCACTTTCACTTATATATGCTTAAAGAGTTTACATACTCATCTTCCTCACTTTTCTCACTTTGTAAATCAACACTATTACAAGAAATAAAGATCTTCATTTTATGGGAATCTTACAAATGGTCATGCACTCTTCACTCTAGCATTGCCTTGCATAGACCCTCTTCAGCCAAGGCCTTCCAACTATATAGGATAGGAATTTTGAGTCCTTTTCATGATTTGGAAATCCAAGAGGTTTTACTCCCATGATAGAAAGCACCACATTAGTTATAACGCCTTTAGGTTTTACACTTTCTTTATTTGCCATCTCTAAGGTAGGATTAGACTTATGAGATGATTATTCTTAAGTCCCAATGTTTCCATTAAACCTTCAAAAATTACATGAACTAAAGAACTACCATCAACAAGAACATTATTTACATGCCAACCATTACATACCATATCAATCTAAGTAGACTAAATGTCTACTTCTACTTTGACTACTTAAGATGGTGTATCCCTCTATTCTTATTATTGTTTTTAGGTCCCAATGTTTCCATTAAACCTTCAAAAATTACATGAACTAAAGAAATACCATCAACAAGAACATTATTTACATGCCAACCATTACATAACATACCAATCTAAGTAGAATAAATGTCTACTTCTACTTTGACTACTTAAGATGGTGTATCCCTCTGTTCTTATGATTGTTCTTAAGTCCCTATGTTTTCCATTAAGCCTTCAAAAATGACATTTACTACTATAGAACTACCATCAGCAGGAACATTCTTTACATGCAACCCATTACATACCACGTCAGCTTAGGGACAATAGATGTCTACTTCCACTTTGAATAGTGGAGGTGATGCATCCCTCTGTCTCCTTCTTACATTGATGCCACTCCTCAACTCACTATACAAGGGAGAAGCCAATGTCTTTTAACTTGCTTATTTCACCCTTTTTCCTCATTTTCCACTTTCAAAGGCGCTTTTTCCTCTTCCACACCCTTACCATTCCTAGGTTTTTTCTTTGAGTAGACACAAAAACACCTTCACCTTCACCTTCACCTTTATCTTCAATAACAAGCATCTATCAAATTTATAAAATCAAAGGAAGGAAAAGCTCTCCTAGGACAATATCCTTTGTCTTGGAAGTCATACCACATTTTGCATGAAAAATTAGCAGGGCCAAAGTTTCTTACCATTTTTTATGCGTCTTTTTACCCCAGGTTTTCATGAGCTTGTAAGAGGTCAAGCCATCCTTGCTATGACTCAAGATACCACCATATCAAGTACATTAGAGATAGCTATGTGTGGTTATGGTTCATTAAAGGAAACCATGGTAGCAGTATTAGGACAAGGTGTGATCTTTGGTGTGGAAAAAAGTAGAAATACTTAGCTAAGTCTTTGGTTGATCCACGTCCTCCTCTTCAAGGCTGCATGCACTCTTGGCATATAACTATCTTTAAGAGTTTCCTTGAGTTTTTGGCAACTTCTTACTTCACCATTTGCCTTGTTTTTTACCTTAACCAAGAGATACAATTCTACAAAATCCACCCATCAATCCCAACCATAACTTATTTGGCTTCCTTGATTCTGGCTCTAGATGTTAATAGTGTTAAATGGAGTCTATCAAATTAGTAGCTCTTTTCACCATAGCCCTTCTCACAGAATCAAAACTTTGCGAGACTTCAATGAAAATCTGGTCATACTTTTACTCAAGAAGTAATTCATCCAATATAGTAGTGAAAAACTTTTCCCAATCCTTAAGCAATTCGTTATGCTTTCCCTATGCCCATTTGAGATCTCGCCTTTCCCCCCAAAAGAAAGGAAAATTTTAAATCCACTCAGACTTTCTATCACCATTGCTAATATATGATCTCTTAAAATTATACTTCTAGAACTTCCTCTGGGTTACCATAAAACATAGGAATTTTACCCATTTTGGCTTAGAGGAGGGGTGGGAAGAGAAAGAGTCAAGGGAATAACAAGTAAAGGTAGCCAAAATCCTCTAATACTCATACCCTATTGTCTTTCTCTAAGATACAAGGACATAATGCATCCCTCACTTGTAAGTCATCCTAACACATAGGACATATGATGTGTCAAATCCAAAACTCACACCCACATGACAGTATTATTACCCCTTTTAAACAAATGGTCCCTAATTATGTTATACAAGTAAGATAATAAATGCATAGGGGGCAATAATACATTTCTCTATCTTCACTCTCTCAAAAGAGGACTCGCATCATCACCAGAATATTGAAATGTGGACACCCCACATCCTCTTATACTCGAGAAGGGGAAGAATAAAGGGTCCAGTTGATTTTTGAATTTCTCTCCATCTCTTGGAACCAAAAAGAAAAACTATGAATTTTTTGAAAGAAAATCCTTTGGCTCACTAAAAGATTTATATACAACGTAAAAGATGGTTGAAATGATTGGTTGGGTTGTATAGGACGTTTTGGATGAAACTTGAAGACATGAATGGGTTTTTACCTCTCTTTACATGTGACATATCTCTCTTAGGATTTGATACTCATTATCTCTTATGGTTACAAGTTAAAGTTTTTAATTTGCATGCTCACACAAATTACAATTGTAGAAGCATTTAAGCTAGGACTACATAAACCCAAATGTCACCATCACCCATCACTTATCCTTCTTGGTGGCTACTTTTGCCATGTGTTTCTTTGCTTTATTTTATCAACAAGGAATCCTTGACTTGGTAGATTAGATCTAACCCCATATTGAGCCGACACAAATACCACCAGCATAGGACTTTGAGAAGGATTCTCGTCTATTATGTATCCTTCCACACTCCCTCCACAAGCATTCACAAGCCTCTGTAGGACTTCTAGAAGGATTCTCCTCTATTATGCATCCTTCCACACTCCTCCACATGCATCTTATTCAAATAGAGTTACCAATCCATGTAGACATATGGCCCACACCTAGTTTATGAATCATCATTAATTAAATAAAGAATTAGCACTAGTTCCCATACCAATGTAGTTATCATCTATTCATATGGTATTTATGAATAACAATCCATTCATTCTCATACCTAGCACATAATATTAAATAAACTTCCTTGGAATCCTTCATGTGAAATAAGATAATTGGAGCCATTAAATCATCACCAAGCCATTGAAGTGGCCACCAAGCTATCAAGTTCACATATAAGCTTCTCATGGGAATTGTCATATCTTCCTAGAGTGCACATTACTAGCATACCAAAGATCGGGTCCCACATGGATAACACCACACATAAATATTATATTATAATCAATAAGTCTCACAAAAGGAAAAATTTTGGTATTATAAGTCTATGGCATACCGGTAATCTATGGTACTGAGGGTCATCTCTCCCAAGAATGCTCCCTTAAAACATTATTACAAGTCTTTGTTGTACCATCTACTGCACTCAAGGTCATCTCCCCTAAGATTGCCCATTAAAACATTATTGCTCTTTCTACAAAAAAGGGGGCCACAAAGATAAGGAATGCTTCTATCTTAAGGGGATTTAGCTAATGTAACAATAACTGTAGCAACCACCCTCGATCTTCAAAAACAACCCTCTTGCTAAGGAGTTTATTGACATACCTTCCACTACTGTTTCTCCATCGACTACTACAATGGAGCCCATGTATGAACCCGCATTTTATGTTGCAGCTCCCCAACCCTATGCGGTCACCTTGCCATCCACACTCTCTTATGAAACTCCTCCCATAGCTCCATCCTCTCCGCCGACATCCCAAGTATCCTTTTCACTGGTGTCTGCCATAAAGTACTTTTATCCTCCGTCGGCCACCCATCCCTCGCCCCCGTGTTGCTGCTGGTTTATGTAGTGACCTAGCCGTCACCCCAATCCACCATAGTCCCTAGTAGCACCACTCCATCCCAACCTCCTCCTATGGTGGCTAGATCTCCTTGAGTTGTCAATCGAGGTTGCATCACACGGCGAATTATTTTGTTTTTTTTTTGGGCAACAGAGGTCATTTTCAGCAGTAATGAACTCTTCCCCAAAAGGCTCTTCCCCATGATTACATTGTCCAAAGGGTTAAGACCATTTCACAAGGGATTAATCGTCTGAAGCCTCTCTTACCAACTCCTACCTTGATGGTCACCATTATGGAGGCCATGGTCCCCTCATCTGCTTAAGTAGTACTAGAGCTAGTCATTGTCACATGTTCTCAGGGTGTGCACTCCCAAACCATCTTCTTAAAATGAAACCATGAACGTACTTCTGAACCATCTTCCTTAAATGCACCCATGAACATTGGGGTGGTGGAACATGTGTAACTTAAGGCCCTCCACAAGCTCATGACTACCCCCACCCATGGAGCCATCTCCTACTCCTACTCCTCCACCAACCCCCATACCTCCCTACTCCAACACCCCAAAGTGGCACTTCCTTGACTACATCTGTATGGGCCACCTTCCTATATCCATTTTTGTGAACAAAAATACCCCTCTCCCAACCCTATGCATTGAACTCATAAGAAATGAAATCTCTTCATTAGTGGTCATCCCTCTTCTCCAGCGATTCCAATTCAAAGGGACATTCCATCCATTAGTAGTAGTGGTGGACATGTATGACACTTGTAGTGATGGGTGTGGTGTGATGGGTGTGACACCACACCCCTATCTTCCAATAAAGCCAAACTTCCCCCACAATGGCTAATCATTTTAGAGTCTTCCAATCTTAATATTTGTCAAAGGCACCCCCTTGCATAGACCCTCTTCAGCCAAGGCCTTCCAAGTATATAGGATAGGAATTTTGAGTCCTCTTCATGATTTGGAAATCCAAGGAGGTTTACTCCCATGATAGAAACCACCACATTAGTAATAACACCTTTAGGTTTTACACTTTCTTTATTTGCCATCTCTAAGGTAGGATTAGACTTATGAGATGATTACTCTTAAGTCCCAATGTTTCCATTAAACCTTCAAAAATTACATGAACTAAAGAACTACCATCAACAAGAACATTATTTACATGCCAACCGTTACATACCATATCAACCTAAGTAGAATAAATGTCTACTTCTACTTTGACTACGTAAGATGGTGTATCCCTCTGTTCTTATGATTGTCTTTAGGTCCCAATGTTTCCATTAAACCTTCAAAAATTACATAAACTAAAGAACTACTATCAACAAGAACATTATTTACATGCCAACCATTACATAACATACCAATCTAAGTAGAATAAATGTCTACTTCTACTTTGACTACTTAAGATGGTGTATCCCTCTGTTCTTATGATTGTTCTTAATTCCCAATGTTTTCCATTAAGCCTTCAAAAATGACATTTACTGCTGTAGAAGTACCATCAGCAAGAACATTCTTTACATGCAACCCATTACATACCATGTCATCTTAGGGACAATAGATGTCTACTTCCACTTTGACTAGTGGAGGTGATGCATCCCTCTGTCTCCTTCTTACATTGATGCAACTCCTCAACTCACTATACAAGGGAGAAGCCAATGTCTTTTAACTTGCTTATTTCACCCTTTTTTCTCATTTTCCACTTTCAAAGGGGCTTTTTCCTCTTCCACACCCGTACCATTCCTAGGTTTCTTCTCTTGAGTAGACACAAAAACACCTTCACCTTCACCTTCACCTTCACCTTTACCTTCACCTTTATCTTCAATAACAAGCATCTATCAAATTTATAGAATCAAAGAAAGGAAAATCTCTCCTAGGACAATATCCTTTGTCTTGGAAGTCATACCACATTTTGCATGAAAAATTAGCAGGGCCAGAATTTCTTACCATTTTTCATGCATCTTTTTACCCCAAGTTTTCATGAGCTTGTAAGAGGTCAAGCCATCCTTGCTATGACTCAAGATACCATATCAAATGCATTAGAGATAGCTATGTGTAGTTATGGTTCATTAAAGGCGACAATGGTAGGAGTATTAGGACAAGGTGTGATCTTTGGTGTGGAAAAAAGTAGAAATACTTAGCTAAGTCTTTGTTTGATCCATGTCCTCCTCTTCAAGGCTACATGCACTCTTGGCATCTAACTATCTTTAAGGATTTCCCTAAGTTTTTGGCAACTTCTTACTTCACCATTTGCCTTGTTTTTTACCTTAACCTAGAGATAAAATTCTACAAAATCCTTCCATCAATCCCAACCATAACTTATTTGGCTTCCTTGATTCTGGCTCTAGATGTTAATAGTGTTAAATGGAGTCTATCAAATTAGTAGCTCTTTTCACCATAGCCCTTCACAGAATCAAAACTTTGCGAGACTTCAATGAAAATCTGGTCATACTTTTACTCAAGAAGTAATTCATCCAATATAGTAGTGAAAAACTTTTCCCAATCCTTAAGCAATTCGTTATGCTTTCCCTATGCCCATTTGAGATCTCGCCTTTCCCCCAAAAAGAAAGGAAAATTTTAAATCCACTCAGACTTTCTATCACCATTGCTAATATATGATCTCTTAAAATTATACTTCTAGAACTTCCTCTGGGTTACCATAAAACATAGGAATTTTACCCATTTTGGCTTAGAGGAGGGGTGGGAAGAGAAAGAGTCGAGGGAATAACAAGTAAAGGTATTCAAAATCCACTAATACTCATACCCTATTGTCTTTCTCTAAGATACAAGGACATAATGCATCCCTCACTTGTAAGTCATCCTAACACATAGGACATATGATGTGTCAAATCCAAAACTCACACCCACATGACAGTATTATTACCCCTTTTAAACAAATGGTCCCTAATTATGTTATACAAGTAATATCAATAATAAATGCATAGAGGGCAATAATACATTTCTCTATCTTCACTCTCTCAAAAGAGGACTCGCATCATCACAAAAAATATTGAAATGTGGACACCCCACATCCTCTTATACTCGAGAAGGGGAAGAATAAAGGGTCCAGTTGATTTTTGAATTTCTCTCCATCTCTTGGAACCAAAAAGAAAAACTATGCATTTTTTGAAAGAAAATCCTTTGGCTCACTAAAAGATTTATATACAACGTAAAAGATGGTTGAAATGATTGGTTGGGTTGTATAGGACGTTTTGGATGAAACTTGAAGACATGAATGGGTTTTTACCTCTCTTTACATGTGACATATCTCTCTTAGGATTTGATACTCATTATCTCTTATGGTTGCAAGTTAAAGTTTTTAATTTGCATGCTCACACAAATTACAATTGTAGAAGCATTTAAGCTAGGACTACATAAACCCAAATGTCACCATCACCCACCATCACTTGTCCTTCTTGTTGGCTACTTTTGCCATGTGTTTCTTTGCTTTATTTTATCAAGGAATCCTTGACTTGGTAGATTAGATCTAACCCCACATTGAGCTGACACAAATACCACCAGCATAGGACTTTGAGAAGGATTCTCGTCTATTATGTATCCTTCCACACTCCCTCCACAAGCATTCACAAGCCTCTGTAGGACTTCTAGAAGGATTCTCCTCTATTATGCATCCTTCCACACTCCTCCACATGCATCTTATTCAAATAGAGTTACCAATCCATGTAGACATATGGCCCACACCTAGTTTATGAATCATCATTAATTAAATAAAGAATTAGCACTAGTTCCCATACCAATGTAGTTATCATCTATTCATATGGTATTTATGATATGACAATCCATTCATTCTCATACCTAGCACATAATTTTAAATAAACTTCCTTGGAATCCTTCATGTGAAATAAGATAATTGGAGCCATTAAATCATCACCAAGCCATTGAAGTGGCCACCAAGCTATCCAGTTCACATATAAGCTTCTCATGGGAATTGTCATATCTTCCTAGAGTGAACATTACTAGCATACCAAAGATCGGGTCCCACATGGATAACACCACACATAAATATTATATTATAATCAATAAGTCTCACAAAAGGAAAAATTTTGGTATTATAAGTCTATGGCATACCGGTAATCTATGGTACTGAGGGTCATCTCTCCCAAGAATGCTCCCTTAAAACATTATTACAAGTCTCTGTTGTACCATCTACTGCACTCAAGGTCATCTCCCCTAAGATTGCCCATTAGAACAGTATTGCTCTTTCTACAAAAAAGGGGGCCACAAAGATAAGGAATGCTTCTATCTTAAGGGGATTTAGCTAATGTAACAATAACTGTAGCAACCACCCTCGATCTTCAAAAACAACCCTCTTGCTAAGGAGTTTATTGACACACCTTCCACTATTGTTTCTCCATCGACTACTACAATGGAGCCCATGTATGAACCCGCATTTTATGTTGCAGCTCCCCAACCCTATGTGGTCACCTTGCCATCCACACTCTCTTATGAAACTCCTCCCATAGCTCCATCCTCTCCGTCGACATCCCAAGTATCCTTTTCACTGGTGTCTCCCATAAAGTACTTTATCCTCCGTCGGCCACCTATCCCTCTCCCCCGCATGCACCTTTGCTGCTGGTGTATGTAGTGACCTAGCCGTCACCCCAGTCCACCATAGTCGCTATGGCCTATGTAGCACCACTCCATCCCAACCTCCTCCTATGGTGGCTAGATCTCCTTGAGTTGTCAATCGAGGTTGCATCACACGTCTAATTATTTTTTTTTTTGGGCAATAGTGGTCATTTTCAGCAGTAATGAACTCTTCCCCAAAAGGCTCTTCCCCATGATTACATTGTCCAAAGGGTTAAGACCATTTTACAAGGGATTAATCATCTAAAGCCTCTCTTACCAACTGTTGTCCTACCCTGATGGTCACCATTATGGAGGCCATGGTCCCCTCATCTACTTAAGTAGTACTAGAGCTAGTCATTGTCACATGTTCTCAGGGTGTGCACTCCCAAACCATCTTCTTGAAATAAAACCATGAACGTACTTCCGAACCATCTTCCTTAAATGCACCCATGAACATTGGGGTGGTGGAACATGTATAACTTGAGGCCCTCCACAAGCTCATGACTACCCCACCCATGGAGACATCTCCTACTCCTACTCCTCCACCAACCCCCATGCCTCCCTACTCCAACACCCCAAAGTGGCACTTCCTTGACTACATCTGTATGGGCCACCTTCCTATATCCATTCTTGTGACAAAAATACCCCTCTCCCAACCCTATGCATTGAACTCATAAGAAATGAAATCTCTTCAACTCATGTTTAGTGGTCATCCCTCTTCTCTAGCGATTCCAATTCAAAGGGACATTCCATCCAGTAGTAGTAGTGGTGGACATGTATGACACTTGTAGTGGTGGGTGTGACACCACACCCCTATCTTCCAATGAAGCCAAACTTCCCCCATGATGGCTAATCATTTTAGAGTCTTCCAATCTTAATATTTGTCAAAGGCACCAAGATCCCCGGTGTCATTGTCGATGGTGGCTCTAACATCAACATATTGCCTGAGGCCACGACCATCATGCTTTGAATCTCTCCCTCACAGATCCACCTCCCTTTATTCTTTATATTTCTAACCAAAGAGACATGATGCCCCTTGGTGGTGGGCACCATGAAAGGTGAATCTTCTCAAATTGAAGCATTAAATTGGAATTGATATTGAATGACTCTCAATACCACCGGTTAAGGGTTCCTTAACATCTTTGTCACATCGAGGTGGTTGCTCTAATCCAACGGGTGGTGCAATCTCTCTTGCGGAGATCGTGTGGGATCTCCATGGGATACGATCGCATTGGTAGCCTAATCACTCAAGCAAGAGGGAAGCATGAGAGAACAAGTGATTAGAACTAATCACTCCCAAATCCTAACCCTAAGCACACCACACATGCTAGATTAGAGTTACAAGAGAGAGAGAGAGAGAGAGAGAGAGAGAGAGAGAGAGAGAGAGAGAGAGAAAGAGAAAACACAACTTCTATTACACGAATAGGAGAATCTGTTACAAAAAAGAGAAATTGGTTTTTATAGTTCCAAGCCATTTCCAACTAAGCCGCCTGGGAGTAAGTGACCCGGGGTTCCCAAAACATAGTTACAAGGCTCTTCTCTATGGTTTGGCCAACTGACCAAGATCCTCTTGTCTGTCCTTCAAAGCTCAATACTTGGGAGCATCTTTAGGGCGTTTCCCTCATTGTCTGTCCTGCAAAGCTCAATACTTGGGAGCATCTTTAGGGCGTTTCCCTCATCAAATGATATGATTTGCAATATAGTACCAGTGTCCATTACATGAGTGTATAGACATAGCTGTCCTCGTAAGAATGGGTTAGCCAATATATGGTTTAACAACTTCAATAACTACATATCAAATAGGCTTGGTGCAAGCCTTGAGTCGACATTATTGCGAATGAAATTACTAGCTCTTAGCAAACTAGATTTTCCCAAGAAAGGCAATGCAATAAAGAAGATAAGAGCAACAATAGTTTGAAAAGACATATTTGAAAAGACATAAAGGTCCCACATATTACTTAAAGATGTTGGTCCTCTTACAATCAAAGAAGAAAGAAAATACAGTGAACATTATATGATCTACCTAGAAGCCAAAATAATTATATTTGAGGAAGATGCAAGGAGTAACTTCTCTAACATTTAATACTCATGTGTAAAATACCAATGAATCAAAAAACCCAGATGATGTAGATGGTGAAGGTTTTGCACCCTTGACCTCCACGCACAAAGGAAAAGAGGTGGTTTGCATGTAAAAGATGCTCTCTTGTGCCCTGCTACATGCAGGCTCCATCAACTTCCATTGCATAAAACCATTGTTGATCCTCTAGATTTGGGAAGTGCCACCCCCTTGCTCACTCCTACCTTTCTACCTTAAGCACTCACACAAAGTTGGTCGATAAACTTACTCAAAGTTGGTTGATACACTTACACACCCTAGATGCTCACTACAAACACAAACTTCCACACACAACCATAGGCTATGGAGATCATCCAAAACACTTGCATGCCACTGTATTATCATAAATGCAGCATGTAATAGGTGACCTAGATTTGAGTAATGTTAATTAATGTCAAGTAACTCCCTTTTATCTTCGGAGTCACCTTAAGAAGAGAGAGATGGAGAGGGGATTACAATCCTAATAGAATCTACCTAGAACGGCAACCATCTTGAGAAGCAAATATAATGAGGAGAAGTCCCATACATGAATGCAACCCAAGGATGGCCTCCTAACGATGAGAGATTTATTGGAAGAAGAAGACAGCCTACTAGACAAGAAGATGGCCATGGTGCACATACATGTTGGTGGTCAAGAGACTTGGGGGAGTCGATGATCAGAGACGTTGACAACTAGATAAGTCAACAAGGGAAAACGGGGCTGAGGGAATTAGCAGGGTTGAGGAAGTTGGCTGAAGAAGTTAGCAATCAAGAGGTTAAAGATCGAGGAAGATGCCTAGAGAAGTCAAAGACTAGGGACTTGGTGGTCAAGGACATTGATGTTGGGCAAGAGGCTAGGACTTGGTGGTTAAGGAAGTCGATGGTAGCCTTGGGACTTGACATTCAAGGAAGTTAAGCAACAAAGAACTCAATGGGCAAGTCAGCGACGGTTGAAAACTTGGTATTAGTCAAGGAAGTTGGTGCCAAAGGAATAGCTAGCCAAGGAACTCGATGAAATGGAGGACTTGTCGACCCATCTACACATTGCACACCATTACTCCATTTACTAACTTGGTGAATATTTATATAGAGGTACCTACATAGGAGAGGTATCTACATAGGAGAGAGGGAGCCTCAAAGAAGAAGGAGAACTAGGATCCAATGAGAAGAGATCACCAAGAGAAAAAGAAGGGGCCAAGGTAGAAAGATTGGCCAATGTTCACCAAGGGTAAATAGAACATCACAAGAAAAGAATCACACCCTTGGCCTCCACACGTTTTAGATAGATGGAGTATGTGCTGGAGCCCTGAGTGGTCACACATGACATCAGCACAAAGTGACTACTAAAACCCAAGTAGCCAATGGACAATGACCTCGTCCAATACATGCTTAATAAATGAAAAAGGAAATCCGTCCCTAATGGTACTTTGGTTAAGGGGCTGAAAGTCCACCCAAATGCGGATCTTATTGCTTTTCTTCTTCGGAATGATGATAATGGGAAAAGGCCATTCTTAGTGTTTGATAGGAACAATGATGCCTACCTCCATCATCTTATCAAGCTTCTTCTTTATACCACCTTAGAGTAGTATGTAAACACCTTTCCTAATCAGTTGGTTGACCTCTTGAGAGGAATGCAATAGGTGCTAATGGAAGGATTGATGCCAAATAAATATTGATAAGACCAAGCAAAGGCAGATTCATGATGATGTTGGGTTGAGAAAGTAGATACCATGTCCAAGGTGATAGGGTTATCCCAAACCCAAAAAGGTACATGGATGGTGTGAGACTCCTCAATAGATCTCATATTAGTTTGTGGACTTCATTGTCATAGGTGGACAGAGAGAGAAGCACCACTTGTGAACTTCCTAATGGAGAGGTAAGGGATCATTAATAGGAATAGAGTCAAGAGGGAAATCACCAATATGCTCCTAGGGCAGCTTGTAGAGGGTCCTCTTTGTGTTTGTACATGGGTCACACATTACTCCTGATGATGACTATTAGGGAGGGGCTACAAGGGGTGAAGAAAGTCAGGTGTAATGCAACATGGAACTTTGGCTCCCGTAAACTAATCGTCTCAATAGGTTCCTCAGTTGAGGGTTGTGTAGCCAAAAAACTTTGACGGCATGGAAATTTGTCTCCCTTTAACTCACCATCTCAATAAGATCCTCCATTGAGGTTGGTGCAGCCAAACTTTGAAGATTCCTCTTTAAAGTTTGGATGGTGGTGCACGCCAGACTTTTAAGATGGATGGTGGTGCAACCAAACTTTAAAGAGCATTTCAATCAACCATAAGAGCAATAAACTCATCTTGGACACACCATCTAGCTAATGCCAAAAGACTACATTGGATAGGGGGGAAAGGAGTGCGTGGTAACCCCTCGTTGGAAGCCTTTTAAGATGGAGTAGCAACGTATGATTTGGCAAGGGCATCATCTGGTCTACCTTGCCCCAAACATTAACTACTTTGTTAGCTCTTAGCCACGAGCAACCAATCAAAATATGATAGGCCGCTTTAGTCAGTGGTAGATTTAATACCATGAAAACCATGAAAGTTGTGAGACCATAGATTCAAGAAAATGTTGCACAAGGCCAAGGGGCATCATGTCTCTTTGGTTAGAAATATAAAGAATAAAGGGAGGTGGATCTGTGAGGGAGAGATTCAAAGCATGATGGTCGTGGCCTCAGGCAATATGTTGATGTTAGAGCCACCATCGACAATGACACCGCCGGGGATCTTGGTGCCTTTGACAAATATTCAGATTGGAAGACTCTAAAATGATTAGCCATCGTGGGGGAAGTGCAGCACAGTTTGGCTTCATTGGAAGATAGTGGTGTGGTGTCACACCCACCACTACAAGTGTCATACATGTCCACCACTACTAGTACCGGATGGAATGTCCCTTTGAATTGGAATCACTAGAGAAGAGGGATGACCACTAAACATGAGTTGAAGAGATTTCATTTCTTATGAGTACAATGCATAGGGTTGGGAGAGGGGTATTTTTGTCACAAGAATGGATATAGGAAGGTGGCCCATATAGATGTAGTCAAGGAAGTGCCACTTTGGGGTGTTGGAGTAGGGAGGTATGGGGGTTGGTGGAGGAGTAGGAGTAAGACATGGCTCCATGGGTGGGTACTCATGAGCTTGTGGAGGGCCTCAAGTTACACATGTTCATGGGTGCATTTAAAGAAGATGGTTCGGAAGTACGTTCATGGTTTCATTTCAAGAAGATGGTTTGGGAGTGCACACCCTGAGAACATGTGACAATGACTAGCTCTAGTACTACTTAAGTAGATGAGGGGACCATGGCCTCCATAATGGTGACCATCAGGGTAGGAGTTGGTAAGAGAGGCTTTAGACGATTAATCCCTTGTAAAATGGTCTTAACCCTTTGGACAATGTAATCATGGGGAAGAGCCTTTTGGGGAAGAGTTCATTACTGCTGAAAATGACCACTGTTGCCCCAAAAAAAAAATTTAGCCGTGTGATGCAACCTCGATTGACAACTCAAGGAGATCTCGCCACCATAGGAGGAGGTTGGGATGGAGTGGGGCTACATAGGCCATAGGGACTATGGTGGATTGGGGTGACGGCTAGGTCACTACATACACCAACAGCAAAGGTGCATACGGGGGAGAGGGATAGGTGGCCGACGGAGGATAAAAGTACTTTATGGGAGACACCAGTGAAAAGGATACTTGGGATGTCGGTGGAGAGGATGGAGCTATGGGAGGAGTTTCATAAGAGAGTGTGGATGGCAAGGTGACCGCATAGGGTTGGGGAGCTGCAACATAAAATGCGGGTTCATACATGGGCTCCATTGTAGTAGTCGATGGAGAAACAGTAGTGGAAGGTGTGTCAATAAACTCCTTAGCAAGAGGGTTGTTGAAGATCAAGGGTGGTTGCTACAGTTATTGTTACATTAGCTAAATCCCCTTAAGATAGAAGCACTCCTTATCTTTGTGGCCCGCTTTTTTGTAGAAAGACCAATAATGTTTTAATGGGCAATCTTAGGGGAGATGACCTTGAGTGCAGTAGATGGTACAACAGAGACTTGTAATAATGTTTTAAGGGAGCATTCTTGGGAGAGATGACCCTCAGTACCATAGATGGTATGCCATAGACTTATAATACCAAAATTTTTCCTTTTGTGAGACTTATTGATTATAATATAATATTTATGTGTGGTGTTATCCATGTGGGACCCGATCTTTGGTATGCTAGTAATGTTCACTCTAGGAAGATATGACAATTCCCATGAGAAGCTTATATGTGAACTTGATAGCTTGGTGGCCAATTCAATGGCTTGGTGATGATTTAATGGCTCCAATTATCTTATTTCACATGAAGGATTCCAAGGAAGTTTATTTAATATTATGTGCTAGGTATGAGAATGAATGGATTGTTATGTCATAAATACCATATGAATAGATGATAACTACATTGGTATAGGAACAAGTGCTAATTCTTTATTTAATTAATGATGATTCATAAACTAGGTGTGGGTTATATGTCTACATGGATTGGTAACTCTATTTGAATAAGATGCATGTGGAGGAGTGTGGAAGGATGCATAATAGAGGAGAATCCTTCTAGAAGTCCTACAGAGGCTTGTGAAAGCATGTGGAGGATTGTGGAAGGATACATAATAGAGGAGAATCCTTCTCAAAGTCCTATGTTGGTGGTATTTGTGTCAGCTCAATGTGGGGTTAGATCTAATCTACCAAGTCAAGGATTCATCGATAAAATAAAGCAAAGAAACACATGGCAAAAGTAGCCACCAAGAAGGACAAGTGATGGGTGATGGTGATATTTGGGTTTATGTAGTCCTAGCTTAAATGCTTCTACAATTGTAATTTGTGTGAGCATGCAAATTAAAAACTTTAAATTGTAATTATAAGAGATAATGAGTATCAAATCCTAAGAGAGATATGTCATATGTAAAGAGAGGTAAAAACCCATTCATGTCTTCAAGTTTCATCCAAAACATCCTAGACAACCCAACCAATCATTTCAACCATCTTTTATGTTGTATATAAATCTTTTAGTGAGCCAAAGGATTTTCTTTCAAAAAATGCATAGTTTTTCTTTTTGGTTCCAAGAGATGGAGAGAAATTCAAAAATCAACTGGACCCTTTATTCTTCCCCTTCTTGAGTATAAGAGGATGTGGGGTGTCCACATTTCAATATTCTTGTGATGATGCAAGTCCTCTTTTGAAGAAAGAGGACTCGCATCATCACAAGAATATTTAAATGTGAGAGTGAAGAAGGAGAAATGTATTATTTCCCTCTATGTATTTATTATCTTATTTGTAAAACATAATTAGGGACCATTTGTTTAAAAGGGGTAATAATACTGTCATGTGGGTGTGAGTTTTGGATTTGACACATCATATGTCCTATGTGTTAGGATGACTTACAAGTGAGGGATGCATTATGTCCTTGTATCTTAGAGAAAGACAATAGGGTATGAGTATTAGTGGATTTTGGCTACCTTTACTTGTTATTCCCTTGACTCTTTCTCTTCCCACCCCTCCTCTAAGCCAAAATGGGTAAAATTCCTATGTTTTATGGTAACCCAGAGGAAGTTCTAGAAGTATAATTTTAAGAGATCATATATTAGCAATGGTGATAGAAAGTCTGAGTGGATTTAAAACTTTCCTTTCTTTTTGGGGGAAAGGCGAGATCCCAAATGGGCATAGGGAAAGCATAACGAATTGCTTAAGGATTGGGAAAAGTTTTTCACTACTATATTGCATGAATTACTTCTTGAGTAAAAGTATGACCAGATTTTCATTGAAGTCTCGCAAAGTTTTGATTCTATGAAGGGCTATCGTGAAAAGAGCTACTAATTTGATAGACTCCATTTAACACTATTAACATCTAGAGCCAGAATCAAGGAAGCCAAATAAGTTATGGTTGGGATTAATGGTTCAGGTAAAAAACAAGGCAAATGGTGAAGTAAGAAGTTGCCAAAAACTTAGGGGAATCCTTAAAGATAGTTATATGCCAAGATGCTTACAACCTTGAAGAGGAGGACGTGGATCAACCAAAGACTTAGCTAAGTATTTCTACTTTTTTCCACACCAAAGATCACACCTTGTCCTAATACTCCTAACATGGTTGCCTTTAATGAACCATAACCACACATAGCTATCTCTAATGCACTTGATATGGTGGTATCTTGAGTCATAGCAAGGATGGCTTGACCTCTTACAAGCTCATGAAGGCGTTATAACTAATGTGGTGGTTTTTATCATGGGAGTAAAACCTCCTTGGATTTCCAAATCATGAAGAGGACTCAGAATTCCTATCCTATATACTTGGAAGGCCTTGGCTGAAGAGGGTCTATGCAAGGCAATGCTAGAGTGAAGAGTGCATGACCATTTGTAAGATTCCCCATAAAATGAAGATCTTTATTTCTTGTAATAGTGTTGATTCACAAAGTGAGAAAAGTGAGGAAGATGATGAGTATGTCAACTCTTTAAGCATATATAAGTGAAAGTGACTTGAACACAAAAATGGATAAAGACACTGAGGTAGACTTGCATGCACTTGAGGTAACTCCAAAGGTGGGGCCACCAAATTATAGGCATTGTCTAATGAAAATATTAAGAATGATTTTGGCCTATTTAGTTAGATAATGTGATCTCACTAACTATGAAAGGAAAAGGTTTCTTTCTCTTTTTCAATTTTATACTCATTTCTTTGCAGCTGGTCATAAACATCATCAAGGCCACAATGGTGGAGCACTGTGGGTTTGGTGGATGGGAGCCCTGCTAATTTTTCTTGCAAAATGTGGTATGACTTCCAAGACAAAGGATATTGTCCTACGAGAGCTTCTCCTTCCTTTGATTCTATAAATTTGATAGATGCTTATTATTGAAGATAAAGGTGAAGGTAAAGGTGAAGGTGAAGGTGAACGTGTTTTTGTGTCTACTCAAGAGAAGAAACCTAGGAATGGTAAGGGTGTAGAAGAGGAAAAAGCCCCTTTGAAAGTGGAAAATGAGGAAAAAGTGTGAAATAAGCAAGTTAAAAGACATTGGCTTCTCCCTTGTATAGTGAGTTGAGGAGATGCATCACCTCCACTAGTCAAAGTGGAAGTAGACATCTATTGTCCCTAAGCTGACGTGGTATGTAATGGGTTGCATGTAAAGTATGTTCTTGCTGATGGTAGTTCTACAGCAGTAAATGTCATTTTCGAAGGCTTAATGGAAAACATTGAGACTTAAGAACAATCATAAGAACAGAGGGATACACCATCTTAAGTAGTCAAAGTAGAAGTAGACATTTATTCTACTTAGATTGGTATGGTATGTAATGGTTGGCATGTAAATAATGTTCTTGTTGATGGTAGTTCTTTAGTGTATGTAATTTTTGAAGGTTTAATGAAAACATTGGGACTTTAGCTAAAAACAATCATAAGAACAAAGGGATACACCATCTTAAGATTCCCCATAATAGTGTTGATTTACAAAGTGAGAAAAGTGAGGAAGATGATGAGTATGTAAACTCTTTAAGCATATATAAGTGAAAGTGACTTGAAATGAAGATCTTTATTTCTTGTAATAACTAGTGTTGATTTTCAAAGTGATTTTCTCGTAATAGTATGTAAACTCGTTAAGCATATATAAGTGAAAGTGACTTGAACACAAAAATAGATAAAGACACTGAGATAGACTTGCATGCACTTGAGGTAACTCCAAAGGTAGGGCCACCAAATTATAGGCATTGTCTAATGAAAATAGTAAGAATGATTTTGGCCTATTTAGTTAGAGAATGTTATCTCACTAACTATGAAAGGAAAAGGTTTCTTTCGCTTTTCATTTTTATACTCATTTCTTTGCAACTAGTTGGTCATAAACATCATCAAGTCACAATGGAGCACTGAGTGGGTTTGGTAGATGGGGCATAACCAGTAAGGCAATGAGCCTACCACATGACCCCTAACTTCTCATTAGTTGTAAAGTAAGAAACTAATAATCTTCTTAAGTGGTAAAGGAAGAAATTGATAAGCTTCTTGAAGTTGGGTTTATTCTTCTTTCATAAGGGTTTAATTTAATTTCTCCTATTGTAATCTTTGTTTAGAAGAACGGAAAGCTAACAATATGTGTGGATTTCAAAATTTTGATTTTTCTAGAACATTCTTTGTAGTAGTAAACTGATGCTAGCGGACATGGTATTGGTGTTGTACTTACGTAAGATAATCATCCGATTGCTTTTGAAAGTCTAAAATTGAAACCATTTAAGCTTAAGCATAGTACTTTGTTAGAGAATTGATTGATGTTATTCATGCATTTATATTTTGGAAAGATTATCTTAAGGGACCTGAGAGTGTATCATTAAAACCGATCAAAGTATGAAACATTTACTTTTACAGCCTTTAATATCAAATAGACATATTAAGTGCGCATCTTTTATTCAAAGTTTTTAGCCAATATTAAATATAAACCTGGACATGATCATTTTGTTACTGATGCTTTGGGTAGGAGACCTACCATTAATAAATAATATATCTGCTATTGAAGGTATTTCTTTTAATACTATCAATAATATATCTACTATTATAGACATTTCTTCGTATAACATGAAGGAAACATGTAAAAATAATTTTAATTTTTATGATGCATATAACAAGATGAAAGATATTTATTGGCTATCTTATTTTGATTATTCTTATGATGATGGTTTTCTTTTCTTTCAAAAGAGATTATACATCACTAAACCATTTAGGCAAGCTATTATTGAAGAATAGTCATCTACTTTGCAAATAGTTACCAAATATTTCTTTTGGCCTACGATGCATAAAGATGTTGCTGAGTTTTTTTTCTGAATATGTTGTGTGTCAAAAGATTAAGATTCATAAAGAAAAGAGATTTGGTTTGCTTATGCCTTTGCCTGTTTCTAATGAATTATGGGAACAAATAAGTATGGACTTTACCACTTGTTTTCCTTTGACTTCTAAAGAATGATATGATTGGGACTCTGGTAGATAGTCTAGTAAACATGCTTACTTTATTTCTTGCAAAAAGACATTGACTGCTTATCAAGCTGCACATGTTTTCATTAAACAAGTTTTTTCGCATCATGGTTCACCAAGGATTATTGTTTATGGTAGACATAGAAAGTTTTGTAGTGTTTTT
Source organism: Cibotium barometz (assembly GCF_041138505.1). Classification (NCBI taxonomy): domain Eukaryota; kingdom Viridiplantae; phylum Streptophyta; class Polypodiopsida; order Cyatheales; family Cibotiaceae; genus Cibotium; species Cibotium barometz. The sequence goes on along the minus strand of NC_141057.1, from coordinate 58,306,851 downwards.
TGTACTACTTTTTATCCTAAATCTAATGGATGAAACCAAAGCAACAAATAGCACAATACTTGATTTGCTTAGATCATATGTCTCATCTCAGCCTAAGCAATGGGATAAGTGTTTACATATTTTGCAATTCGCATATAATAACTATCCTCATATTGCTACTAAGAAAGTATCATTTGAAATAGTCTATGGTAAGACTTTGCCTACTCCAATTACTAGATTTTCACATTCTATAGAGGATGCATATTCTTTTGTTAAAGACTTTGACCAAATTCATGAGTTAGCAAAATTTAATATTCAAAAAGCTCAAGAGAAATACATGAAGTATGCAAATCACAAATGCAAACATGTCATCTTCAATGACTAGCTCTAGTACTACTTAAGTAGATGAGGGGACCATGGGCTCCATAATGGTGACCATCAGGGTAGGAGTGGGTAAGAGAGACTTCAGATGATTAAAACCTTGTAAAATGGTCTTAACTCTTTGGACAATGTAAGCATGGGGAAGAGAGCCTTTTGGAAGTGTCCAATACTGTTGAAAATGATCACTATTGCCAAAAATAAAATACAATAAAAATAATTAGCCGTGTGATGCAATCTCTATTGAAAATTCAAGGAGATCTAGCCATAGGAGGAGGTTGGGATGGAGTGGGGCTACATGGGCGGTAGGGACTATGGTGGATTGGGGTGATGGCTAAGTCACTCCATACACCAACAGCAAAGGTGGATACAGGGGAGAGGGATAGGTGGCCGACAGAGGATAAAAGTACTTTATGGGAGACACCAGTGAAAAGGATACTTGGGATGTCGGAGAGGAGGGAGCTATGGGTGGAGTTTCATAAGAGAGTGTGGATGGCAAGGTGACTGCATATGGTTGGGGAGCTGCAACATAAAATGCGGGTTCATACATGGGCACCATTGGAGTAGTCAATGGAGAAACAATAGTGGAAGGTGTGTCAATAAACTCTTTAGGAAGGTTGTTGGAGATTACAGTTATTATTACATTAGCTAAATCCCCTTAAGATAGAAGCATTCCTTATCTTTGTGGCCCCCTTTTTTGTAGAAAGAGCAATAATGTTTTAATGGGCAATCTCAGGGGAGATGACCTTGAGTACGGTAGATGGTACAACAAAGAGTTGTAATAATGTTTTAAGCAGCATTCTTGGGAGAGATGACCTTCAGTACCACATAGATAGTATGCCATAGACTTATTATACCAAAATTTTTCCTTTTGTGAGACTTATTGATTATAATATAATATTTATGTGTGGTGTTATCTATGTGGGACCCAATCTTTGGTATGCTAGTAATGTTCACTAGGAAGATATGACAATTCCCATGGGAAGCTTATATGTGAACTTGATAGCTTGGTGGTCACTTCAATGGCGTGGTGATGATTTCATGGCTCCAATTATCTTATTTCACATGAAGGATTCCAAGGAATTTTATTTAATATTATGTGCTAGGTATGAGAATGAATGGATTGTTATATCATAAATACCACATGAATAGATGATACCTACATTGATTGGTATGGGAGCTAGTGCTAATTCTTCATTTAAGTAGTGATGATTCATAAACTAGGTGTGGGCCATATGTCTACATGGATTGGTAACTCTATTTAAATAAGATGGCAAATGCATGGAAAGCTTATGGAGGCTTGTGGATGCATGTGGAGGAGTGTGGAAGAATGTATAATAGAGGAGAATCCTTCTAGAAGTCCTATAGAGGCTCGTGAATGCTTGTGGAGGAGTGTGGAAGGATACATAATAGAGGAGAATCCTTCTCAAAGTCCTATGTTGGTGGTATTTGTGTTGGCTCAATGTGGGGTTAGATCTAATCTACCAAGTCAAGGATTCCTTGATGAAATAAAGAAAAAAAACACATGTCAAAAGTAGCCACCAAGAAGGACAAGTGATGGGTGATGGTGACATTTGGGTTTATGTAGTCCTAGCTTAAATGCTTCTACAATTGTAATTTGTGTGAGCATGGTGAGAAATATTCTAAAGAAGCCCTCTTGATACCTCTTAGAGACAACATTTCACACATAATTGATCATAGTTTGCCTAGATGATCTTGCATAGCTTGTGTAGCTTATTGCGACCTTATATAGTAGAGACACCCTCATGGTCTACTCCATCCTCTTAGTATATACGGGTATGCTTGATTTGATTGATTAAGAAATGCCATACTTGTCTTACATCAAGCCTTTATTGTGTGATCGTGTCTTAGGAATCTTATATATCTCCATTGATGTGACTACTATATACTGTGTTAATAAATTCTTCTATTTTGCTTAATGTCTCTCGCATAATACTCTTCTAGGATGCAATTAATTGAGAATTTTCCATCTCTTCTTCTTACATCACTCGGTTCCATTGTTGAGACCTTAGTCGTTAGGAAGGAGAGCAAAATGGCTCAAAAATGCAGTTTTAGGCCATTTAATTGGGCACCATGAAAGGTGAATCTTCTCAAATTGAAGCATTAAATTGGAATTGATATTGAATGACTCTCAATACCACCGATTAAGGTTTCCTTAACATCTTTGTCACACCGAGGTGGTTGCTCTAATCCAACGGGTGGTGCAATCTCTCTTGCGAAGATCGTGTGGGATCTCCGTGGGAGACGATCGCATTGGTAGCCTAATCACTCAAGCAAGAGGGAGAAAAGAAGAAAGAGGGAAGCATGAGAGAATAAGTGATTAGCACTAATCACTCCCACATCCTAACCCTAAGCATACCACACATGCTAGATTAGAGTTGGAAGGAAGAGAGAGAGAGAGAGAGAGAGAGAGAGAGAGAGAGAGAGAGAGAGAGAGAGAGAATACTCCACTTCTATTACACGAATAGGAGAATCTGTTACAAAAAAGAGAAATTGGCTTTTATAGTTCCAAGCCATTTCCAACTAAGCCGCCTGGGAGTAAGTGACCCGGGGTGCCCAAAACATAGCTACAAGGCTTTTCTCTATGGTTTGGCCAACTGATCAAGATCCTGTTGTCTGTCCTTCAAAGCTCAATACTTGGGAGCATCTTTAGGGCGTTTCCCTCATCAAATGATATGATTTGTAATATAGTACCAGTGTCCATTACATGAGTGTGCAGACATAGCTGTCGTAAGAATGTGTTAGCCAATATATCAAATAGGCTTGGTGCAAGCCTTGAGTCGACATTATTGCGAATGAAATTACTAGCTCTTAGCAAACTAGATTTCCCCAAGAAAGGCAATGAAAAGACATAAAGGTCCCACATATTACTTAAAGATGTTGGTCCTCTTACAATCGAAGAAGAAAGAAAATACAGTGAACATGATATTGTCTACTTGGGAGCCAAAATAATTATATTTGCGGAAGATGCAAGGAGTAACTTCTCTAACATTTAATACTCATGTGTAAAATACCAATGAATCAAAAAACCCAGATGTTGTAGATGGTGAAGATTTTGTACCCTTGACCTCCACCCACAAAGGAAAAGAGGTGGTTTGCATGTAAAAAATGCTCTCTTGTGCCCTGCTACATGCAGGCTCCATCAACTTCCATTGCATAACACCATTGTTGATCCTCTAGATTTGGGAAGTACCACCCCCTTGCTCACTCCTACCTTCCTACCTTAAGCACTCACACAAAGTTGGTCGATAAACTTACTCAAAGTTGGTTGATACACTTACACACCCTAGATGCTCACTACAAACACAAACTTCCACACACAACCATAGGCTATGGAGATCATCCAAAACACTTGCATGCCATTGTATAACCAAAGGCACCACCACTGTATTATCATAAATGCAGCATGTAATAGGTGACCTAGATTTGAGTAATGTTAATTAATGTCAAGTAACTCCCTTTTATCTTCGGAGTCACCTTAAGAAGAGAGAGATTGAGAATGATTACATTGAGTGGGGAAGATAGGGAAGGGATTCTCATAAAGAGAGGGGATTACAATCCTAATAGAATCTACCTAGAACGGCAACCATCTTGAGAAGAAAATATACTGAGGAGAAGTCCCATACATGAATGTAGCCCAAGGATGGCCTCCTAACCATGAGAGATTTACTGGAAGAAGAAGACAGCCTACTAGACAAGAAGATGGCCATGGTGCACTGACATGGTGGTCAAGAGACTTGGGGGAGTCGATGATCGGAGATGTTGACAACTAGATAAGTCAACAAGGGAAAACGGGGCTGAGGGAATTAGCAAGGTTGAGGAAGTTGGCTGAAGAAGTTAGCAATCAAGAGGTTAAAGATCGAGGAAGATGCCTAGAGAAGTCAAAGACTAGGGACTTGGTGGTCAAGGACATTGATGTTGGGCTGGAGCCTAGGACTTGGTGGTTAAGGAAGTCGATGGTAGCCTTGGGACTTGACAGTCAAGGAAGTTAAGCAACCAAGAACTCAATGGGCAAGTCAGCGAGACGGTTGAAAACTTGGTATTAGTCAAGGAAGTTGGTGCCAAAGGAATAGCTAGCCAAGGAACTCGGTGAAATGGAGGACTTGTCGGCCCATCTACACATTGCACACCATTACTCCATTTACTAACTTGGTGAATATTTATATAGAGGTACCTACATAGGAGAGGTATCGACATAGGAGAGAGGGAGCCTCAAAGAAGAAGGAGAACTAGGATCCAATGAGAAGAGATCACCAAGAGAAAAAGAAGGGGCCAAGGTAGAAAGATTGGCCAATGTTCACCAAGGGTGAATAGAACATCACAAGAAAAGAATCACACCCTTGGCCTCCACTCGTTTGAGATAGATGGAGTATGTGCTGGAGAGGGAGTGCTCACACATGACATCAGCACAAAGTGACTACTAAAAACCAAGTAGCCAATGGACAATGACCTCGTCCAATACATGCTTAATAAATGAAAAAGGAAATCCGTCCCTAATGGTACTTTGGTTAAGGGGTTGAAAGTCCACCCAAATGCGGATCTTATTGCTTTTCTTCTTTGGAATGATGATAATGGGAAAAAGCCATTCTTAGTGTTTGATAGGGACAATGATGCCTACCTCCATAATCTTATCAAGCTTCTTCTTTATACCACCTTAGAGTAGTATGTAAACACCTTTCCTAATCAGTTGGTTGACCTCTTGAGAGGAATGCAATAGGTGCTAATGGAAGGATTGATGCCAAATAAATATTGATAAGACCAAGCAAAGGCAGATTCATGATGATGTTGGGTTGAGAAAGTAGATACCATGTCCAAGGTGATAGGGTTATCCCAAACCCAAAAAGGTACATGGATGGTGTGAGGCTCCCCAAGAGGCCCCTATCCACCAATGCCAATAGACTACATTGGATAGGGGAGAAAGGAGTGCGTGGTAACCCCTCGTTGGAAGCCTTTAAAGACGGAGTAGCAACGTATGATTTGGCAAGGGCATCATCAGGTCTACCTTGCCCCAAACATTAACTACTTTGGTAGCTCTTAGCCACGAGGAACCAATCAAAATATGATAGGCCGCTTTAGTCAGTGGTAGATTTAATACCATGAAAACCATGAAAATTGTGAGACCTACATAGATTCAAGAAAATGTTGCATAAGGCCAAGGGGAATCATGTCTATTTGGTTAGAAATATAAAAAATAAAGGGAGGTGGATCTGTGAGGGAGAGATCCAAAGCATGATGGTCGTGGCCTCAGGCAATATGTTGATGTTAGAGCAACCATCGCCGGGGATCTTGGTGCCTTTGACAAATATTAAGATTGGAAGACTCTAAAATGATTAGCCATCGTGGGGGAAGTGAAGCACAGTTTGGCTTCATTGGAAGATAGTGGTGTGGTGTCACACCCACCACTACAAGTGTCATACATGTCCACCACCACTACTACTACTGGATGGAATGTCCCTTTGAATTGGAATCGCTAGAGAAGAGGGATGACCACTAAACATGAGTTGAAGAGATTTCATTTCTTATGAGTACAATGCATAGGGTTGGGAGAGGGGTATTTTTGTCACAAGAATGGATATAGGAAGGTGGCCCATACAGATGTAGTCAAGGAAGTGCCACTTTGGGGTGTTGTAGGGAGGTATGGGGGTTGGTGGAGGAGTAGGAGTAGGAGATGGCTCCATGGGTGGGGTAGTCATGAGCTTGTGGAGGGCCTCAAGTTACACATGTTCCACCACTGCAATTTTCATGGGTGCATTTAAGGAAGATGGTTCGGAAGTACATTCATGGTTTCATTTAAAGAGCATCGATGGTTTGGGAGTGCACACCCTGAGAACATGTGACAATGACTAGCTCTAGTACTACTTAAGTAGATGAGGGCACCATGGCCTCCATAATGGTGACCATCAGGGTAGGAGTTGGTAAGAGAGGCGTCAGACGATTAATCCCTTGTAAAATGGTCTTAACCCTTTGGACAATGTAATCATAGAGCCTTTTGGGGAAGAGTTCATTACTGCTGAAAATGACCACTGTTGCCCAAAAAAAAAAAAAAATAATTAGCCATGTGATGCAACCTCGATTGACAACTAAAGGAGATCTAGCCACCATAGGAGGAGGTTGGGATGGAGTGGTGCTACATAGGCCATAGGGACTATGGTGGATTGGGGTGACGGCTAGGTCACTACATACACCAGCAGCAAAGGTGCATACGGGGGAGAGGGATAGGTGGCCGACGGAGGATAAAAGTACTTTATGGGAGACACCAGTGAAAAGGATACTTGGGATGTCGGCGGAGAGGATGGAGCTATGGGAGGAGTTTCATAAGAGAGTGTGGATGGCAAGGTGACCGCATAGGGTTGGGGAGCTGCAACATAAAATGCGGTCACCTTGTAGTAGTCGATGGAGAAACAGTAGTGGAAGGTGTGTCAATAAACTCCTTAGCACAAGAGGGTTGTTGAAGATCGAGGGTGGTTGCTACAGTTATTGTTACATTATCTAAATCCCCTTAAGATAGAAGCATTCCTTATCTTTGTGGCCCCCTTTTTTGTAGAAAGAGCAATAATGTTTTAATGGGCAATCTTAAGGGAGATGACCTTGAGTGCAGTAGATAGTACAACAGAGACTTGTAATAATGTTTTAAGGGAGCATTCTTGGGAGAGATGACCCTCAGTACCATAGATGGTATGCCATAGACTTATAATACCAAAATTTTTCCTTTTGTGCGACTTATTGATTATAATATAATATTTATGTGTGGTGTTATCCATGTGGGAGGACCCGATCTTTGGTATGCTAGTAATGTTCACTCTAGGAAGATATGACAATTCCCATGAGAAGCTTATATGTGAACTTGATAGCTTGGTGGCCACTTCAACGGCTTGGTGATGATTTAATGGCTCCAATTATCTTATTTCACATGAAGGATTCCAAGGAAGTTTATTTCATATTATGTGCTAGGTATGAGAATGAATGGATTGTTATGTCATAAATAGCATATGAATAGATGATAACTACATTGGTATGGGAACTAGTGCTAATTCAAAAATCAACTCGACCCTTTGTTCTTCCCCTTCTTGAGTATAAGAGGATGTGGGGTGTCCACATTTCAATATTCTTGTGGATGATGCGAGTCCTCTTTTGAGAGAGTGAAGAAAGAGAAATGTATTATTTTCCTCTATGCATTTATTATCTTATTTGTATAACATAATTAGGGACCATTTGTTTAAAAGGGGTAATAATACTGTCATGTGGGCGTGAGTTTTGGATTCAACACATCATATGTCCTATGTGTTAGGATGACTTACAAGTGAGGGATGCATTATGTCCTTGTATCTTAGAGAAAGACAATAGGGTATGAGTATTAGTGGATTTTGGCTACCTTTACTTGTTATTCCCTCGACTCTTTCTCTTCCCACCCCTCCTCTAAGCCAAAATGGGTAAAATTCCTATGTTTTATGGTAACCCAGAGGATGTTCTAGAAGTATAATTTTAAGAGATCATATATTAGCAATGGTGATAGAAAGTCTGAGTGGATTTAAAATTTTCCTGTCTTTTTGGGGAAAAGGCGAGATCTCAAATGGGCATAGGGAAAGCATAACGAATTGCTTAAGGATTGGGAAAAGTTTTTCACTACTATATTGGATGAATTACTTCTTGAGTAAAAGTATGACCAGATTTTCATTGAAGTCTCGCAAAGTTTTGATTCTGTGAAGGGCTATGGTGAAAAGAGCTACTAATTTGATAGACTCCATGTAACACTATTAACATCTAGAGCCAGAATCAAGGAAGCCAAATAAGTTATGGTTGGGATTAATGGGTGGATTTTGTAGAATTTTATCTCTTGGTTAAGTTAAAAAACAAGGCAAATGGTGAAGTAAGAAGTTGCCAAAAACTTAAGGAAATCCTTAAAGATAGTTAGATGCCAAGAGTGCATGCAGCCTTGAAGAGGAGGACGTGGATCAACCAAAGACTTAGCTAAGTATTTCTACTTTTTTCCACACCAAAGATCACACCTTGTCCTAATATTCCTAACATGGTTGCCTTTAATGAACCATAACCACACATAGCTATCTCTAATGCACTTGATATGGTGGTATCTTGAGTCATAGCAAGGATGGCTTGACCTCTTACGAGCTCATGAAAACCTGGGGTAAAAAGACGCACGTAAGAAATTCTGGCCCTGCTAATTTTTCTTGCAAAATGTGGTATGACTTCCAAGACAAAGGATATTGTCCTAGGAGAGCTTCTCCTTCCTTTGATTCTATAAATTTGATAGATGCTTGTTATTGAAGATAAAGGTGAAGGTAAAGGTGAAGGTGAAGGTGAAGGTGTTTTTGTGTCTACTCAAGAGAAGAAACCTAGGAATGGTAAGGGTGTGGAAGAGGAAAAAGCCCCTTTGAAACCTAGGAATGGTAAGGGTGTGGAAGAGGAAAAAGCCCCTTTGAAAGTGGAAAATGAGAAAAAAGGGTGAAATAAGCAAGTTAAAAGACATTGGCTTCTCCCTTGTATAGTGAGTTGAGGAGTGGCATCAATGTAAGGAGACAGAGGCTCCACTAGTCAAAGTGGAAGTAGACATCTATTGTCCCTAAGCTGACGTGGTATGTAATGGGTTGCATGTAAAGAATGTTCTTGCTGATGGTAGTTCTACAGCAGTAAATGTCATTTTTGAAGGCTTAATGGAAAACAGTGGGACTTAAGAACAATCATAAGAACAGAGGGATACACCATCTTAAGTAGTCAAAGTAGAAGTAGACATTTATTCTACTTAGATTGGTATGGTATGTAATGGTTGGCATGTACATAATGTTCTTGTTGATGGTAGTTCTTTAGTTCATGTAATTTTTGAAGGTTTAATGGAAACATTGGGACCTAAAAACAATCATAAGAACAGAGGGATACACCATCTTAAGTAGTCAAAGTAGAAGTAGACATTTATTCTACTTAGGTTGATATGGTATGTAATGGTTGGCATGTAAATAATGTTCTTGTTGATGGTAGTTCTTTAGTTCATGTAATTTTTGAAGGTTTAATGGAAACATTGGGACTTAAGAATAATCATCTCATAAGTCTAATCCTACCTTAGAGATGGCAAATAAAGAAGGTGTAAAACCTAAAGGCGTTATAACTAATGTGGTGGTTTTTATCATGGGAGTAAAACCTCCTTGGATTTCCAAATCATGAAGAGGACTCAGAATTCCTATCCTATATACTTGGAAGGCCTTGGCTGAAGAGGGTCTATGCAAGGCAATGCTAGAGTGAAGAGTGCATGACCATTTGTAAGATTCCCCATAAAATGAAGATCTTTATTTCTCGTAATAGTGTTGATTTACAAAGTGAGAAAAGTGAGGAAGATGATGAGTATGTAAACTCTTTAAGCATATATAAGTGAAAGTGACTTGAACACAAAAATGGATAAAGACACTGAGGTAGAATTGCATGCACTTGAGGTAACTCCAAAGGTGGGGCCACCAAATTATAGGCATTGTCTAATGAAAATATTAAGAATGATTTTGGCCTATTTAGTTAGATAATGTGATCTCACTAACTATGAAAGGAAAAGGTTTCTTTCTCTTTTTCAATTTTATACTCATTTCTTTGCAGCTGGTCATAAACATCATCAAGGCCACAATGGTGGAGCACTGTGGGTTTGGTGGATGGGACATAACCAGTAAGGCAATGAGCCTACCACATGACCCCTAACTTCTCATTAGTTGTAAAGTAAGAAATAATCTTCTTTAGTGGTAAAGGAAGAAATTGATAAGCTTCTTGAAGTTGGGTTTATTTTTCTTTCATAAGGGTTTAATTTAATTTCTCCTATTGTAATCTTTGTTTAGAAGAATGGAAAGCTAACGATATGTGTGGATTTTAAAATTTTGATTTTTCTAGAACATTCTTTGCAGTAGTAAACTGATGCTAGCGAACATGGTATTGGTGTTGTACTTACGTTAGATAATCATCCGATTGCTTTTGAAATTCTAAAATTAAAACCATTTAAGCTTAAGCATAGTACTTTGATAGAGAATTGATTGATGTTAATCATGCATTTATATTTTGGAAACATTATCTCAAGGGACCTGAGAGTGTATCATTAAAACCGATCAAAGTATTAAACATTTACTTTTACAGCCTTTAATATCAAATAGACTATTAAGTGCGCATGTTTTATTCAAAGTTTTTAGCCAATATTAAATATAAACCTGGACATGATCATTTTGTTACTGATGCTTTGAGTAGGAGACCTACCATTAATAAATAATATATCTGCTATTGAAGGTATTTCTTTTAATACTATCAATAATATATGTACTATTATAGACATTTCTTTTGATAACATGAAGGAAACATGTAAAAATAATTTTGATTTTTATGATGCATATAACAAGATGAAAGATATTTATTGGCTATCTTATTTTGATTATTCTTATGATGATGGTTTTCTTTTCTTTCAAAAGAGATTATACATCACTCAACCATTTAGGCAAGTTATTATTGAAGAATAGTCATCTACTTTGCAAATAGTTACCAAATATTTCTTTTGGCCTACGATGCATAAAGATGTTGCTGAGTTTTTTTTCTGAATATGTTGTGTGTCAAAAGATTAAGATTCATAAAGAAAAGAGATTTGGTTTGCTTATGCCTTTGCCTATTTCTAATGAACTATGGGAACAAATAAGTATGGACTTTATCACTCGTTTTCCTTTGACTGATTGGGACTCTGGTAGATAGATCTAGTAAACATGCTTACTTTATTTCTTGCAAAAAGACATTGACTGCTTATCAAGCTGCACATGTTTTCATTAAACAAGTTTTTTCGCATCATGGTTCACCAAGGATTATTGTTTATGGTAGATCTACATAGAAAGTTTTGTAGTGTTTTTTGTACTACTTTTTATCCTAAATCTAATGGATGAAACCAAAGCAACAAATCGCACAATACTTGATTTGCTTAGATCATATGTCTCATCTCAGCCTAAGCAATGGGATAAGTGTTTACATATTTTGCAATTCGCATATAATAACTATCCTCATATTGCTACTAATAAGAAAATACCATTTGAAATAGTCTATGGTAAGGCTTTGCCTACTCCAATTACTAGACTTTCACATTCTATAGAGGATGCATATTCTTTTGTTAAAGACTTTGACCAAATTCATGAGTTAGCAAAAATTGAATATTCAAAAAGCTCAAGAGAAATACATGAAGTATGCAAATCACAAATGCAAACATGTCATCTTCAATGACTAGCTCCAGTACTACTTAAGTAGATGAGGGGACCATGGGCTCCACAATGGTGACCATCAGGGTAGGAGTGGGTAAGAGAGGTTTCAGATGATTAATCCCTTGTAAAATGGTCTTAACTCTTTGGACAATGTAAGCATGGGGAAGAGAGCCTTTTGGGAGCGTTCATTACTGCTGAAAATGATCACTATTGCCAAAAATAAAATAAAATAAAATAAAAATAATTAGCCATGTGATGCAATCTCTATTGAAAATTCAAGGAGATCTAGCCATAGGAGGAGGTTGGGATGGAGTGGGGCTACATGGGCGGTAGGGACTATGGTGGATTGGGGTGATGGCTAAGTCACTCCATACACCAACAGCAAAGGTGGATACAGGGGAGAGGGATAGGTGGCCGACAGAGGATAAAAGTACTTTATGGGAGACACCAGTGAAAAGGATACTTGGGATGTCGGAGAGGAGGGAGCTATGGGTGGAGTTTCATAAGAGAGTGTGGATGGCAAGGTGACTGCATATGGTTGGGGAGCTGCAACATAAAATGCGGGTTCATACATGGGCTCCATTGGAGTAGTCGATGGAGAAACAATAGTGGAAGGTGTGTCAATAAACTCTTTAGGAGGGTTGTTGAAGATTACAGTTATTATTACATTAGCTAAATCCCGTTAAGATAGAAGCATTCCTTATCTTTGTGGTCCCCTTTTTTGTAGAAAGAGCAATAATGTTTTAATGGGCAATCTCAGGGGAGATGACCTTGAGTACGGTAGATGGTACAACAAAGAGTTGTAATAATGTTTTATGCAGCATTCTTGGGAGAGATGACCTTCAGTACCACATAGATGGTATGCCATAGACTTATAATACCAAAATTTTTCCTTTTGTGAGACTTATTGATTATAATACAATATTTATGTGTGGTGTTATCTATGTGGGACCCAATCTTTGGTATGCTAGTAATGTTCACTAGGAAGATATGACGGTTCCCATGGGAAGCTTATATGTGAACTTGATAGCTTGGTGGTCACTTCAATGGCGTGGTGATGATTTAATGGCTCCAATTATCTTATTTCACATGAAGGATTCTAAGGAATTTTATTTAATATTATGTGCTAGGTATGAGAATGAATGGATTGTTATATCATAAATACCACATGAATAGATGATACCTACATTGATTGGTATGGGAACTAGTGCTAATTCTTTATTTAATTAGTGATGATTCATAAACTAGGTGTGGGCCATATGTCTAGGTGTGGGCCATATGTCTACATGGATTGGTAACTCTATTCGAATAAGATGGCAAATGCATGGCAAGCTTATGGAGGCTTGTGGATGCATGTGGAGGAGTGTGGAAGAACGTATAATAGAGGAGAATCCTTCTAGAAGTCCTATAGAGGCTCGTGAATGCTTGTGGAGGAGTGTGGAAGGATACATAATAGAGGAGAATCCTTCTCAAAGTCCTATGCTGGTGGTATTTGTATCGGCTCAATGTGGGGTTAGATCTAATCTACCAAGTCAAGGATTCCTTGATGAAATAAAGCAAAAAAACACATGTCAAAAGTAGCCACCGAGAAGGACAAATGATGGGTGATGGTGACATTTGGGTTTATGTAGTCCTAGCTTAAATGCTTCTACAATTGTAATTTGTGTGAGCATGGTGAGAAATATTCTAAAGAAGCCCTCTTGATACCTCTTAGAGACAACATTTCACACATAATTGATCATAGTTTACCTAGATGATCTTGCATAGCTTGTGTAGCTTATTGCGACCTTATATAGTAGAGACACCCTCATGGTCTACTCCATCCTCTTAGTATATACGAGTATGCTTGATTTGATTGATTAAGAAATGCCATACTTGTCTCACATCAAGCCTTTATTGTGTGATCGTGTCTTAGGAATCTTATATATCTCCATTGATGTGACTACTATATATTGTGTTAATAAATTCTTCTATTTTGCTTAATGTCTCTCGCATAATACTCTTCTAGGATGCAATTAATTGAGAATTTTCCATCTCTTCTTCTTACATCACTCGGTTCCATTGTTGAGACCTTAGTCGTTTAGGAAGGAGAGCAAAAAGGTCAAAAATGCAATTTTAGGCCATTTAATTGGGCACCATGAAAGGTGAATCTTCTCAAATTGAAGCATTAAATTGGAATTGATATTGAATGACTCTCAATACCACCGATTAAGGTTTCCTTAACATCTTTGTCACACCGAGGTGGTTGCTCTAATCCAACGGGTGTATCTCTCTTGCGAAGATCATGTGGGATCTCCGTGCGAGATGATCGCATTGGTAGCCTAATCACTCAAGCAAGAGGGAGAAAAGAAGAAAGAGGGAAGCATGAGAGAATAAGTGATTAGCACTTATCACTCCCAAATCCTAACCCTAAGCATACCACACATACTAGATTAGAGTTGGAAGAGAGAGAGAGAGAGAGAGAGAGAGAGAGAGAGAGAGAGAGAGAGAGAGAGAGAACACTCCACTTCTATTACATGAATAAGAGAATCTGTTACAAAAAAGAGAAATTGGCTTTTATAGTTCCAAGCCATTTCCAACTAAGCCGCCTGGGAGTAAGTGACCCGGGGTGCCCAAAACATAGTTACAAGGCTTTTCTCTATGGTTTGGCCAACTGATCAAGATCCTGTTGTCTGTCCTTCAAAGCTCAATACTTGGGAGCATCTTTAGGGCGTTTCCCTCATCAAATGATATGATTTGTAATATAGTACCAGTGTCCATTACATGAGCGTGCAGACATAGCTGTCGTAAGAATGTGTTAGCCAATATATCAAATAGGCTTGGTGCAAGCCTTGAGTCGACATTATTGCGAATGAAATTACTAGCTCTTAGCAAACTAGATTTCCCCAAGAAAGGCAATGGAATAAAGAAGAGAAGAGCAACAATAGTTTGAAAAGACATAAAGGTCCCACATATTACTTAAAGATGTTGGTCCTCTTACAATCGAAGAAGAAAGAAAATACAGTGAACATGATATGATCTACTTGGGAGCCAAAATAATTATATTTGCGGAAGATGCAAGGAGTAACTTCTCTAACATTTAATACTCATGTGTAAAATACCAATGAATCAAAAAACCCAGATGTTGATGGTGAAGATTTTGTACCCTTGACCTCCACCCACAAAGGAAAAGAGGTGGTTTGCATGTAAAAAATGCTCTCTTGTGCCCTGCTACATGCAGGCTCCATCAACTTCCATTGCATAACACCATTGTTGATCCTCTAGATTTGGGAAGTGCCACCCCCTTGCTCACTCCTACCTTCCTACCTTAGGCATTCACACAAAGTTGGTCGATAAACTTAGTCAAAGTTGGTTGATACACTTACACACCCTAGATGCTCACTACAAACACAAACTTCCACACACAACCATAGGCTATGGAGATCATCCAAAACACTTGCATGCCATTGTATAACCAAAGGCACCACCACTCTATTATCATAAATGCAGCATGTAATAGGTGACCTAGATTTGAGTAATGTTAATTAATGTCAAGTCGGAGTCACCTTAAGAAGAGAGAGATTGAGAATGATTACATTGAGTGGGGAAGATAGGGAAGGGATTCTCATAAAGAGAGGGGATTACAATCCTAATAGAATCTACCCAGAACGGCAACCATCTTGAGAAGAAAATATACTGAGGAGAAGTCCCATACATGAATGTAGCCCAAGGATGGCCTCCTAACCATGAGAGATTTACTGGAAGAAGAAGACAGCCTACTAGACAAGAAGATGGCCATGGTGCACTGACATGGTGGTCAAGAGACTTGGGGGAGTCGATGATCGGAGACATTGACAACTAGATAAGTCAACAAGGGAAAACGGGGCTGAGGGAATTAGCAAGGTTGAGGAAGTTGGCTGAAGAAGTTAGCAATCAAGAGGTTAAAGATCGAGGAAGATGCCTAGAGAAGTCAAAGACTAGGGACTTGGTGGTCAAGGACATTGATGTTGGGCTGGAGCCTAGGACTTGGTGGTTAAGGAAGTCGATGGTAGCCTTGGGACTTGACAGTCAAGGAAGTTAAGCAACCAAGAACTCAATGGGCAAGTCAGCGAGACGGTTGAAAACTTGGTATTAGTCAAGGAAGTTGGTGCCAAAGGAATAGCTAGCCAAGGAACTCGGTGAAATGGAGGACTTGTCGGCCCATCTACACATTGCACACCATTACTCCATTTACTAACTTGGTGAATATTTATATAGAGGTACCTACATAGGAGAGGTATCGACATAGGAGAGAGGGAGCCTCAAAGAAGAAGGAGAACTAGGATCCAATGAGAAGAGATCACCAAGAGAAAAAGAAGGGGCCAAGGTAGAAAGATTGGCCAATGTTCACCAAGGGTGAATAGAACATCACAAGAAAAGAATCACACCCTTGGCCTCCACTCGTTTGAGATAGATGGAGTATGTGCTGGAGAGGGAGTGCTCACACATGACATCAGCACAAAGTGACTACTAAAAACCAAGTAGCCAATGGACAATGACCTCGTCCAATACATGCTTAATAAATGAAAAAGGAAATCCATCCCTAATGGTACTTTGGTTAAGGGGTTGAAGTCCACCCAAATGCGGATCTTATTGCTTTTATTCTTTGGAATGATGATAATGGGAAAAAGCCATTCTTAGTGTTTGATAGGGACAATGATGCCTACCTCCATCATCTTATCAAGCTTCTTCTTTATACCACCTTAGAGTAGTATGTAAACACCTTTCCTAATCAGTTGGTTGACCTCTTGAGAGGAATGCAATAGGTGCTAATGGAAGGATTGATGCCAAATAAATATTGATAAGACCAAGCAAAGGCAGATTCATGATGATGTTGGGTTGAGAAAGTAGATACCATGTCCAAGGTGATAGGGTTATCCCAAACCCAAAAAGGTACATGGATGGTGTGAGGCTCCTCAATAGGTCTCATATTAGTTTGTGGACTTCATTGTCATAGCTGGACAGAGAGAGAAGCACCACTTGTGAATTTCCTCATGGAGAGGTAAGGGATCATTAATAGGAAGAGTCAAGAGGGAAATCACCAATATGCTCCTAGGGCAGCTTGTAGAGGGTCCTCTTTGTGTTTGTACGTGGGTCACACATTACTCCTGATGATGACTATTAGGGAAGGGGTGGAGAAAATCACACATAGTCACTATATTTAGGGAGCCACATGGGGTGAAGCAAGTCAGGTGTAATGCGACATGGAACTTTGGCTTCCCTAAACTAATCGTCTCAGTAGGTTCCTCAGTTGAGGGTTGTGTAGCCAAAAAACTTTGACGGCATGGAAATTTGTCTCCCTTTAACTCACCATCTCAATAAGTTCCTCCATTGAGGTTGGCGCAGCCAAACTTTGAAGATTCCTCTTTAAAGTTTGGATGGTGGTGCAGCCAGACTTTTAAGATTCCTCTTTAAAGTTTGGATGGTGGTGCAACCAAACTTTAAAGAGCATTTCAATCAACCATAAGAGCAATAAACTCATCTTGGACACACTGTCTAGCCAATGCCAATAGACTACATTGGATAGGGGGGAAAGGAGTGCGTGATAACCCCTCGTTGGAAGCCTTTTAAGAGGGAGTAGCAACGTATGATTTGGCAAGGGCATCATCAGGTCTACCTTGCCCCAAACATTAACTACTTTGGTAGCTCTTAGCCACGAGGAACCAATCAAAATATGATAGGCCGCTTTAGTCAGTGGTAGATTTAATACCATGAAAACCATGAAAATTGTGAGACCTACATAGATTCAAGAAAATGTTGCACAAGGCCAAGGGGAATCATGTCTATTTGGTTAGAAATATAAAGAATAAACGGAGGTGGATCTGTGAGGGAGAGATCCAAAGCATGATGGTCGTGGCCTCAGGCAATATGTTGATGTTAGAGCAACCATCGACAATGACACCGGGAATCTTGGTGCCTTTGACAAATATTAAGATTGGAAGACTCTAAAATGATTAGCCATCGTGGGGGAAGTGAAGCACAGTTTGGCTTCATTGGAAGATAGTGGTGTGGTGTCACACCCACCACTACAAGTGTCATACATGTCCACCACTACTACTACTACTGGATGGAATGTCCCTTTGAATTGGAATCGCTAGAGAAGAGGGATGACCACTAAACATGAGTTGAAGAGATTTCATTTCTTATGAGTACAATGCATAGGGTTGGGAGAGGGGTATTTTTGTCACAAGAATGGATATAGGAAGGTGGCCCATACAGATGTAGTCAAGGAAGTGCCACTTTGGGGTGTTGTAGGGAGGTATGGGGGTTTTGACAAACATTAAGATTGGAAGACTCTAAAATGATTAGCCATCGTGGGGGAAGTGAAGCACAATTTGGCTTCATTGGAAGATAGTGGTGTGGTGTCACACCCACCACTACAAGTGTCATACATGTCCACCACTACTACTACTACTGGATGGAATGTCCCTTTGAATTGGAATCGCTAGAGAAGAGGGATGACCACTAAACATGAGTTGAAGAGATTTCATTTCTTATGAGTACAATGCATAGGGTTGGGAGAGGGGTATTTTTGTCACAAGAATGGATATAGGAAGGTGGCCCATACAGATGTAGTCAAGGAAGTGCCACTTTGGGGTGTTGTAGGGAGGTATGGGGGTTGGTGGAGGAGTAGGAGTAGGAGATGGCTCCATGGGTGGGGTAGTCATGAGCGTGTGGAGGGCCTCAAGTTACACATGTTCCACCACTGCAATTTTCATGGGTGCATTTAAGGAAGATGGTTCGGAAGTACGTTCATGGTTTCATTTAAAGAGCATCGATGGTTTGGGAGTGCACACCCTGAGAACATGTGACAATGACTAGCTCTAGTACTACTTAAGTAGATGAGGGGACCATGGCCTCCATAATGGTGACCATCAGGGTAGGAGTTGGTAAGAGAGGCGTCAGACGATTAATCCCTTATAAAATGGTCTCAACCCTTTGGACAATGTAATCATGGGGAAGAGCCTTTTGGGGAAGAGTTCATTACTGCTGAAAATGACCACTGTTGCCCAAAAAAAAAAACAAAATAATTAGCCATGTGATGCAACCTCGATTGACAACTCAAGGAGATCTAGCCACCATAGGAGGAGGTTGGGATGGAGTGGTGCTACATAGGCCATAGGGACTATGGTGGATTGGGGTGACGGCTAGGTCACTACATACACCAGCAGCAAAGGTGCATACGGGGGAGAGGGATAGGTGGCCGACGGAGGATAAAAGTACTTTATGGGAGACACCAGTGAAAAGGATACTTGGGATGTCGGCGGAGAGGATGGAGCTATGGGAGGAGTTTCATAAGAGAGTGTGGATGGCAAGGTGACCGCATAGGGTTGGGGAGCTGCAACATAAAATGCGGTCACCTTGTAGTAGTCGATGGAATAGTAGTGGAAGGTGTGTCAATAAACTCCTTAGCAAGAGGGTTGTTGAAGATCGAGGGTGGTTGCTACAGTTATTGTTACATTATCTAAATCCCCTTAAGATAGAAGCATTCCTTATCTTTGTGGCCCCCTTTTTTGTAGAAAGAGCAATAATGTTTTAATGGGCAATCTTAGGGGAGATGACCTTGAGTGCAGTAGATGGTACAACAGAGACTTGTAATAATGTTTTAAGGGAGCATTCTTGGGAGAGATGACCCTCAGTACCATAGATGGTATGCCATAGACTTATAATACCAAAATTTTTCCTTTTGTGCGACTTATTGATTATAATATAATATTTATGTGTGGTGTTATCCATGTGGGAGGACCCGATCTTTGGTATGCTAGTAATGTTCACTCTAGGAAGATATGACAATTCCCATGAGAAGCTTATATGTGAACTTGATAGCTTGGTGGCCACTTCAACGGCTTGGTGATGATTTAATGGCTCCAATTATCTTATTTCACATGAAGGATTCCAAGGAAGTTTATTTCATATTATGTGCTAGGTATGAGAATGAATGGATTGTTATGTCATAAATACCATATGAATAGATAACTACATTGGTATGGGAACTAGTGCTAATTCAAAAATCAACTCGACCCTTTGTTCTTCCCCTTCTTGAGTATAAGAGGATGTCGGGTGTCCACATTTCAATATTCTTGTGGATGATGCGAGTCCTCTTTTGAGAGAGTGAAGAAAGAGAAATGTATTATTTCCCTCTATGCATTTATTATCTTATTTGTATAACATAATTAGGGACCATTTGTTTAAAAGGGGTAATAATACTGTCATGTGGGTGTGAGTTTTGGATTTGACACATCATATGTCCTATGTGTTAGGATGACTTACAAGTGAGGGATGCATTATGTCCTGGTATCTTAGAGAAAGACAATAGGGTATGAGTATTAGTGGATTTTGGCTACCTTTACTTGTTATTCCCTCGACTCTTTCTCTTCCCACCCCTCCTCTAAGCCAAAATGGGTAAAATTCCTATGTTTTATGGTAACCCAGACGAAGTTCTAGAAGTATAATTTTAAGAGATCATATATTAGCAATGGTGATAGAAAGTCTGAGTGGATTTAAAATTTTCCTGTCTTTTTGGGGAAAAGGCGAGATCTCAAATGGGCATAGGGAAAGCATAACGAATTGCTTAAGGATTGGGAAAAGTTTTTCACTACTATATTGGATGAATTACTTCTTGAGTAAAAGTATGACCAGATTTTCATTGAAGTCTCGCAAAGTTTTGATTCTGTGAAGGGCTATGGTGAAAAGAGCTACTAATTTGATAGACTCCATGTAACACTATTAACATCTAGAGCCAGAATCAAGGAAGCCAAATAAGTTATGGTTGGGATTAATGGGTGGATTTTGTAGAATTTTATCTCTTGGGTAAGTTAAAAAACAAGGCAAATGGTGAAGTAAGAAGTTGCCAAAAACTCAGGGAAATCCTTAAAGATAGTTAGATGCCAAGAGTGCATGCAGCCTTGAAGAGGAGGACGTGGATCAACCAAAGACTTAGCTAAGTATTTCTACTTTTTTCCACACCAAAGATCACTCCTTGTCCTAATACTCCTAACATGGTTGCCTTTAATGAACCATAACCACACATAGATATCTCTAATGCACTTGATATGGTGGTATCTTGAGTCATAGCCAGGATGGCTTGACCTCTCACAAGCTCATGAAAACCTGGGGTAAAAAGACGCACGTAAGAAATTCTGGCCTTGCTAATTTTTCTTGCAAAATGTGGTATGACTTCCAAGACAAAGGATATTGTCCTAGGAGAGCTTCTCCTTCCTTTGATTCTATAAATTTGATAGATGCTTGTTATTGAAGATAAAGGTGAAGGTGAAGGTGAAGGTGTTTTTGTGTCTACTCAAGAGAAGAAACCTAGGAATGGTAAGGGTGTGGAAGAGGAAAAAGCCCCTTTGAAACCTAGGAATGGTAAGGGTGTGGAAGAGGAAAAAGCCCCTTTGAAAGTGGAAAATGAGGAAAAAGGGTGAAATAAGCAAGTTAAAAGACATTGGCTTCTCCCTTGTATAGTGAGTTGAGGAGTGGCATCAATGTAAGAAGGAGACAGAGGCTCCACTAGTCAAAGTGGAAGTAGACATCTATTGTCCCTAAGCTGACGTGGTATGTAATGGGTTGCATGTAAAGAATGTTCTTGCTGATGGTAGTTCTACAGCAGTAAATGTCATTTTTGAAGGCTTAATGGAAAACATTGGGACTTAAGAACAATCATAAGAATAGAGGGATACACCATCTTAAGTAGTCAAAGTAGAAGTAGATATTTATTCTACTTAGATTGGTATGGTATGTAATGGTTGGCATGTACATAATGTTCTTGTTGATGGTAGTTCTTTAGTTCATGTAATTTTTGAAGGTTTAATGGAAACATTGGGACCTAAAAACAATCATAAGAACAGAGGGATACACCATCTTAAGTAGTCAAAGTAGAAGTAGACATTTATTCTACTTAGGTTGATATGGTATGTAATGGTTGGCATGTAAATAATGTTCTTGTTGATGGTAGTTCTTTAGTTCATGTAATTTTTGAAGGTTTAATGGAAACATTGGGACTTAAGAATAATCATCTCATAAGTCTAATCCTACCTTAGAGATGGCAAATAAAGAAGGTGTAAAACCTAAAGGCGTTATAACTAATGTGGTGGTTTTTATCATGGGAGTAAAACCTCCTTGGATTTCCAAATCATGAAGAGGACTCAGAATTCCTATCCTATATACTTGGAAGGCCTTGGCTGAAGAGGGTCTATGCAAGGCAATGCTAGAGTGAAGAGTGCATGACCATTTGTAAGATTCCCCATAAAATGAAGATCTTTATTTCTCGTAATAGTGTTGATTTACAAAGTGAGAAAAGTGAGGAAGATGATGAGTATGTAAACTCTTTAAGCATATATAAGTGAAAGTGACTTGAACACAAAAATGGATAAAGACACTGAGGTAGACTTGCATGCACTTGAGGTAACTCCAAAGGTGGGGCCACCAAATTATAGGCATTGTCTAATGAAAATATTAAGAATGATTTTGGCCTATTTAGTTAGATAATGTGATCTCACTAACTATGAAAGGAAAAGGTTTCTTTCTCTTTTTCAATTTTATACTCATTTCTTTGCAGCTGGTCATAAACATCATCAAGGCCACAATGGTGGAGCACTGTGGGTTTGGTGGATGGGACATAACCAGTAAGGCAATGAGCCTACCACATGACCCCTAACTTCTCATTAGTTGTAAAGTAAGAAACTAATAATCTTCTTTAGTGGTAAAGGAAGAAATTGATAAGCTTCTTGAAGTTGGGTTTATTTTTCTTTCATAAGGGTTTAATTTAATTTCTCCTATTGTAATCTTTGTTTAGAAGAATGGAAAGCTAACGATATGTGTGGATTTTAAAATTTTGATTTTTCTAGAACATTCTTTGCAGTAGTAAACTGATGCTAGCGAACATGGTATTGGTGTTGTACTTACGTTAGATAATCATCCGATTGCTTTTGAAAGTCTAAAATTAAAACCATTCAAGCTTAAGCATAGTACTTTGATAGAGAATTGATTGATGTTAATCATGCATTTATATTTTGGAAACATTATCTCAAGGGACCTGAGAGTGTATCATTAAAACCGATCAAAGTATTAAACATTTACTTTTACAGCCTTTAATATCAAATAGACTATTAAGTGCGCATGTTTTATTCAAAGTTTTTAGCCAATATTAAATATAAACCTGGACATGATCATTTTGTTACTGATGCTTTGAGTAGGAGACCTACCATTAATAAATAATATATCTGCTATTGAAGGTATTTCTTTTAATACGATCAATAATATATGTACTATTATAGACATTTCTTTTGATAACATGAAGGAAACATGTAAAAATAATTTTGATTTTTATGATGCATATAACAAGATGAAAGATATTTATTGGCTATCTTATTTTGATTATTCTTATGATGATGGTTTTCTTTTCTTTCAAAAGAGATTATACATCACTCAACCATTTAGGCAAGCTATTATTGAAGAATAGTCATCTACTTTGCAAATAGTTACCAAATATTTCTTTTGGCCTACAATGCA
The DNA here is from genome assembly GCF_041138505.1 of Cibotium barometz. NCBI lineage: Eukaryota > Viridiplantae > Streptophyta > Polypodiopsida > Cyatheales > Cibotiaceae > Cibotium > Cibotium barometz. The sequence continues at coordinate 58,283,731 of NC_141057.1, read as the reverse complement.
TAAAGATGTTGCTGAGTTTTTTTTCTGAATATGTTGTGTGTCAAAAGATTAAGATTCATAAAGAAAAGAGATTTGGTTTGCTTATGCCTTTGCCTGTTTCTAATGAACTATGGGAACAAATAAGTATGGACTTTATCACTCGTTTTACTTTGACTTCTAAAGAATGATATGATTGGGACTCTGGTAGATAGATCTAGTAAACATGCTTACTTTATTTCTTGCAAAAAGACATTGACTGCTTATCAAGCTGCACATGTTTTCATTAAACAAGTTTTTTCGCATCATGGTTCACCAAGGATTATTGTTTATGGTAGATCTACATAGAAAGTTTTGTAGTGTTTTTTGTACTACTTTTTATCCTAAATCTAATGGATGAAACCAAAGCAACAAATAGCACAATACTTGATTTGCTTAGATCATATGTCTCATCTCAGCCTAAGCAATGGGATAAGTGTTTACATATTTTGCAATTCGCATATAATAACTATCCTCATATTGCTACTAATAAGAAAGTACCATTTGAAATAGTCTATGGTAAGGCTTTGCCTACTCCAATTACTAGACTTTCACATTCTATAGAGGATGCATATTCTTTTGTTAAAGACTTTGACCAAATTCATGAGTTAGCAAAAATTGAATATTCAAAAAGCTCAAGAGAAATACATGAAGTATGCAAATCACAAATGCAAACATGTCATCTTCAATGACTAGCTCCAGTACTACTTAAGTAGATGAGGGGACCATGGGCTCCACAATGGTGACCATCAGGGTAGGAGTGGGTAAGAGAGACTTCAGATGATTAATCCCTTGTAAAATGGTCTTAACTCTTTGGACAATGTAAGCATGGGGAAGAGAGCCTTTTGGGAGCGTTCATTACTGCTAAAAATGATCACTATTGCCAAAAATAAAATAAAATAAAATAAAAATAATTAGCCATGTGATGCAATCTCTATTGACAATTCAAGGAGATCTAGCCATAGGAGGAGGTTGGGATGGAGTGGGGCTACATGGGCGGTAGGGACTATGGTGGATTGGGGTGATGGCTAAGCCACTCCATACACCAACAGCAAAGGTGGATACAGGGGAGAGGGATAGGTGGCCGATAGAGGATAAAAGTACTTTATGGGAGACACCAGTGAAAAGGATACTTGGGATGTCGGAGAGGAGGGAGCTATGGGTGGAGTTTCATAAGAGAGTGTGGATGGCAAGGTGACTGCATATGGTTGGGGAGCTGCAACATAAAATGCGGGTTCATACATGGGCTCCATTGGAGTAGTCGATGGAGAAACAATAGTGGAAGGTGTGTCAATAAACTCTTTAGGAGGGTTGTTGAAGATTACAGTTATTATTACATTAGCTAAATCCCCTTAAGATAGAAGCATTCCTTATCTTTGTGGTCCCCTTTTTTGTAGAAAGAGCAATAATGTTTTAATGGGCAATCTCAGGGGAGATGACCTTGAGTACGGTAGATGGTACAACAAAGAGTTGTAATAATGTTTTATGTAGCATTCTTGGGAGAGATGACCTTCAGTACCACATAGATGGTATGCCATAGACTTATAATACGAAAATTTTTCCTTTTGTGAGACTTATTGATTATAATACAATATTTATGTGTGGTGTTATCTATGTGGGACCCAATCTTTGGTATGCTAGTAATGTTCACTAGGAAGATATGACGGTTCCCATGGGAAGCTTATATGTGAACTTGATAGCTTGGTGGTCACTTCAATGGCGTGGTGATGATTTAATGGCTCCAATTATCTTATTTCACATGAAGGATTCTAAGGAATTTTATTTAATATTATGTGCTAGGTATGAGAATGAATGGATTGTTATATCATAAATACCACATGAATAGATGATACCTACATTGATTGGTATGGGAACTAGTGCTAATTCTTTATTTAATTAGTGATGATTCATAAACTAGGTGTGGGCCATATGTCTAGGTGTGGGCCATATGTCTACATGGATTGGTAACTCTATTCGAATAAGATGGCAAATGCATGGCAAGCTTATGGAGGCTTGTGGATGCATGTGGAGGAGTGTGGAAGAATGTATAATAGAGGAGAATCCTTCTAGAAGTCCTATAGAGGCTCGTGAATGCTTGTGGAGGAGTGTGGAAGGATACATAATAGAGGAGAATCCTTCTCAAAGTCCTATGCTGGTGGTATTTGTATCGGCTCAATGTGGGGTTAGATCTAATCTACCAAGTCAAGGATTCCTTGATGAAATAAAGCAAAAAAACACATGTCAAAAGTAGCCACCAAGAAGGACAAATGATGGGTGATGGTGACATTTGGGTTTATGTAGTCCTAGCTTAAATGCTTCTACAATTGTAATTTGTGTGAGCATGGTGAGAAATATTCTAAAGAAGCCCTCTTGATACCTCTTAGAGACAACATTTCACACATAATTGATCATAGTTTACCTAGATGATCTTGCATAGCTTGTGTAGCTTATTGCGACCTTATATAGTAGAGACACCCTCATGGTCTACTCCATCCTCTTAGTATATACGAGTATGCTTGATTTGATTGATTAAGAAATGCCATACTTGTCTCACATCAAGCCTTTATTGTGTGATCGTGTCTTAGGAATCTTATATATCTCCATTGATGTGACTACTATATATTGTGTTAATAAATTCTTCTATTTTGCTTAATGTCTCTCGCATAATACTCTTCTAGGATGCAATTAATTGAGAATTTTCCATCTCTTCTTCTTACATCACTCGGTTCCATTGTTGAGACCTTAGTCGTTTAGGAAGGAGAGCAAAATGGTCAAAAATGCAATTTTAGGCCATTTAATTGGGCACCATGAAAGGTGAATCTTCTCAAATTGAAGCATTAAATTGGAATTGATATTGAATGACTCTCAATACCACCGATTAAGGTTTCCTTAACATCTTTGTCACACCGAGGTGGTTGCTCTAATCCAACGGGTGTATCTCTCTTGCGAAGATCATGTGGGATCTCCGTGCGAGATGATCGCATTGGTAGCCTAATCACTCAAGCAAGAGGGAGAAAAGAAGAAAGAGGGAAGCATGAGAGAATAAGTGATTAGCACTTATCACTCCCAAATCCTAACCCTAAGCATACCACACATACTAGATTAGAGTTGGAAGAGAGAGAGAGAGAGAGAGAGAGAGAGAGAGAACACTCCACTTCTATTACACGAATAAGAGAATCTGTTACAAAAAAGAGAAATTGGCTTTTATAGTTCCAAGCCATTTCCAACTAAGCCGCCTGGGAGTAAGTGACCCGGGGTGCCCAAAACATAGTTACAAGGCTTTTCTCTATGGTTTGGCCAACTGATCAAGATCCTGTTGTCTGTCCTTCAAAGCTCAATACTTGGGAGCATCTTTAGGGCGTTTCCCTCATCAAATGATATGATTTGTAATATAGTACCAGTGTCCATTACATGAGCGTGCAGACATAGCTGTCGTAAGAATGTGTTAGCCAATATATCAAATAGGCTTGGTGCAAGCCTTGAGTCGACATTATTGCGAATGAAATTACTAGCTCTTAGCAAACTAGATTTCCCCAAGAAAGGCAATGGAATAAAGAAGAGAAGAGCAACAATAGTTTGAAAAGACATAAAGGTCCCACATATTACTTAAAGATGTTGGTCCTCTTACAATCGAAGAAGAAAGAAAATACAGTGAACATGATATGATCTACTTGGGAGCCAAAATAATTATATTTGCGGAAGATGCAAGGAGTAACTTCTCTAACATTTAATACTCATGTGTAAAATACCAATGAATCAAAAAACCCAGATGTTGTAGATGGTGAAGATTTTGTACCCTTGACCTCCACCCACAAAGGAAAAGAGGTGGTTTGCATGTAAAAAATGCTCTCTTGTGCCCTGCTACATGCAGGCTCCATCAACTTCCATTGCATAACACCATTGTTGATCCTCTAGATTTGGGAAGTGCCACCCCCTTGCTCACTCCTACCTTCCTACCTTAGGCATTCACACAAAGTTGGTCGATAAACTTAGTCAAAGTTGGTTGATACACTTACACACCCTAGATGCTCACTACAAACACAAACTTCCACACACAACCATAGGCTATGGAGATCATCCAAAACACTTGCATGCCATTGTATAACCAAAGGCACCACCACTCTATTATCATAAATGCAGCATGTAATAGGTGACCTAGATTTGAGTAATGTTAATTAATGTCAAGTCGGAGTCACCTTAAGAAGAGAGAGATTGAGAATGATTACATTGAGTGGGGAAGATAGGGAAGGGATTCTCATAAAGAGAGGGGATTACAATCCTAATAGAATCTACCCAGAACGGCAACCATCTTGAGAAGAAAATATACTGAGGAGAAGTCCCATACATGAATGTAGCCCAAGGATGGCCTCCTAACCATGAGAGATTTACTGGAAGAAGAAGACAGCCTACTAGACAAGAAGATGGCCATGGTGCACTGACATGGTGGTCAAGAGACTTGGGGGAGTCGATGATCGGAGACGTTGACAACTAGATAAGTCAACAAGGGAAAACGGGGCTGAGGGAATTAGCAAGGTTGAGGAGGTTGGCTGAAGAAGTTAGCAATCAAGAGGTTAAAGATCGAGGAAGATGCCTAGAGAAGTCAAAGACTAGGGACTTGGTGGTCAAGGACATTGATGTTGGGCTGGAGCCTAGGACTTGGTGGTTAAGGAAGTCGATGGTAGCCTTGGGACTTGACAGTCAAGGAAGTTAAGCAACCAAGAACTCAATGGGCAAGTCAGCGAGACGGTTGAAAACTTGGTATTAGTCAAGGAAGTTGGTGCCAAAGGAATAGCTAGCCAAGGAACTCGGTGAAATGGAGGACTTGTCGGCCCATCTACACATTGCACACCATTACTCCATTTACTAACTTGGTGAATATTTATATAGAGGTACCTACATAGGAGAGGTATCGACATAGGAGAGAGGGAGCCTCAAAGAAGAAGGAGAACTAGGATCCAATGAGAAGAGATCACCAAGAGAAAAAGAAGGGGCCAAGGTAGAAAGATTGGCCAATGTTCACCAAGGGTGAATAGAACATCACAAGAAAAGAATCACACCCTTGGCCTCCACTCGTTTGAGATAGATGGAGTATGTGCTGGAGAGGGAGTGCTCACACATGACATCAGCACAAAGTGACTACTAAAAACCAAGTAGCCAATGGACAATGACCTCGTCCAATACATGCTTAATAAATGAAAAAGGAAATCCGTCCCTAATGGTACTTTGGTTAAGGGGTTGAAAGTCCACCCAAATGCGGATCTTATTGCTTTTATTCTTTGGAATGATGATAATGGGAAAAAGCCATTCTTAGTGTTTGATAGGGACAATGATGCCTACCTCCATCATCTTATCAAGCTTCTTCTTTATACCACCTTAGAGTAGTATGTAAACACCTTTCCTAATCAGTTGGTTGACCTCTTGAGAGGAATGCAATAGGTGCTAATGGAAGGATTGATGCCAAATAAATATTGATAAGACCAAGCAAAGGCAGATTCATGATGATGTTGGGTTGAGAAAGTAGATACCATGTCCAAGGTGATAGGGTTATCCCAAACCCAAAAAGGTACATGGATGGTGTGAGGCTCCTCAATAGGTCTCATATTAGTTTGTGGACTTCATTCTCATAGCTGGACAGAGAGAGAAGCACCACTTGTGAATTTCCTCATGGAGAGGTAAGGGATCATTAATAGGAAGAGTCAAGAGGGAAATCACCAATATGCTCCTAGGGCAGCTTGTAGAGGGTCCTCTTTGTGTTTGTACGTGGGTCACACATTACTCCTGATGATGACTATTAGGGAAGGGGTGGAGAAAATCACACATAGTCACTATATTTAGGGAGCCACATGGGGTGAAGCAAGTCAGGTGTAATGCGACATGGAACTTTGGCTTCCCTAAACTAATCGTCTCAGTAGGTTCCTCAGTTGAGGGTTGCGTAGCCAAAAAACTTTGACGGCATGGAAATTTGTCTCCCTTTAACTCACCATCTCAATAAGTTCCTCCATTGAGGTTGGCGCGGCCAAACTTTGAAGATTCCTCTTTAAAGTTTGGATGGTGGTGCAGCCAGACTTTTAAGATTCCTCTTTAAAGTTTGGATGGTGGTGCAACCAAACTTTAAAGAGCATTTCAATCAACCATAAGAGCAATAAACTCATCTTGGACACACCGTCTAGCCAATGCCAATAGACTACATTGGATAGGGGGGAAAGGAGTGCGTGGTAACCCCTCGTTGGAAGCCTTTTAAGAGGGAGTAGCAACGTATGATTTGGCAAGGGCATCATCAGGTCTACCTTGCCCCAAACATTAACTACTTTGGTAGCTCTTAGCCACGAGGAACCAATCAAAATATGATAGGCCGCTTTAGTCAGTGGTAGATTTAATACCATGAAAACCATGAAAATTGTGAGACCTACATAGATTCAAGAAAATGTTGCACAAGGCCAAGGGGAATCATGTCTATTTGGTTAGAAATATAAAGAATAAACGGAGGTGGATCTGTGAGGGAGAGATCCAAAGCATGATGGTCGTGGCCTCAGGCAATATGTTGATGTTAGAGCAACCATCGACAATGACACCGGGAATCTTGGTGCCTTTGACAAATATTAAGATTGGAAGACTCTAAAATGATTAGCCATCGTGGGGGAAGTGAAGCACAGTTTGGCTTCATTGGAAGATAGTGGTGTGGTGTCACACCCACCACTACAAGTGTCATACATGTCCACCACTACTACTACTACTGGATGGAATGTCCCTTTGAATTGGAATCGCTAGAGAAGAGGGATGACCACTAAACATGAGTTGAAGAGATTTCATTTCTTATGAGTACAATGCATAGGGTTGGGAGAGGGGTATTTTTGTCACAAGAATGGATATAGGAAGGTGGCCCATACAGATGTATTCAAGGAAGTGCCACTTTGGGGTGTTGTAGGGAGGTATGGGGGTTTTGACAAACATTAAGATTGGAAGACTCTAAAATGATTAGCCATCGTGGGGGAAGTGAAGCACAATTTGGCTTCATTGGAAGATAGTGGTGTGGTGTCACACCCACCACTACAAGTGTCATACATGTCCACCACTACTACTACTACTGGATGGAATGTCCCTTTGAATTGGAATCGCTAGAGAAGAGGGATGACCACTAAACATGAGTTGAAGAGATTTCATTTCTTATGAGTACAATGCATAGGGTTGGGAGAGGGGTATTTTTGTCACAAGAATGGATATAGGAAGGTGGCCCATACAGATGTAGTCAAGGAAGTGCCACTTTGGGGTGTTGTAGGGAGGTATGGGGGTTGGTGGAGGAGTAGGAGTAGGAGATGGCTCCATGGGTGGGGTAGTCATGAGCGTGTGGAGGGCCTCAAGTTACACATGTTCCACCACTGCAATTTTCATGGGTGCATTTAAGGAAGATGGTTCGGAAGTACGTTCATGGTTTCATTTAAAGAGCATCGATGGTTTGGGAGTGCACACCCTGAGAACATGTGACAATGACTAGCTCTAGTACTACTTAAGTAGATGAGGGGACCATGGCCTCCATAATGGTGACCATCAGGGTAGGAGTTGGTAAGAGAGGCGTCAGACGATTAATCCCTTATAAAATGGTCTTAACCCTTTGGACAATGTAATCATGGGGAAGAGCCTTTTGGGGAAGAGTTCATTACTGCTGAAAATGACCACTGTTGCCCAAAAAAAAAACAAAATAATTAGCCATGTGATGCAACCTCGATTGACAACTCAAGGAGATCTAGCCACCATAGGAGGAGGTTGGGATGGAGTGGTGCTACATAGGCCATAGGGACTATGGTGGATTGGGGTGACGGCTAGGTCACTACATACACCAGCAGCAAAGGTGCATACGGGGGAGAGGGATAGGTGGCCGACGGAGGATAAAAGTACTTTATGGGAGACACCAGTGAAAAGGATACTTGGGATGTCGGCGGAGAGGATGGAGCTATGGGAGGAGTTTCATAAGAGAGTGTGGATGGCAAGGTGACCGCATAGGGTTGGGGAGCTGCAACATAAAATGCGGTCACCTTGTAGTAGTGGATGGAATAGTAGTGGAAGGTGTGTCAATAAACTCCTTAGCAAGAGGGTTGTTGAAGATCGAGGGTGGTTGCTACAGTTATTGTTACATTATCTAAATCCCCTTAAGATAGAAGCATTCCTTATCTTTGTGGCCCCCCTTTTTTGTAGAAAGAGCAATAATGTTTTAATGGGCAATCTTAGGGGAGATGACCTTGAGTGCAGTAGATGGTACAACAGAGACTTGTAATAATGTTTTAAGGGAGCATTCTTGGGAGAGATGACCCTCAGTACCATAGATGGTATGCCATAGACTTATAATACCAAAATTTTTCCTTTTGTGCGACTTATTGATTATAATATAATATTTATGTGTGGTGTTATCCATGTGGGAGGACCCGATCTTTGGTATGCTAGTAATGTTCACTCTAGGAAGATATGACAATTCCCATGAGAAGCTTATATGTGAACTTGATAGCTTGGTGGCCACTTCAACGGCTTGGTGATGATTTAATGGCTCCAATTATCTTATTTCACATGAAGGATTCCAAGGAAGTTTATTTCATATTATGTGCTAGGTATGAGAATGAATGGATTGTTATGTCATAAATACCATATGAATAGATAACTACATTGGTATGGGAACTAGTGCTAATTCAAAAATCAACTCGACCCTTTGTTCTTCCCCTTCTTGAGTATAAGAGGATGTCGGGTGTCCACATTTCAATATTCTTGTGGATGATGCGAGTCCTCTTTTGAGAGAGTGAAGAAAGAGAAATGTATTATTTCCCTCTATGCATTTATTATCTTATTTGTATAACATAATTAGGGACCATTTGTTTAAAAGGGGTAATAATACTGTCATGTGGGTGTGAGTTTTGGATTTGACACATCATATGTCCTATGTGTTAGGATGACTTACAAGTGAGGGATGCATTATGTCCTGGTATCTTAGAGAAAGACAATAGGGTATGAGTATTAGTGGATTTTGGCTACCTTTACTTGTTATTCCCTCGACTCTTTCTCTTCCCACCCCTCCTCTAAGCCAAAATGGGTAAAATTCCTATGTTTTATGGTAACCCAGACGAAGTTCTAGAAGTATAATTTTAAGAGATCATATATTAGCAATGGTGATAGAAAGTCTGAGTGGATTTAAAATTTTCCTGTCTTTTTGGGGAAAAGGCGAGATCTCAAATGGGCATAGGGAAAGCATAACGAATTGCTTAAGGATTGGGAAAAGTTTTTCACTACTATATTGGATGAATTACTTCTTGAGTAAAAGTATGACCAGATTTTCATTGAAGTCTCGCAAAGTTTTGACTCTGTGAAGGGCTATGGTGAAAAGAGCTACTAATTTGATAGACTCCATGTAACACTATTAACATCTAGAGCCAGAATCAAGGAAGCCAAATAAGTTATGGTTGGGATTAATGGGTGGATTTTGTAGAATTTTATCTCTTGGGTAAGTTAAAAAACAAGGCAAATGGTGAAGTAAGAAGTTGCCAAAAACTCAGGGAAATCCTTAAAGATAGTTAGATGCCAAGAGTGCATGCAGCCTTGAAGAGGAGGACGTGGATCAACCAAAGACTTAGCTAAGTATTTCTACTTTTTTCCACACCAAAGATCACTCCTTGTCCTAATACTCCTAACATGGTTGCCTTTAATGAACCATAACCACACATAGATATCTCTAATGCACTTGATATGGTGGTATCTTGAGTCATAGCAAGGATGGCTTGACCTCTCACAAGCTCATGAAAACCTGGGGTAAAAAGACGCACGTAAGAAATTCTGGCCTTGCTAATTTTTCTTGCAAAATGTGGTATGACTTCCAAGACAAAGGATATTGTCCTAGGAGAGCTTCTCCTTCCTTTGATTCTATAAATTTGATAGATGCTTGTTATTGAAGATAAAGGTGAAGGTGAAGGTGAAGGTGTTTTTGTGTCTACTCAAGAGAAGAAACCTAGGAATGGTAAGGGTGTGGAAGAGGAAAAAGCCCCTTTGAAACCTAGGAATGGTAAGGGTGTGGAAGAGGAAAAAGCCCCTTTGAAAGTGGAAAATGAGGAAAAAGGGTGAAATAAGCAAGTTAAAAGACATTGGCTTCTCCCTTGTATAGTGAGTTGAGGAGTGGCATCAATGTAAGAAGGAGACAGAGGCTCCACTAGTCAAAGTGGAAGTAGACATCTATTGTCCCTAAGCTGACGTGGTATGTAATGGGTTGCATGTAAAGAATGTTCTTGCTGATGGTAGTTCTACAGCAGTAAATGTCATTTTTGAAGGCTTAATGGAAAACATTGGGACTTAAGAACAATCATAAGAATAGAGGGATACACCATCTTAAGTAGTCAAAGTAGAAGTAGACATTTATTCTACTTAGATTGGTATGGTATGTAATGGTTGGCATGTACATAATGTTCTTGTTGATGGTAGTTCTTTAGTTCATGTAATTTTTGAAGGTTTAATGGAAACATTGGGACCTAAAAACAATCATAAGAACAGAGGGATACACCATCTTAAGTAGTCAAAGTAGAAGTAGACATTTATTCTACTTAGGTTGATATGGTATGTAATGGTTGGCATGTAAATAATGTTCTTGTTGATGGTAGTTCTTTAGTTCATGTAATTTTTGAAGGTTTAATGGAAACATTGGGACTTAAGAATAATCATCTCATAAGTCTAATCCTACCTTAGAGATGGCAAATAAAGAAGGTGTAAAACCTAAAGGCGTTATAACTAATGTGGTGGTTTTTATCATGGGAGTAAAACCTCCTTGGATTTCCAAATCATGAAGAGGACTCAGAATTCCTATCCTATATACTTGGAAGGCCTTGGCTGAAGAGGGTCTATGCAAGGCAATGCTAGAGTGAAGAGTGCATGACCATTTGTAAGATTCCCCATAAAATGAAGATCTTTATTTCTCGTAATAGTGTTGATTTACAAAGTGAGAAAAGTGAGGAAGATGATGAGTATGTAAACTCTTTAAGCATATATAAGTGAAAGTGACTTGAACACAAAAATGGATAAAGACACTGAGGTAGACTTGCATGCACTTGAGGTAACTCCAAAGGTGGGGCCACCAAATTATAGGCATTGTCTAATGAAAATATTAAGAATGATTTTGGCCTATTTAGTTAGATAATGTGATCTCACTAACTATGAAAGGAAAAGGTTTCTTTCTCTTTTTCAATTTTATACTCATTTCTTTGCAGCTGGTCATAAACATCATCAAGGCCACAATGGTGGAGCAGTGTGGGTTTGGTGGATGGGACATAACCAGTAAGGCAATGAGCCTACCACATGACCCCTAACTTCTCATTAGTTGTAAAGTAAGAAACTAATAATCTTCTTTAGTGGTAAAGGAAGAAATTGATAAGCTTCTTGAAGTTGGGTTTATTTTTCTTTCATAAGGGTTTAATTTAATTTCTCCTATTGTAATCTTTGTTTAGAAGAATGGAAAGCTAACGATATGTGTGGATTTTAAAATTTTGATTTTTCTAGAACATTCTTTGCAGTAGTAAACTGATGCTAGCGAACATGGTATTGGTGTTGTACTTACGTTAGATAATCATCCGATTGCTTTTGAAAGTCTAAAATTAAAACCATTCAAGCTTAAGCATAGTACTTTGATAGAGAATTGATTGATGTTAATCATGCATTTATATTTTGGAAACATTATCTCAAGGGACCTGAGAGTGTATCATTAAAACCGATCAAAGTATTAAACATTTACTTTTACAGCCTTTAATATCAAATAGACTATTAAGTGCGCATGTTTTATTCAAAGTTTTTAGCCAATATTAAATATAAACCTGGACATGATCATTTTGTTACTGATGCTTTGAGTAGGAGACCTACCATTAATAAATAATATATCTGCTATTGAAGGTATTTCTTTTAATACTATCAATAATATATGTACTATTATAGACATTTCTTTTGATAACATGAAGGAAACATGTAAAAATAATTTTGATTTTTATGATGCATATAACAAGATGAAAGATATTTATTGGCTATCTTATTTTGATTATTCTTATGATGATGGTTTTCTTTTCTTTCAAAAGAGATTATACATCATTCAACCATTTAGGCAAGCTATTATTGAAGAATAGTCATCTACTTTGCAAATAGTTACCAAATATTTCTTTTGGCCTACAATGCATAAAGATGTTGCTGAGTTTTTTTTCTGAATATGTTGTGTGTCAAAAGATTAAGATTCATAAAGAAAAGAGATTTGGTTTGCTTATGCCTTTGCCTGTTTCTAATGAACTATGGGAACAAATAAGTATGGACTTTATCACTCGTTTTACTTTGACTTCTAAAGAATGATATGATTGGGACTCTGGTAGATAGATCTAGTAAACATGCTTACTTTATTTCTTGCAAAAAGACATTGACTGCTTATCAAGCTGCACATGTTTTCATTAAACAAGTTTTTTCGCATCATGGTTCACCAAGGATTATTGTTTATGGTAGATCTACATAGAAAGTTTTGTAGTGTTTTTTGTACTACTTTTTATCCTAAATCTAATGGATGAAACCAAAGCAACAAATAGCACAATACTTGATTTGCTTAGATCATATGTCTCATCTCAGCCTAAGCAATGGGATAAGTGTTTACATATTTTGCAATTCGCATATAATAACTATCCTCATATTGCTACTAATAAGAAAGTACCATTTGAAATAGTCTATGGTAAGGCTTTGCCTACTCCAATTACTAGACTTTCACATTCTATAGAGGATGCATATTCTTTTGTTAAAGACTTTGACCAAATTCATGAGTTAGCAAAAATTGAATATTCAAAAAGCTCAAGAGAAATACATGAAGTATGTAAATCACAAATGCAAACATGTCATCTTCAATGACTAGCTCCAGTACTACTTAAGTAGATGAGGGGACCATGGGCTCCACAATGGTGACCATCAGGATAGGAGTGGGTAAGAGAGACTTCAGATGATTAATCCCTTGTAAAATGGTCTTAACTCTTTGGACAATGTAAGCATGGGGAAGAGAGCCTTTTGGGAGCGTTCATTACTGCTGAAAATGATCACTATTGCCAAAAATAAAATAAAATAAAATAAAAATGATTAGCCATGTGATGCAATCTCTATTGACAATTCAAGGAGATCTAGCCATAGGAGGAGGTTGGGATGGAGTGGGGCTACATGGGCGGTAGGGACTATGGTGGATTGGGGTGATGGCTAAGCCACTCCATACACCAACAGCAAAGGTGGATACAGGGGAGAGGGATAGGTGGCCGATAGAGGATAAAAGTACTTTATGGGAGACACCAGTGAAAAGGATACTTGGGATGTCGGAGAGGAGGGAGCTATGGGTGGAGTTTCATAAGAGAGTGTGGATGGCAAGGTGACTGCATATGGTTGGGGAGCTGCAACATAAAATGCGGGTTCATACATGGGCTCCATTGGAGTAGTCGATGGAGAAACAATAGTGGAAGGTGTGTCAATAAACTCTTTAGGAGGGTTGTTGAAGATTACAGTTATTATTACATTAGCTAAATCCCCTTAAGATAGAAGCATTCCTTATCTTTGTGGTCCCCTTTTTTGTAGAAAGAGCAATAATGTTTTAATGGGCAATCTCAGGGGAGATGACCTTGAGTACGGTAGATGGTACAACAAAGAGTTGTAATAATGTTTTATGTAGCATTCTTGGGAGAGATGACCTTCAGTACCACATAGATGGTATGCCATAGACTTATAATACCAAAATTTTTCCTTTTGTGAGACTTATTGATTATAATACAATATTTATGTGTGGTGTTATCTATGTGGGACCCAATCTTTGGTATGCTAGTAATGTTCACTAGGAAGATATGACGGTTCCCATGGGAAGCTTATATGTGAACTTGATAGCTTGGTGGTCACTTCAATGGCGTGGTGATGATTTAATGGCTCCAATTATCTTATTTCACATGAAGGATTCTAAGGAATTTTATTTAATATTATGTGCTAGGTATGAGAATGAATGGATTGTTATATCATAAATACCACATGAATAGATGATACCTACATTGATTGGTATGGGAACTAGTGCTAATTCTTTATTTAATTAGTGATGATTCATAAACTAGGTGTGGGCCATATGTCTAGGTGTGGGCCATATGTCTACATGGATTGGTAACTCTATTCGAATAAGATGGCAAATGCATGGCAAGCTTATGGAGGCTTGTGGATGCACGTGGAGGAGTGTGGAAGAATGTATAATAGAGGAGAATCCTTCTAGAAGTCCTATAGAGGCTCGTGAATGCTTGTGGAGGAGTGTGGAAGGATACATAATAGAGGAGAATCCTTCTCAAAGTCCTATGCTGGTGGTATTTGTATCGGCTCAATGTGGGGTTAGATCTAATCTACCAAGTCAAGGATTCCTTGATGAAATAAAGCAAAAAAACACGTCAAAAGTAGCCACCAAGAAGGACAAATGATGGGTGATGGTGACATTTGGGTTTATGTAGTCCTAGCTTAAATGCTTCTACAATTGTAATTTGTGTGAGCATGGTGAGAAATATTCTAAAGAAGCCCTCTTGATACCTCTTAGAGACAACATTTCACACATAATTGATCATAGTTTACCTAGATGATCTTGCATAGCTTGTGTAGCTTATTGCGACCTTATATAGTAGAGACACCCTCATGGTCTACTCCATCCTCTTAGTATATACGAGTATGCTTGATTTGATTGATTAAGAAATGCCATACTTGTCTCACATCAAGCCTTTATTGTGTGATCGTGTCTTAGGAATCTTATATATCTCCATTGATGTGACTACTATATATTGTGTTAATAAATTCTTCTATTTTGCTTAATGTCTCTCGCATAATACTCTTCTAGGATGCAATTAATTGAGAATTTTCCATCTCTTCTTCTTACATCACTCGGTTCCGTTGTTGAGACCTTAGTCGTTTAGGAAGGAGAGCAAAATGGTCAAAAATGCAATTTTAGGCCATTTAATTGGGCACCATGAAAGGTGAATCTTCTCAAATTGAAGCATTAAATTGGAATTGATATTGAATGACTCTCAATACCACCGATTAAGGTTTCCTTAACATCTTTGTCACACCGAGGTGGTTGCTCTAATCCAACGGGTGTATCTCTCTTGCGAAGATCATGTGGGATCTCCGTGCGAGATGATCGCATTGGTAGCCTAATCACTCAAGCAAGAGGGAGAAAAGAAGAAAGAGGGAAGCATGAGAGAATAAGTGATTAGCACTTATCACTCCCAAATCCTAACCCTAAGCATACCACACATACTAGATTAGAGTTGGAAGAGAGAGAGAGAGAGAGAGAGAACACTCCACTTCTATTACACGAATAAGAGAATCTGTTACAAAAAAGAGAAATTGGCTTTTATAGTTCCAAGCCATTTCCAACTAAGCCGCCTGGGAGTAAGTGACCCGGGGTGCCCAAAACATAGTTACAAGGCTTTTCTCTATGGTTTGGCCAACTGATCAAGATCCTGTTGTCTGTCCTTCAAAGCTCAATACTTGGGAGCATCTTTAGGGCGTTTCCCTCATCAAATGATATGATTTGTAATATAGTACCAGTGTCCATTACATGAGCGTTGCAGACATAGCTGTCGTAAGAATGTGTTAGCCAATATATCAAATAGGCTTGGTGCAAGCCTTGAGTCGACATTATTGCGAATGAAATTACTAGCTCTTAGCAAACTAGATTTCCCCAAGAAAGGCAATGGAATAAAGAAGAGAAGAGCAACAATAGTTTGAAAAGACATAAAGGTCCCACATATTACTTAAAGATGTTGGTCCTCTTACAATCGAAGAAGAAAGAAAATACAGTGAACATGATATGATCTACTTGGGAGCCAAAATAATTATATTTGCGGAAGATGCAAGGAGTAACTTCTCTAACATTTAATACTCATGTGTAAAATACCAATGAATCAAAAAACCCAGATGTTGTAGATGGTGAAGATTTTGTAACCTTGACCTCCACCCACAAAGGAAAAGAGGTGGTTTGCATGTAAAAAATGCTCTCTTGTGCCCTGCTACATGCAGGCTCCATCAACTTCCATTGCATAACACCATTGTTGATCCTCTAGATTTGGGAAGTGCCACCCCCTTGCTCACTCCTACCTTCCTACCTTAGGCATTCACACAAAGTTGGTCGATAAACTTAGTCAAAGTTGGTTGATACTTACACACCCTAGATGCTCACTACAAACACAAACTTCCACACACAACCTAGGCTATGGAGATCATCCAAAACACTTGCATGCCATTGTATAACCAAAGGCACCACCACTCTATTATCATAAATGCAGCATGTAATAGGTGACCTAGATTTGAGTAATGTTAATTAATGTCAAGTCGGAGTCACCTTAAGAAGAGAGAGATTGAGAATGATTACATTGAGTGGGGAAGATAGGGAAGGGATTCTCATAAAGAGAGGGGATTACAATCCTAATAGAATCTACCCAGAACGGCAACCATCTTGAGAAGAAAATATACTGAGGAGAAGTCCCATACATGAATGTAGCCCAAGGATGGCCTCCTAACCATGAGAGATTTACTGGAAGAAGAAGACAGCCTACTAGACAAGAAGATGGCCATGGTGCACTGACATGGTGGTCAAGAGACTTGGGGGAGTCGATGATCGGAGACGTTGACAACTAGATAAGTCAACAAGGGAAAACGGGGCTGAGGGAATTAGCAAGGTTGAGGAAGTTGGCTGAAGAAGTTAGCAATCAAGAGGTTAAAGATCGAGGAAGATGCCTAGAGAAGTCAAAGACTAGGGACTTGGTGGTCAAGGACATTGATGTTGGGCTGGAGCCTAGGACTTGGTGGTTAAGGAAGTCGATGGTAGCCTTGGGACTTGACAGTCAAGGAAGTTAAGCAACCAAGAACTCAATGGGCAAGTCAGCGAGACGGTTGAAAACTTGGTATTAGTCAAGGAAGTTGGTGCCAAAGGAATAGCTAGCCAAGGAACTCGGTGAAATGGAGGACTTGTCGGCCCATCTACACATTGCACACCATTACTCCATTTACTAACTTGGTGAATATTTATATAGAGGTACCTACATAGGAGAGGTATCGACATAGGAGAGAGGGAGCCTCAAAGAAGAAGGAGAACTAGGATCCAATGAGAAGAGATCACCAAGAGAAAAAGAAGGGGCCAAGGTAGAAAGATTGGCCAATGTTCACCAAGGGTGAATAGAACATCACAAGAAAAGAATCACACCCTTGGCCTCCACTCGTTTGAGATAGATGGAGTATGTGCTGGAGAGGGAGTGCTCACACATGACATCAGCACAAAGTGACTACTAAAAACCAAGTAGCCAATGGACAATGACCTCGTCCAATACATGCTTAATAAATGAAAAAGGAAATCCGTCCCTAATGGTACTTTGGTTAAGGGGTTGAAAGTCCACCCAAATGCGGATCTTATTGCTTTTATTCTTTGGAATGATGATAATGGGAAAAAGCCATTCTTAGTGTTTGATAGGGACAATGATGCCTACCTCCATCATCTTATCAAGCTTCTTCTTTATACCACCTTAGAGTAGTATGTAAACACCTTTCCTAATCAGTTGGTTGACCTCTTGAGAGGAATGCAATAGGTGCTAATGGAAGGATTGATGCCAAATAAATATTGATAAGACCAAGCAAAGGCAGATTCATGATGATGTTGGGTTGAGAAAGTAGATACCATGTCCAAGGTGATAGGGTTATCCCAAACCCAAAAAGGTACATGGATGGTGTGAGGCTCCTCAATAGGTCTCATATTAGTTTGTGGACTTCATTGTCATAGCTGGACAGAGAGAGAAGCACCACTTGTGAATTTCCTCATGGAGAGGTAAGGGATCATTAATAGGAAGAGTCAAGAGGGAAATCACCAATATGCTCCTAGGGCAGCTTGTAGAGGGTCCTCTTTGTGTTTGTACGTGGGTCACACATTACTCTTGATGATGACTATTAGGGAAGGGGTGGAGAAAATCACACATAGTCACTATATTTAGGGAGCCACATGGGGTGAAGCAAGTCAGGTGTAATGCGACATGGAACTTTGGCTTCCCTAAACTAATCGTCTCAGTAGGTTCCTCAGTTGAGGGTTGCGTAGCCAAAAAACTTTGACGGCATGGAAATTTGTCTCCCTTTAACTCACCATCTCAATAAGTTCCTCCATTGAGGTTGGCGCGGCCAAACTTTGAAGATTCCTCTTTAAAGTTTGGATGGTGGTGCAGCCAGACTTTTAAGATTCCTCTTTAAAGTTTGGATGGTGGTGCAACCAAACTTTAAAGAGCATTTCAATCAACCATTAGAGCAATAAACTCATCTTGGACACACCGTCTAGCCAATGCCAATAGACTACATTGGATAGGGGGGAAAGGAGTGCGTGGTAACCCCTCGTTGGAAGCCTTTTAAGAGGGAGTAGCAACGTATGATTTGGCAACGGCATCATCAGGTCTACCTTGCCCCAAACATTAACTACTTTGGTAGCTCTTAGCCACGAGGAACCAATCAAAATATGATAGGCCGCTTTAGTCAGTGGTAGATTTAATACCATGAAAACCATGAAAATTGTGAGACCTACATAGATTCAAGAAAATGTTGCACAAGGCCAAGGGGAATCATGTCTATTTGGTTAGAAATATAAAGAATAAACGGAGGTGGATC
This sequence comes from Cibotium barometz, assembly GCF_041138505.1. NCBI lineage: Eukaryota > Viridiplantae > Streptophyta > Polypodiopsida > Cyatheales > Cibotiaceae > Cibotium > Cibotium barometz. Next base: position 58,265,041 of record NC_141057.1, on the reverse strand, counting down.
TGTGAGGGAGAGATCCAAAGCATGATGGTCGTGGCCTCAGGCAATATGTTGATGTTAGAGCAACCATCGACAATGACACCGGGAATCTTGGTGCCTTTGACAAATATTAAGATTGGAAGACTCTAAAATGATTAGCCATCGTGGGGGAAGTGAAGCACAGTTTGGCTTCATTGGAAGATAGTGGTGTGGTGTCACACCCACCACTACAAGTGTCATACATGTCCACCACTACTACTACTACTGGACGGAATGTCCCTTTGAATTGGAATCGCTAGAGAAGAGGGATGACCACTAAACATGAGTTGAAGAGATTTCATTTCTTATGAGTACAATGCATAGGGTTGGGAGAGGGGTATTTTTGTCACAAGAATGGATATAGGAAGGTGGCCCATACAGATGTAGTCAAGGAAGTGCCACTTTGGGGTGTTGTAGGGAGGTATGGGGGTTTTGACAAATATTAAGATTGGAAGACTCTAAAATGATTAGCCATCGTGGGGGAAGTGAAGCACAATTTGGCTTCATTGGAAGATAGTGGTGTGGTGTCACACCCACCACTACAAGTGTCATACATGTCCACCACTACTACTACTACTGGACGGAATGTCCCTTTGAATTGGAATCGCTAGAGAAGAGGGATGACCACTAAACATGAGTTGAAGAGATTTCATTTCTTATGAGTACAATGCATAGGGTTGGGAGAGGGGTATTTTTGTCACAAGAATGGATATAGGAAGGTGGCCCATACAGATGTAGTCAAGGAAGTGCCACTTTGGGGTGTTGTAGGGAGGTATGGGGGTTGGTGGAGGAGTAGGAGTAGGAGATGGCTCCATGGGTGGGGTAGTCATGAGCGTGTGGAGGGCCTCAAGTTACACATGTTCCACCACTGCAATTTTCATGGGTGCATTTAAGGAAGATGGTTCGGAAGTACGTTCATGGTTTCATTTAAAGAGCATCGATGGTTTGGGAGTGCACACCCTGAGAACATGTGACAATGACTAGCTCTAGTACTACTTAAGTAGATGAGGGGACCATGGCCTCCATAATGGTGACCATCAGGGTAGGAGTTGGTAACAGAGGCGTCAGACGATTAATCCCTTATAAAATGGTCTTAACCCTTTGGACAATGTAATCATGGGGAAGAGCCTTTTGGGGAAGAGTTCATTACTGCTGAAAATGACCACTGTTGCCCAAAAAAAAAAACAAAATAATTAGCCATGTGATGCAACCTTGATTGACAACTCAAGGAGATCTAGCCACCATAGGAGGAGGTTGGGATGGAGTGGTGCTACATAGGCCATAGGGACTATGGTGGATTGGTGTGACGGCTAGGTCACTACATACACCAGCAGCAAAGGTGCATACGGGGGAGAGGGATAGGTGGCCGACGGAGGATAAAAGTACTTTATGGGAGACACCAGTGAAAAGGATACTTGGGATGTCGGCGGAGAGGATGGAGCTATGGGAGGAGTTTCATAAGAGAGTGTGGATGGCAAGGTGACCGCATAGGGTTGGGGAGCTGCAACATAAAATGCGGTCACCTTGTAGTAGTGGATGGAATAGTAGTGGAAGGTGTGTCAATAAACTCCTTAGCAAGAGGGTTGTTGAAGATCGAGGGTGGTTGCTACAGTTATTGTTACATTATCTAAATCCCCTTAAGATAGAAGCATTCCTTATCTTTGTGGCCCCCCCTTTTTTGTAGAAAGAGCAATAATGTTTTAATGGGCAATCTTAGGGGAGATGACCTTGAGTGCAGTAGATGGTACAACAGAGACTTGTAATAATGTTTTAAGGGAGCATTCTTGGGAGAGATGACCCTCAGTACCATAGATGGTATGCCATAGACTTATAATACCAAAATTTTTCCTTTTGTGCGACTTATTGATTATAATATAATATTTATGTGTGGTGTTATCCATGTGGGAGGACCCGATCTTTGGTATGCTAGTAATGTTCACTCTAGGAAGATATGACAATTCCCATGAGAAGCTTATATGTGAACTTGATAGCTTGGTGGCCACTTCAACGGCTTGGTGATGATTTAATGGCTCCAATTATCTTATTTCACATGAAGGATTCCAAGGAAGTTTATTTCATATTATGTGCTAGGTATGAGAATGAATGGATTGTTATGTCATAAATACCATATGAATAGATAACTACATTGGTATGGGAACTAGTGCTAATTCAAAAATCAACTCGACCCTTTGTTCTTCCCCTTCTTGAGTATAAGAGGATGTGGGGTGTCCACATTTCAATATTCTTGTGGATGATGCGAGTCCTCTTTTGAGAGAGTGAAGAAAGAGAAATGTATTATTTCCCTCTATGCATTTATTATCTTATTTGTATAACATAATTAGGGACCATTTGTTTAAAAGGGGTAATAATACTGTCATGTGGGTGTGAGTTTTGGATTTGACACATCATATGTCCTATGTGTTAGGATGACTTACAAGTGAGGGATGCATTATGTCCTGGTATCTTAGAGAAAGACAATAGGGTATGAGTATTAGTGGATTTTGGCTACCTTTACTTGTTATTCCCTCGACTCTTTCTCTTCCCACCCCTCCTCTAAGCCAAAATGGGTAAAATTCCTATGTTTTATGGTAACCCAGAGGAAGTTCTAGAAGTATAATTTTAAGAGATCATATATTAGCAATGGTGATAGAAAGTCTGAGTGGATTTAAAATTTTCCTGTCTTTTTGGGGAAAAGGCGAGATCTCAAATGGGCATAGGGAAAGCATAACGAATTGCTTAAGGATTGGGAAAAGTTTTTCACTACTATATTGGATGAATTACTTCTTGAGTAAAAGTATGACCAGATTTTCATTGAAGTCTCGCAAAGTTTTGATTCTGTGAAGGGCTATGGTGAAAAGAGCTACTAATTTGATAGACTCCATGTAACACTATTAACATCTAGAGCCAGAATCAAGGAAGCCAAATAAGTTATGGTTGGGATTAATGGGTGGATTTTGTAGAATTTTATCTCTTGGGTAAGTTAAAAAACAAGGCAAATGGTGAAGTAAGAAGTTGCCAAAAACTTAGGGAAATCCTTAAAGATAGTTAGATGCCAAGAGTGCATGCAGCCTTGAAGAGGAGGACGTGGATCAACCAAAGACTTAGCTAAGTATTTCTACTTTTTTCCACACCAAAGATCACTCCTTGTCCTAATACTCCTAACATGGTTGCCTTTAATGAACCATAACCACACATAGATATCTCTAATGCACTTGATATGGTGGTATCTTGAGTCATAGCAAGGATGGCTTGACCTCTTACAAGCTCATGAAAACCTGGGGTAAAAAGACGCACGTAAGAAATTCTGGCCTTGCTAATTTTTCTTGCAAAATGTGGTATGACTTCCAAGACAAAGGATATTGTCCTAGGAGAGCTTCTCCTTCCTTTGATTCTATAAATTTGATAGATGCTTGTTATTGAAGATAACGGTGAAGGTGAAGGTGAAGGTGTTTTTGTGTCTACTCAAGAGAAGAAACCTAGGAATGGTAAGGGTGTGGAAGAGGAAAAAGCCCCTTTGAAACCTAGGAATGGTAAGGGTGTGGAAGAGGAAAAAGCCCCTTTGAAAGTGGAAAATGAGGAAAAAGGGTGAAATAAGCAAGTTAAAAGACATTGGCTTCTCCCTTGTATAGTGAGTTGAGGAGTGGCATCAATGTAAGAAGGAGACAGAGGCTCCACTAGTCAAAGTGGAAGTAGACATCTATTGTCCCTAAGCTGACGTGGTATGTAATGGGTTGCATGTAAAGAATGTTCTTGCTGATGGTAGTTCTACAGCAGTAAATGTCATTTTTGAAGGCTTAATGGAAAACATTGGGACTTAAGAACAATCATAAGAACAGAGGGATACACCATCTTAAGTAGTCAAAGTAGAAGTAGACATTTATTCTACTTAGATTGGTATGGTATGTAATGGTTGGCATGTACATAATGTTCTTGTTGATGGTAGTTCTTTAGTTCATGTAATTTTTGAAGGTTTAATGGAAACATTGGGACCTAAAAACAATCATAAGAACAGAGGGATACACCATCTTAAGTAGTCAAAGTAGAAGTAGACATTTATTCTACTTAGGTTGATATGGTATGTAATGGTTGGCATGTAAATAATGTTCTTGTTGATGGTAGTTCTTTAGTTCATGTAATTTTTGAAGGTTTAATGGAAACATTGGGACTTAAGAATAATCATCTCATAAGTCTAATCCTACCTTAGAGATGGCAAATAAAGAAGGTGTAAAACCTAAAGGCGTTATAACTAATGTGGTGGTTTTTATCATGGGAGTAAAACCTCCTTGGATTTCCAAATCATGAAGAGGACTCAGAATTCCTATCCTATATACTTGGAAGGCCTTGGCTGAAGAGGGTCTATGCAAGGCAATGCTAGAGTGAAGAGTGCATGACCATTTGTAAGATTCCCCATAAAATGAAGATCTTTATTTCTCGTAATAGTGTTGATTTACAAAGTGAGAAAAGTGAGGAAGATGATGAGTATGTAAACTCTTTAAGCATATATAAGTGAAAGTGACTTGAACACAAAAATGGATAAAGACACTGAGGTAGACTTGCATGCACTTGAGGTAACTCCAAAGGTGGGGCCACCAAATTATAGGCATTGTCTAATGAAAATATTAAGAATGATTTTGGCCTATTTAGTTAGATAATGTGATCTCACTAACTATGAAAGGAAAAGGTTTCTTTCTCTTTTTCAATTTTATACTCATTTCTTTGCAGCTGGTCATAAACATCATCAAGGCCACAATGGTGGAGCACTGTGGGTTTGGTGGATGGGACATAACCAGTAAGGCAATGAGCCTACCACATGACCCCTAACTTCTCATTAGTTGTAAAGTAAGAAACTAATAATCTTCTTTAGTGGTAAAGGAAGAAATTGATAAGCTTCTTGAAGTTGGGTTTATTTTTCTTTCATAAGGGTTTAATTTAATTTCTCCTATTGTAATCTTTGTTTAGAAGAATGGAAAGCTAACGATATGTGTGGATTTTAAAATTTTGATTTTTCTAGAACATTCTTTGCAGTAGTAAACTGATGCTAGAGAACATGGTATTGGTGTTGTACTTACGTTAGATAATCATCCGATTGCTTTTGAAAGTCTAAAATTAAAACCATTCAAGCTTAAGCATAGTACTTTGATAGAGAATTGATTGATGTTAATCATGCATTTATATTTTGGAAACATTATCTCAAGGGACCTGAGAGTGTATCATTAAAACCGATCAAAGTATTAAACATTTACTTTTACAGCCTTTAATATCAAATAGACTATTAAGTGCGCATGTTTTATTCAAAGTTTTTAGCCAATATTAAATATAAACCTGGACATGATCATTTTGTTACTGATGCTTTGAGTAGGAGACCTACCATTAATAAATAATATATCTGCTATTGAAGGTATTTCTTTTAATACTATCAATAATATATGTACTATTATAGACATTTCTTTTGATAACATGAAGGAAACATGTAAAAATAATTTTGATTTTTATGATGCATATAACAAGATGAAAGATATTTATTGGCTATCTTATTTTGATTATTCTTATGATGATGGTTTTCTTTTCTTTCAAAAGAGATTATACATCACTCAACCATTTAGGCAAGCTATTATTGAAGAATAGTCATCTACTTTGCAAATAGTTACCAAATATTTCTTTTGGCCTACAATGCATAAAGATGTTGCTGAGTTTTTTTTCTGAATATGTTGTGTGTCAAAAGATTAAGATTCATAAAGAAAAGAGATTTGGTTTGCTTATGCCTTTGCCTGTTTCTAATGAACTATGGGAACAAATAAGTATGGACTTTATCACTCGTTTTACTTTGACTTCTAAAGAATGATATGATTGGGACTCTGGTAGATAGATCTAGTAAACATGCTTACTTTATTTCTTGCAAAAAGACATTGACTGCTTATCAAGCTGCACATGTTTTCATTAAACAAGTTTTTTCGCATCATGGTTCACCAAGGATTATTGTTTATGGTAGATCTACATAGAAAGTTTTGTAGTGTTTTTTGTACTACTTTTTATCCTAAATCTAATGGATGAAACCAAAGCAACAAATAGCACAATACTTGATTTGCTTAGATCATATGTCTCATCTCAGCCTAAGCAATGGGATAAGTGTTTACATATTTTGCAATTCGCATATAATAACTATCCTCATATTGCTACTAATAAGAAAGTACCATTTGAAATAGTCTATGGTAAGGCTTTGCCTACTCCAATTACTAGACTTTCACATTCTATAGAGGATGCATATTCTTTTGTTAAAGACTTTGACCAAATTCATGAGTTAGCAAAAATTGAATATTCAAAAAGCTCAAGAGAAATACATGAAGTATGCAAATCACAAATGCAAACATGTCATCTTCAATGACTAGCTCCAGTACTACTTAAGTAGATGAGGGGACCATGGGCTCCACAATGGTGACCATCAGGGTAGGAGTGGGTAAGAGAGACTTCAGATGATTAATCCCTTGTAAAATGGTCTTAACTCTTTGGACAATGTAAGCATGGGGAAGAGAGCCTTTTGGGAGCGTTCATTACTGCTGAAAATGATCACTATTGCCAAAAATAAAATAAAATAAAATAAAAATAATTAGCCATGTGATGCAATCTCTATTGACAATTCAAGGAGATCTAGCCATAGGAGGAGGTTGGGATGGAGTGGGGCTACATGGGCGGTAGGGACTAGGTGGATTGGGGTGATGGCTAAGCCACTCCATACACCAACAGCAAAGGTGGATACAGGGGAGAGGGATAGGTGGCCGATAGAGGATAAAAGTACTTTATGGGAGACACCAGTGAAAAGGATACTTGGGATGTCGGAGAGGAGGGAGCTATGGGTGGAGTTTCATAAGAGAGTGTGGATGGCAAGGTGACTGCATATGGTTGGGGAGCTGCAACATAAAATGCGGGTTCATACATGGGCTCCATTGGAGTAGTCGATGGAGAAACAATAGTGGAAGGTGTGTCAATAAACTCTTTAGGAGGGTTGTTGAAGATTACAGTTATTATTACATTAGCTAAATCCCCTTAAGATAGAAGCATTCCTTATCTTTGTGGTCCCCTTTTTTGTAGAAAGAGCAATAATGTTTTAATGGGCAATCTCAGGGGAGATGACCTTGAGTACGGTAGATGGTACAACAAAGAGTTGTAATAATGTTTTATGTAGCATTCTTGGGAGAGATGACCTTCAGTACCACATAGATGGTATGCCATAGACTTATAATACGAAAATTTTTCCTTTTGTGAGACTTATTGATTATAATACAATATTTATGTGTGGTGTTATCTATGTGGGACCCAATCTTTGGTATGCTAGTAATGTTCACTAGGAAGATATGACGGTTCCCATGGGAAGCTTATATGTGAACTTGATAGCTTGGTGGTCACTTCAATGGCGTGGTGATGATTTAATGGCTCCAATTATCTTATTTCACATGAAGGATTCTAAGGAATTTTATTTAATATTATGTGCTAGGTATGAGAATGAATGGATTGTTATATCATAAATACCACATGAATAGATGATACCTACATTGATTGGTATGGGAACTAGTGCTAATTCTTTATTTAATTAGTGATGATTCATAAACTAGGTGTGGGCCATATGTCTAGGTGTGGGCCATATGTCTACATGGATTGGTAACTCTATTCGAATAAGATGGCAAATGCATGGCAAGCTTATGGAGGCTTGTGGATGCATGTGGAGGAGTGTGGAAGAATGTATAATAGAGGAGAATCCTTCTAGAAGTCCTATAGAGGCTCGTGAATGCTTGTGGAGGAGTGTGGAAGGATACATAATAGAGGAGAATCCTTCTCAAAGTCCTATGCTGGTGGTATTTGTATCGGCTCAATGTGGGGTTAGATCTAATCTACCAAGTCAAGGATTCCTTGATGAAATAAAGCAAAAAAACACATGTCAAAAGTAGCCACCAAGAAGGACAAATGATGGGTGATGGTGACATTTGGGTTTATGTAGTCCTAGCTTAAATGCTTCTACAATTGTAATTTGTGTGAGCATGGTGAGAAATATTCTAAAGAAGCCCTCTTGATACCTCTTAGAGACAACATTTCACACATAATTGATCATAGTTTACCTAGATGATCTTGCATAGCTTGTGTAGCTTATTGCGACCTTATATAGTAGAGACACCCTCATGGTCTACTCCATCCTCTTAGTATATACGAGTATGCTTGATTTGATTGATTAAGAAATGCCATACTTGTCTCACATCAAGCCTTTATTGTGTGATCGTGTCTTAGGAATCTTATATATCTCCATTGATGTGACTACTATATATTGTGTTAATAAATTCTTCTATTTTGCTTAATGTCTCTCGCATAATACTCTTCTAGGATGCAATTAATTGAGAATTTTCCATCTCTTCTTCTTACATCACTCGGTTCCATTGTTGAGACCTTAGTCGTTTAGGAAGGAGAGCAAAATGGTCAAAAATGCAATTTTAGGCCATTTAATTGGGCACCATGAAAGGTGAATCTTCTCAAATTGAAGCATTAAATTGGAATTGATATTGAATGACTCTCAATACCACCGATTAAGGTTTCCTTAACATCTTTGTCACACCGAGGTGGTTGCTCTAATCCAACGGGTGTATCTCTCTTGCGAAGATCATGTGGGATCTCCGTGCGAGATGATCGCATTGGTAGCCTAATCACTCAAGCAAGAGGGAGAAAAGAAGAAAGAGGGAAGCATGAGAGAATAAGTGATTAGCACTTATCACTCCCAAATCCTAACCCTAAGCATACCACACATACTAGATTAGAGTTGGAAGAGAGAGAGAGAGAGAGAGAGAGAACACTCCACTTCTATTACACGAATAAGAGAATCTGTTACAAAAAAGAGAAATTGGCTTTTATAGTTCCAAGCCATTTCCAACTAAGCCGCCTGGGAGTAAGTGACCCGGGGTGCCCAAAACATAGTTACAAGGCTTTTCTCTATGGTTTGGCCAACTGATCAAGATCCTGTTGTCTGTCCTTCAAAGCTCAATACTTGGGAGCATCTTTAGGGCGTTTCCCTCATCAAATGATATGATTTGTAATATAGTACCAGTGTCCATTACATGAGCGTGCAGACATAGCTGTCGTAAGAATGTGTTAGCCAATATATCAAATAGGCTTGGTGCAAGCCTTGAGTCGACATTATTGCGAATGAAATTACTAGCTCTTAGCAAACTAGATTTCCCCAAGAAAGGCAATGGAATAAAGAAGAGAAGAGCAACAATAGTTTGAAAAGACATAAAGGTCCCACATATTACTTAAAGATGTTGGTCCTCTTACAATCGAAGAAGAAAGAAAATACAGTGAACATGATATGATCTACTTGGGAGCCAAAATAATTATATTTGCGGAAGATGCAAGGAGTAACTTCTCTAACATTTAATACTCATGTGTAAAATACCAATGAATCAAAAAACCCAGATGTTGTAGATGGTGAAGATTTTGTACCCTTGACCTCCACCCACAAAGGAAAAGAGGTGGTTTGCATGTAAAAAATGCTCTCTTGTGCCCTGCTACATGCAGGCTCCATCAACTTCCATTGCATAACACCATTGTTGATCCTCTAGATTTGGGAAGTGCCACCCCCTTGCTCACTCCTACCTTCCTACCTTAGGCATTCACACAAAGTTGGTTGATACACTTACACACCCTAGATGCTCACTACAAACACAAACTTCCACACACAACCATAGGCTATGGAGATCATCCAAAACACTTGCATGCCATTGTATAACCAAAGGCACCACCACTCTATTATCATAAATGCAGCATGTAATAGGTGACCTAGATTTGAGTAATGTTAATTAATGTCAAGTCGGAGTCACCTTAAGAAGAGAGAGATTGAGAATGATTACATTGAGTGGGGAAGATAGGGAAGGGATTCTCATAAAGAGAGGGGATTACAATCCTAATAGAATCTACCCAGAACGGCAACCATCTTGAGAAGAAAATATACTGAGGAGAAGTCCCATACATGAATGTAGCCCAAGGATGGCCTCCTAACCATGAGAGATTTACTGGAAGAAGAAGACAGCCTACTAGACAAGAAGATGGCCATGGTGCACTGACATGGTGGTCAAGAGACTTGGGGGAGTCGATGATCGGAGACGTTGACAACTAGATAAGTCAACAAGGGAAAACGGGGCTGAGGGAATTAGCAAGGTTGAGGAAGTTGGCTGAAGAAGTTAGCAATCAAGAGGTTAAAGATCGAGGAAGATGCCTAGAGAAGTCAAAGACTAGGGACTTGGTGGTCAAGGACATTGATGTTGGGCTGGAGCCTAGGACTTGGTGGTTAAGGAAGTCGATGGTAGCCTTGGGACTTGACAGTCAAGGAAGTTAAGCAACCAAGAACTCAATGGGCAAGTCAGCGAGACGGTTGAAAACTTGGTATTAGTCAAGGAAGTTGGTGCCAAAGGAATAGCTAGCCAAGGAACTCGGTGAAATGGAGGACTTGTCGGCCCATCTACACATTGCACACCATTACTCCATTTACTAACTTGGTGAATATTTATATAGAGGTACCTACATAGGAGAGGTATCGACATAGGAGAGAGGGAGCCTCAAAGAAGAAGGAGAACTAGGATCCAATGAGAAGAGATCACCAAGAGAAAAAGAAGGGGCCAAGGTAGAAAGATTGGCCAATGTTCACCAAGGGTGAATAGAACATCACAAGAAAAGAATCACACCCTTGGCCTCCACTCGTTTGAGATAGATGGAGTATGTGCTGGAGAGGGAGTGCTCACACATGACATCAGCACAAAGTGACTACTAAAAACCAAGTAGCCAATGGACAATGACCTCGTCCAATACATGCTTAATAAATGAAAAAGGAAATCCGTCCCTAATGGTACTTTGGTTAAGGGGTTGAAAGTCCACCCAAATGCGGATCTTATTGCTTTTATTCTTTGGAATGATGATAATGGGAAAAAGCCATTCTTAGTGTTTGATAGGGACAATGATGCCTACCTCCATCATCTTATCAAGCTTCTTCTTTATACCACCTTAGAGTAGTATGTAAACACCTTTCCTAATCAGTTGGTTGACCTCTTGAGAGGAATGCAATAGGTGCTAATGGAAGGATTGATGCCAAATAAATATTGATAAGACCAAGCAAAGGCAGATTCATGATGATGTTGGGTTGAGAAAGTAGATACCATGTCCAAGGTGATAGGGTTATCCCAAACCCAAAAAGGTACATGGATGGTGTGAGGCTCCTCAATAGGTCTCATATTAGTTTGTGGACTTCATTGTCATAGCTGGACAGAGAGAGAAGCACCACTTGTGAATTTCCTCATGGAGAGGTAAGGGATCATTAATAGGAAGAGTCAAGAGGGAAATCACCAATATGCTCCTAGGGCAGCTTGTAGAGGGTCCTCTTTGTGTTTGTACGTGGGTCACACATTACTCCTGATGATGACTATTAGGGAAGGGGTGGAGAAAATCACACATAGTCACTATATTTAGGGAGCCACATGGGGTGAAGCAAGTCAGGTGTAATGCGACATGGAACTTTGGCTTCCCTAAACTAATCGTCTCAGTAGGTTCCTCAGTTGAGGGTTGCGTAGCCAAAAAACTTTGACGGCATGGAAATTTGTCTCCCTTTAACTCACCATCTCAATAAGTTCCTCCATTGAGGTTGGCGCGGCCAAACTTTGAAGATTCCTCTTTAAAGTTTGGATGGTGGTGCAGCCAGACTTTTAAGATTCCTCTTTAAAGTTTGGATGGTGGTGCAACCAAACTTTAAAGAGCATTTCAATCAACCATAAGAGCAATAAACTCATCTTGGACACACCGTCTAGCCAATGCCAATAGACTACATTGGATAGGGGGGAAAGGAGTGCGTGGTAACCCCTCGTTGGAAGCCTTTTAAGAGGGAGTAGCAACGTATGATTTGGCAAGGGCATCATCAGGTCTACCTTGCCCCAAACATTAACTACTTTGGTAGCTCTTAGCCACGAGGAACCAATCAAAATATGATAGGCCGCTTTAGTCAGTGGTAGATTTAATACCATGAAAACCATGAAAATTGTGAGACCTACATAGATTCAAGAAAATGTTGCACAAGGCCAAGGGGAATCATGTCTATTTGGTTAGAAATATAAAGAATAAACGGAGGTGGATCTGTGAGGGAGAGATCCAAAGCATGATGGTCGTGGCCTCAGGCAATATGTTGATGTTAGAGCAACCATCGACAATGACACCGGGAATCTTGGTGCCTTTGACAAATATTAAGATTGGAAGACTCTAAAATGATTAGCCATCGTGGGGGAAGTGAAGCACAGTTTGGCTTCATTGGAAGATAGTGGTGTGGTGTCACACCCACCACTACAAGTGTCATACATGTCCACCACTACTACTACTACTGGATGGAATGTCCCTTTGAATTGGAATCGCTACAGAAGAGGGATGACCACTAAACATGAGTTGAAGAGATTTCATTTCTTATGAGTACAATGCATAGGGTTGGGAGAGGGGTATTTTTGTCACAAGAATGGATATAGGAAGGTGGCCCATACAGATGTAGTCAAGGAAGTGCCACTTTGGGGTGTTGTAGGGAGGTATGGGGGTTTTGACAAACATTAAGATTGGAAGACTCTAAAATGATTAGCCATCGTGGGGGAAGTGAAGCACAATTTGGCTTCATTGGAAGATAGTGGTGTGGTGTCACACCCACCACTACAAGTGTCATACATGTCCACCACTACTACTACTATTGGATGGAATGTCCCTTTGAATTGGAATCGCTAGAGAAGAGGGATGACCACTAAACATGAGTTGAAGAGATTTCATTTCTTATGAGTACAATGCATAGGGTTGGGAGAGGGGTATTTTTGTCACAAGAATGGATATAGGAAGGTGGCCCATACAGATGTAGTCAAGGAAGTGCCACTTTGGGGTGTTGTAGGGAGGTATGGGGGTTGGTGGAGGAGTAGGAGTAGGAGATGGCTCCATGGGTGGGGTAGTCATGAGCGTGTGGAGGGCCTCAAGTTACACATGTTCCACCACTGCAATTTTCATGGGTGCATTTAAGGAAGATGGTTCGGAAGTACGTTCATGGTTTCATTTAAAGAGCATCGATGGTTTGGGAGTGCACACCCTGAGAACATGTGACAATGACTAGCTCTAGTACTACTTAAGTAGATGAGGGGACCATGGCCTCCATAATGGTGACCATCAGGGTAGGAGTTGGTAAGAGAGGCGTCAGACGATTAATCCCTTATAAAATGGTCTTAACCCTTTGGACAATGTAATCATGGGGAAGAGCCTTTTGGGGAAGAGTTCATTACTGCTGAAAATGACCACTGTTGCCCAAAAAAAAAACAAAATAATTAGCCATGTGATGCAACCTCGATTGACAACTCAAGGAGATCTAGCCACCATAGGAGGAGGTTGGGATGGAGTGGTGCTACATAGGCCATAGGGACTATGGTGGATTGGGGTGACGGCTAGGTCACTACATACACCAGCAGCAAAGGTGCATACGGGGGAGAGGGATAGGTGGCCGACGGAGGATAAAAGTACTTTATGGGAGACACCAGTGAAAAGGATACTTGGGATGTCGGCGGAGAGGATGGAGCTATGGGAGGAGTTTCATAAGAGAGTGTGGATGGCAAGGTGACCGCATAGGGTTGGGGAGCTGCAACATAAAATGCGGTCACCTTGTAGTAGTGGATGGAATAGTAGTGGAAGGTGTGTCAATAAACTCCTTAGCAAGAGGGTTGTTGAAGATCGAGGGTGGTTGCTACAGTTATTGTTACATTATCTAAATCCCCTTAAGATAGAAGCATTCCTTATCTTTGTGGCCCCCTTTTTTGTAGAAAGAGCAATAATGTTTTAATGGGCAATCTTAGGGGAGATGACCTTGAGTGCAGTAGATGGTACAACAGAGACTTGTAATAATGTTTTAAGGGAGCATTCTTGGGAGAGATGACCCTCAGTACCATAGATGGTATGCCATAGACTTATAATACCAAAATTTTTCCTTTTGTGCGACTTATTGATTATAATATAATATTTATGTGTGGTGTTATCCATGTGGGAGGACCCGATCTTTGGTATGCTAGTAATGTTCACTCTAGGAAGATATGACAATTCCCATGAGAAGCTTATATGTGAACTTGATAGCTTGGTGGCCACTTCAACGGCTTGGTGATGATTTAATGGCTCCAATTATCTTATTTCACATGAAGGATTCCAAGGAAGTTTATTTCATATTATGTGCTAGGTATGAGAATGAATGGATTGTTATGTCATAAATACCATATGAATAGATAACTACATTGGTATGGGAACTAGTGCTAATTCAAAAATCAACTCGACCCTTTGTTCTTCCCCTTCTTGAGTATAAGAGGATGTCGGGTGTCCACATTTCAATATTCTTGTGGATGATGCGAGTCCTCTTTTGAGAGAGTGAAGAAAGAGAAATGTATTATTTCCCTCTATGCATTTATTATCTTATTTGTATAACATAATTAGGGACCATTTGTTTAAAAGGGATAATAATACTGTCATGTGGGTGTGAGTTTTGGATTTGACACATCATATGTCCTATGTGTTAGGATGACTTACAAGTGAGGGATGCATTATGTCCTGGTATCTTAGAGAAAGACAATAGGGTATGAGTATTAGTGGATTTTGGCTACCTTTACTTGTTATTCCCTCGACTCTTTCTCTTCCCACCCCTCCTCTAAGCCAAAATGGGTAAAATTCCTATGTTTTATGGTAACCCAGACGAAGTTCTAGAAGTATAATTTTAAGAGATCATATATTAGCAATGGTGATAGAAAGTCTGAGTGGATTTAAAATTTTCCTATCTTTTTGGGGAAAAGGCGAGATCTCAAATGGGCATAGGGAAAGCATAACGAATTGCTTAAGGATTGGGAAAAGTTTTTCACTACTATATTGGATGAATTACTTCTTGAGTAAAAGTATGACCAGATTTTCATTGAAGTCTCGCAAAGTTTTGACTCTGTGAAGGGCTATGGTGAAAAGAGCTACTAATTTGATAGACTCCATGTAACACTATTAACATCTAGAGCCAGAATCAAGGAAGCCAAATAAGTTATGGTTGGGATTAATGGGTGGATTTTGTAGAATTTTATCTCTTGGGTAAGTTAAAAAACAAGGCAAATGGTGAAGTAAGAAGTTGCCAAAAACTTAGGGAAATCCTTAAAGATAGTTAGATGCGAAGAGTGCATGCAGCCTTAAAGAGGAGGACGTGGATCAACCAAAGACTTAGCTAAGTATTTCTACTTTTTTCCACACCAAAGATCACTCCTTGTCCTAATACTCCTAACATGGTTGCCTTTAATGAACCATAACCACACATAGATATCTCTAATGCACTTGATATGGTGGTATCTTGAGTCATAGCAAGGATGGCTTGACCTCTCACAAGCTCATGAAAACCTGGGGTAAAAAGACGCACGTAAGAAATTCTGGCCTTGCTAATTTTTCTTGCAAAATGTGGTATGACTTCCAAGACAAAGGATATTGTCCTAGGAGAGCTTCTCCTTCCTTTGATTCTATAAATTTGATAGATGCTTGTTATTGAAGATAAAGGTGAAGGTGAAGGTGAAGGTGTTTTTGTGTCTACTCAAGAGAAGAAACCTAGGAATGGTAAGGGTGTGGAAGAGGAAAAAGCCCCTTTGAAACCTAGGAATGGTAAGGGTGTGGAAGAGGAAAAAGCCCCTTTGAAAGTGGAAAATGAGGAAAAAGGGTGAAATAAGCAAGTTAAAAGACATTGGCTTCTCCCTTGTATAGTGAGTTGAGGAGTGGCATCAATGTAAGAAGGAGACAGAGGCTCCACTAGTCAAAGTGGAAGTAGACATCTATTGTCCCTAAGCTGACGTGGTATGTAATGGGTTGCATGTAAAGAATGTTCTTGCTGATGGTAGTTCTACAGCAGTAAATGTCATTTTTGAAGGCTTAATGGAAAACATTGGGACTTAAGAACAATCATAAGAATAGAGGGATACACCATCTTAAGTAGTCAAAGTAGAAGTAGACATTTATTCTACTTAGATTGGTATGGTATGTAATGGTTGGCATGTACATAATGTTCTTGTTGATGGTAGTTCTTTAGTTCATGTAATTTTTGAAGGTTTAATGGAAACATTGGGACCTAAAAACAATCATAAGAACAGAGGGATACACCATCTTAAGTAGTCAAAGTAGAAGTAGACATTTATTCTACTTAGGTTGATATGGTATGTAATGGTTGGCATGTAAATAATGTTCTTGTTGATGGTAGTTCTTTAGTTCATGTAATTTTTGAAGGTTTAATGGAAACATTGGGACTTAAGAATAATCATCTCATAAGTCTAATCCTACCTTAGAGATGGCAAATAAAGAAGGTGTAAAACCTAAAGGCGTTATAACTAATGTGGTGGTTTTTATCATGGGAGTAAAACCTCCTTGGATTTCCAAATCATGAAGAGGACTCAGAATTCCTATCCTATATACTTGGAAGGCCTTGGCTGAAGAGGGTCTATGCAAGGCAATGCTAGAGTGAAGAGTGCATGACCATTTGTAAGATTCCCCATAAAATGAAGATCTTTATTTCTCGTAATAGTGTTGATTTACAAAGTGAGAAAAGTGAGGAAGATGATGAGTATGTAAACTCTTTAAGCATATATAAGTGAAAGTGACTTGAACACAAAAATGGATAAAGACACTGAGGTAGACTTGCATGCACTTGAGGTAACTCCAAAGGTGGGGCCACCAAATTATAGGCATTGTCTAATGAAAATATTAAGAATGATTTTGGCCTATTTAGTTAGATAATGTGATCTCACTAACTATGAAAGGAAAAGGTTTCTTTCTCTTTTTCAATTTTATACTCATTTCTTTGCAGCTGGTCATAAACATCATCAAGGCCACAATGGTGGAGCACTGTGGGTTTGGTGGATGGGACATAACCAGTAAGGCAATGAGCCTACCACATGACCCCTAACTTCTCATTAGTTGTAAAGTAAGAAACTAATAATCTTCTTTAGTGGTAAAGGAAGAAATTGATAAGCTTCTTGAAGTTGGGTTTATTTTTCTTTCATAAGGGTTTAATTTAATTTCTCCTATTGTAATCTTTGTTTAGAAGAATGGAAAGCTAACGATATGTGTGGATTTTAAAATTTTGATTTTTCTAGAACATTCTTTGCAGTAGTAAACTGATGCTAGCGAACATGGTATTGGTGTTGTACTTACGTTAGATAATCATCCGATTGCTTTTGAAAGTCTAAAATTAAAACCATTCAAGCTTAAGCATAGTACTTTGATAGAGAATTGATTGATGTTAATCATGCATTTATATTTTGGAAACATTATCTCAAGGGACCTGAGAGTGTATCATTAAAACCGATCAAAGTATTAAACATTTACTTTTACAGCCTTTAATATCAAATAGACTATTAAGTGCGCATGTTTTATTCAAAGTTTTTAGCCAATATTAAATATAAACCTGACATGATCATTTTGTTACTGATGCTTTGAGTAGGAGACCTACCATTAATAAATAATATATCTGCTATTGAAGGTATTTCTTTTAATACTATCAATAATATATGTACTATTATAGACATTTCTTTTGATAACATGAAGGAAACATGTAAAAATAATTTTGATTTTTATGATGCATATAACAAGATGAAAGATATTTATTGGCTATCTTATTTTGATTATTCTTATGATGATGGTTTTCTTTTCTTTCAAAAGAGATTATACATCACTCAACCATTTAGGCAAGCTATTATTGAAGAATAGTCATCTACTTTGCAAATAGTTACCAAATATTTCTTTTGGCCTACAATGCATAAAGATGTTGCTGAGTTTTTTTTCTGAATATGTTGTGTGTCAAAAGATTAAGATTCATAAAGAAAAGAGATTTGGTTTGCTTATGCCTTTGCCTGTTTCTAATGAACTATGGGAACAAATAAGTATGGACTTTATCACTCGTTTTACTTTGACTTCTAAAGAATGATATGATTGGGACTCTGGTAGATAGATCTAGTAAACATGCTTACTTTATTTCTTGCAAAAAGACATTGACTGCTTATCAAGCTGCACATGTTTTCATTAAACAAGTTTTTTCGCATCATGGTTCACCAAGGATTATTGTTTATGGTAGATCTACATAGAAAGTTTTGTAGTGTTTTTTGTACTACTTTTTATCCTAAATCTAATGGATGAAACCAAAGCAACAAATAGCACAATACTTGATTTGCTTAGATCATATGTCTCATCTCAGCCTAAGCAATGGGATAAGTGTTTACATATTTTGCAATTCGCATATAATAACTATCCTCATATTGCTACTAATAAGAAAGTACCATTTGAAATAGTCTATGGTAAGGCTTTGCCTACTCCAATTACTAGACTTTCACATTCTATAGAGGATGCATATTCTTTTGTTAAAGACTTTGACCAAATTCATGAGTTAGCAAAAATTGAATATTCAAAAAGCTCAAGAGAAATACATGAAGTATGCAAATCACAAATGCAAACATGTCATCTTCAATGACTAGCTCCAGTACTACTTAAGTAGATGAGGGGACCATGGGCTCCACAATGGTGACCATCAGGGTAGGAGTGGGTAAGAGAGACTTCAGATGATTAATCCCTTGTAAAATGGTCTTAACTCTTTGGACAATGTAAGCATGGGGAAGAGAGCCTTTTGGGAGCGTTCATTACTGCTGAAAATGATCACTATTGCCAAAAATAAAATAAAATAAAATAAAAATAATTAGCCATGTGATGCAATCTCTATTGACAATTCAAGGAGATCTAGCCATAGGAGGAGGTTGGGATGGAGTGGGGCTACATGGGCGGTAGGGACTAGGTGGATTGGGGTGATGGCTAAGTCACTCCATACACCAACAGCAAAGGTGGATACAGGGGAGAGGGATAGGTGGCCGATAGAGGATAAAAGTACTTTATGGGAGACACCAGTGAAAAGGATACTTGGGATGTCGGAGAGGAGGGAGCTATGGGTGGAGTTTCATAAGAGAGTGTGGATGGCAAGGTGACTGCATATGGTTGGGGAGCTGCAACATAAAATGCGGGTTCATACATGGGCTCCATTGGAGTAGTCGATGGAGAAACAATAGTGGAAGGTGTGTCAATAAACTCTTTAGGAGGGCTGTTGAAGATTACAGTTATTATTACATTAGCTAAATCCCCTTAAGATAGAAGCATTCCTTATCTTTGTGGTCCCCTTTTTTGTAGAAAGAGCAATAATGTTTTAATGGGCAATCTCAGGGGAGATGACCTTGAGTACGGTAGATGGTACAACAAAGAGTTGTAATAATGTTTTATGTAGCATTCTTGGGAGAGATGACCTTCAGTACCACATAGATGGTATGCCATAGACTTATAATACCAAAATTTTTCCTTTTGTGAGACTTATTGATTATAATACAATATTTATGTGTGGTGTTATCTATGTGGGACCCAATCTTTGGTATGCTAGTAATGTTCACTAGGAAGATATGACGGTTCCCATGGGAAGCTTATATGTGAACTTGATAGCTTGGTGGTCACTTCAATGGCGTGGTGATGATTTAATGGCTCCAATTATCTTATTTCACATGAAGGATTCTAAGGAATTTTATTTAATATTATGTGCTAGGTATGAGAATGAATGGATTGTTATATCATAAATACCACATGAATAGATGATACCTACATTGATTGGTATGGGAACTAGTGCTAATTCTTTATTTAATTAGTGATGATTCATAAACTAGGTGTGGGCCATATGTCTAGGTGTGGGCCATATGTCTACATGGATTGGTAACTCTATTCGAATAAGATGGCAAATGCATGGCAAGCTTATGGAGGCTTGTGGATGCATGTGGAGGAGTGTGGAAGAATGTATAATAGAGGAGAATCCTTCTAGAAGTCCTATAGAGGCTCGTGAATGCTTGTGGAGGAGTGTGGAAGGATACATAATAGAGGAGAATCCTTCTCAAAGTCCTATGCTGGTGGTATTTGTATCGGCTCAATGTGGGGTTAGATCTAATCTACCAAGTCAAGGATTCCTTGATGAAATAAAGCAAAAAAACACACGTCAAAAGTAGCCACCAAGAAGGACAAATGATGGGTGATGGTGACATTTGGGTTTATGTAGTCCTAGCTTAAATGCTTCTACAATTGTAATTTGTGTGAGCATGGTGAGAAATATTCTAAAGAAGCCCTCTTGATACCTCTTAGAGACAACATTTCACACATAATTGATCATAGTTTACCTAGATGATCTTGCATAGCTTGTGTAGCTTATTGCGACCTTATATAGTAGAGACACCCTCATGGTCTACTCCATCCTCTTAGTATATACGAGTATGCTTGATTTGATTGATTAAGAAATGCCATACTTGTCTCACATCAAGCCTTTATTGTGTGATCGTGTCTTAGGAATCTTATATATCTCCATTGATGTGACTACTATATATTGTGTTAATAAATTCTTCTATTTTGCTTAATGTCTCTCGCATAATACTCTTCTAGGATGCAATTAATTGAGAATTTTCCATCTCTTCTTCTTACATCACTCGGTTCCATTGTTGAGACCTTAGTCGTTTAGGAAGGAGAGCAAAATGGTCAAAAATGCAATTTTAGGCCATTTAATTGGGCACCATGAAAGGTGAATCTTCTCAAATTGAAGCATTAAATTGGAATTGATATTGAATGACTCTCAATACCACCGATTAAGGTTTCCTTAACATCTTTGTCACACCGAGGTGGTTGCTCTAATCCAACGGGTGTATCTCTCTTGCGAAGATCATGTGGGATCTCCGTGCGAGATGATCGCATTGGTAGCCTAATCACTCAAGCAAGAGGGAGAAAAGAAGAAAGAGGGAAGCATGAGAGAATAAGTGATTAGCACTTATCACTCCCAAATCCTAACCCTAAGCATACCACACATACTAGATTAGAGTTGGAAGAGAGAGAGAGAGAGAGAGAGAACACTCCACTTCTATTACACGAATAAGAGAATCTGTTACAAAAAAGAGAAATTGGCTTTTATAGTTCCAAGCCATTTCCAACTAAGCCGCCTGGGAGTAAGTGACCCGGGGTGCCCAAAACATAGTTACAAGGCTTTTCTCTATGGTTTGGCCAACTGATCAAGATCCTGTTGTCTGTCCTTCAAAGCTCAATACTTGGGAGCATCTTTAGGGCGTTTCCCTCATCAAATGATATGATTTGTAATATAGTACCAGTGTCCATTACATGAGCGTGCAGACATAGCTGTCGTAAGAATGTGTTAGCCAATATATCAAATAGGCTTGGTGCAAGCCTTGAGTCGACATTATTGCGAATGAAATTACTAGCTCTTAGCAAACTAGATTTCCCCAAGAAAGGCAATGGAATAAAGAAGAGAAGAGCAACAATAGTTTGAAAAGACATAAAGGTCCCACATATTACTTAAAGATGTTGGTCCTCTTACAATCGAAGAAGAAAGAAAATACAGTGAACATGATATGATCTACTTGGGAGCCAAAATAATTATATTTGCGGAAGATGCAAGGAGTAACTTCTCTAACATTTAATACTCATGTGTAAAATACCAATGAATCAAAAAACCCAGATGTTGTAGATGGTGAAGATTTTGTAACCTTGACCTCCACCCACAAAGGAAAAGAGGTGGTTTGCATGTAAAAAATGCTCTCTTGTGCCCTGCTACATGCAGGCTCCATCAACTTCCATTGCATAACACCATTGTTGATCCTCTAGATTTGGGAAGTGCCACCCCCTTGCTCACTCCTACCTTCCTACCTTAGGCATTCACACAAAGTTGGTCGATAAACTTAGTCAAAGTTGGTTGATACTTACACACCCTAGATGCTCACTACAAACACAAACTTCCACACACAACCTAGGCTATGGAGATCATCCAAAACACTTGCATGCCATTGTATAACCAAAGGCACCACCACTCTATTATCATAAATGCAGCATGTAATAGGTGACCTAGATTTGAGTAATGTTAATTAATGTCAAGTCGGAGTCACCTTAAGAAGAGAGAGATTGAGAATGATTACATTGAGTGGGGAAGATAGGGAAGGGATTCTCATAAAGAGAGGGGATTACAATCCTAATAGAATCTACCCAGAACGGCAACCATCTTGAGAAGAAAATATACTGAGGAGAAGTCCCATACATGAATGTAGCCCAAGGATGGCCTCCTAACCATGAGAGATTTACTGGAAGAAGAAGACAGCCTACTAGACAAGAAGATGGCCATGGTGCACTGACATGGTGGTCAAGAGACTTGGGGGAGTCGATGATCGGAGACGTTGACAACTAGATAAGTCAACAAGGGAAAACGGGGCTGAGGGAATTAGCAAGGTTGAGGAAGTTGGCTGAAGAAGTTAGCAATCAAGAGGTTAAAGATCGAGGAAGATGCCTAGAGAAGTCAAAGACTAGGGACTTGGTGGTCAAGGACATTGATGTTGGGCTGGAGCCTAGGACTTGGTGGTTAAGGAAGTCGATGGTAGCCTTGGGACTTGACAGTCAAGGAAGTTAAGCAACCAAGAACTCAATGGGCAAGTCAGCGA
This sequence comes from Cibotium barometz, assembly GCF_041138505.1. NCBI lineage: Eukaryota > Viridiplantae > Streptophyta > Polypodiopsida > Cyatheales > Cibotiaceae > Cibotium > Cibotium barometz. The sequence continues at coordinate 58,242,446 of NC_141057.1, read as the reverse complement.
GACGGTTGAAAACTTGGTATTAGTCAAGGAAGTTGGTGCCAAAGGAATAGCTAGCCAAGGAACTCGGTGAAATGGAGGACTTGTCGGCCCATCTACACATTGCACACCATTACTCCATTTACTAACTTGGTGAATATTTATATAGAGGTACCTACATAGGAGAGGTATCGACATAGGAGAGAGGGAGCCTCAAAGAAGAAGGAGAACTAGGATCCAATGAGAAGAGATCACCAAGAGAAAAAGAAGGGGCCAAGGTAGAAAGATTGGCCAATGTTCACCAAGGGTGAATAGAACATCACAAGAAAAGAATCACACCCTTGGCCTCCACTCGTTTGAGATAGATGGAGTATGTGCTGGAGAGGGAGTGCTCACACATGACATCAGCACAAAGTGACTACTAAAAACCAAGTAGCCAATGGACAATGACCTCATCCAATACATGCTTAATAAATGAAAAAGGAAATCCGTCCCTAATGGTACTTTGGTTAAGGGGTTGAAAGTCCACCCAAATGCGGATCTTATTGCTTTTATTCTTTGGAATGATGATAATGGGAAAAAGCCATTCTTAGTGTTTGATAGGGACAATGATGCCTACCTCCATCATCTTATCAAGCTTCTTCTTTATACCACCTTAGAGTAGTATGTAAACACCTTTCCTAATCAGTTGGTTGACCTCTTGAGAGGAATGCAATAGGTGCTAATGGAAGGATTGATGCCAAATAAATATTGATAAGACCAAGCAAAGGCAGATTCATGATGATGTTGGGTTGAGAAAGTAGATACCATGTCCAAGGTGATAGGGTTATCCCAAACCCAAAAAGGTACATGGATGGTGTGAGGCTCCTCAATAGGTCTCATATTAGTTTGTGGACTTCATTGTCATAGCTGGACAGAGAGAGAAGCACCACTTGTGAATTTCCTCATGGAGAGGTAAGGGATCATTAATAGGAAGAGTCAAGAGGGAAATCACCAATATGCTCCTAGGGCAGCTTGTAGAGGGTCCTCTTTGTGTTTGTACGTGGGTCACACATTACTCTTGATGATGACTATTAGGGAAGGGGTGGAGAAAATCACACATAGTCACTATATTTAGGGAGCCACATGGGGTGAAGCAAGTCAGGTGTAATGCGACATGGAACTTTGGCTTCCCTAAACTAATCGTCTCAGTAGGTTCCTCAGTTGAGGGTTGCGTAGCCAAAAAACTTTGACGGCATGGAAATTTGTCTCCCTTTAACTCACCATCTCAATAAGTTCCTCCATTGAGGTTGGCGCGGCCAAACTTTGAAGATTCCTCTTTAAAGTTTGGATGGTGGTGCAGCCAGACTTTTAAGATTCCTCTTTAAAGTTTGGATGGTGGTGCAACCAAACTTTAAAGAGCATTTCAATCAACCATTAGAGCAATAAACTCATCTTGGACACACCGTCTAGCCAATGCCAATAGACTACATTGGATAGGGGGGAAAGGAGTGCGTGGTAACCCCTCGTTGGAAGCCTTTTAAGAGGGAGTAGCAACGTATGATTTGGCAACGGCATCATCAGGTCTACCTTGCCCCAAACATTAACTACTTTGGTAGCTCTTAGCCACGAGGAACCAATCAAAATATGATAGGCCGCTTTAGTCAGTGGTAGATTTAATACCATGAAAACCATGAAAATTGTGAGACCTACATAGATTCAAGAAAATGTTGCACAAGGCCAAGGGGAATCATGTCTATTTGGTTAGAAATATAAAGAATAAACGGAGGTGGATCTGTGAGGGAGAGATCCAAAGCATGATGGTCGTGGCCTCAGGCAATATGTTGATGTTAGAGCAACCATCGACAATGACACCGGGAATCTTGGTGCCTTTGACAAATATTAAGATTGGAAGACTCTAAAATGATTAGCCATCGTGGGGGAAGTGAAGCACAGTTTGGCTTCATTGGAAGATAGTGGTGTGGTGTCACACCCACCACTACAAGTGTCATACATGTCCACCACTACTACTACTACTGGACGGAATGTCCCTTTGAATTGGAATCGCTAGAGAAGAGGGATGACCACTAAACATGAGTTGAAGAGATTTCATTTCTTATGAGTACAATGCATAGGGTTGGGAGAGGGGTATTTTTGTCACAAGAATGGATATAGGAAGGTGGCCCATACAGATGTAGTCAAGGAAGTGCCACTTTGGGGTGTTGTAGGGAGGTATGGGGGTTTTGACAAATATTAAGATTGGAAGACTCTAAAATGATTAGCCATCGTGGGGGAAGTGAAGCACAATTTGGCTTCATTGGAAGATAGTGGTGTGGTGTCACACCCACCACTACAAGTGTCATACATGTCCACCACTACTACTACTACTGGACGGAATGTCCCTTTGAATTGGAATCGCTAGAGAAGAGGGATGACCACTAAACATGAGTTGAAGAGATTTCATTTCTTATGAGTACAATGCATAGGGTTGGGAGAGGGGTATTTTTGTCACAAGAATGGATATAGGAAGGTGGCCCATACAGATGTAGTCAAGGAAGTGCCACTTTGGGGTGTTGTAGGGAGGTATGGGGGTTGGTGGAGGAGTAGGAGTAGGAGATGGCTCCATGGGTGGGGTAGTCATGAGCGTGTGGAGGGCCTCAAGTTACACATGTTCCACCACTGCAATTTTCATGGGTGCATTTAAGGAAGATGGTTCGGAAGTACGTTCATGGTTTCATTTAAAGAGCATCGATGGTTTGGGAGTGCACACCCTGAGAACATGTGACAATGACTAGCTCTAGTACTACTTAAGTAGATGAGGGGACCATGGCCTCCATAATGGTGACCATCAGGGTAGGAGTTGGTAACAGAGGCGTCAGACGATTAATCCCTTATAAAATGGTCTTAACCCTTTGGACAATGTAATCATGGGGAAGAGCCTTTTGGGGAAGAGTTCATTACTGCTGAAAATGACCACTGTTGCCCAAAAAAAAAAACAAAATAATTAGCCATGTGATGCAACCTTGATTGACAACTCAAGGAGATCTAGCCACCATAGGAGGAGGTTGGGATGGAGTGGTGCTACATAGGCCATAGGGACTATGGTGGATTGGTGTGACGGCTAGGTCACTACATACACCAGCAGCAAAGGTGCATACGGGGGAGAGGGATAGGTGGCCGACGGAGGATAAAAGTACTTTATGGGAGACACCAGTGAAAAGGATACTTGGGATGTCGGCGGAGAGGATGGAGCTATGGGAGGAGTTTCATAAGAGAGTGTGGATGGCAAGGTGACCGCATAGGGTTGGGGAGCTGCAACATAAAATGCGGTCACCTTGTAGTAGTCGATGGAATAGTAGTGGAAGGTGTGTCAATAAACTCCTTAGCAAGAGGGTTGTTGAAGATCGAGGGTGGTTGCTACAGTTATTGTTACATTATCTAAATCCCCTTAAGATAGAAGCATTCCTTATCTTTGTGGCCCCCCTTTTTTGTAGAAAGAGCAATAATGTTTTAATGGGCAATCTTAGGGGAGATGACCTTGAGTGCAGTAGATGGTACAACAGAGACTTGTAATAATGTTTTAAGGGAGCATTCTTGGGAGAGATGACCCTCAGTACCATAGATGGTATGCCATAGACTTATAATACCAAAATTTTTCCTTTTGTGCGACTTATTGATTATAATATAATATTTATGTGTGGTGTTATCCATGTGGGAGGACCCGATCTTTGGTATGCTAGTAATGTTCACTCTAGGAAGATATGACAATTCCCATGAGAAGCTTATATGTGAACTCGATAGCTTGGTGGCCACTTCAACGGCTTGGTGATGATTTAATGGCTCCAATTATCTTATTTCACATGAAGGATTCCAAGGAAGTTTATTTCATATTATGTGCTAGGTATGAGAATGAATGGATTGTTATGTCATAAATACCATATGAATAGATAACTACATTGGTATGGGAACTAGTGCTAATTCAAAAATCAACTCGACCCTTTGTTCTTCCCCTTCTTGAGTATAAGAGGATGTGGGGTGTCCACATTTCAATATTCTTGTGGATGATGCGAGTCCTCTTTTGAGAGAGTGAAGAAAGAGAAATGTATTATTTCCCTCTATGCATTTATTATCTTATTTGTATAACATAATTAGGGACCATTTGTTTAAAAGGGGTAATAATACTGTCATGTGGGTGTGAGTTTTGGATTTGACACATCATATGTCCTATGTGTTAGGATGACTTACAAGTGAGGGATGCATTATGTCCTGGTATCTTAGAGAAAGACAATAGGGTATGAGTATTAGTGGATTTTGGCTACCTTTACTTGTTATTCCCTCGACTCTTTCTCTTCCCACCCCTCCTCTAAGCCAAAATGGGTAAAATTCCTATGTTTTATGGTAACCCAGAGGAAGTTCTAGAAGTATAATTTTAAGAGATCATATATTAGCAATGGTGATAGAAAGTCTGAGTGGATTTAAAATTTTCCTGTCTTTTTGGGGAAAAGGCGAGATCTCAAATGGGCATAGGGAAAGCATAACGAATTGCTTAAGGATTGGGAAAAGTTTTTCACTACTATATTGGATGAATTACTTCTTGAGTAAAAGTATGACCAGATTTTCATTGAAGTCTCGCAAAGTTTTGATTCTGTGAAGGGCTATGGTGAAAAGAGCTACTAATTTGATAGACTCCATGTAACACTATTAACATCTAGAGCCAGAATCAAGGAAGCCAAATAAGTTATGGTTGGGATTAATGGGTGGATTTTGTAGAATTTTATCTCTTGGGTAAGTTAAAAAACAAGGCAAATGGTGAAGTAAGAAGTTGCCAAAAACTTAGGGAAATCCTTAAAGATAGTTAGATGCCAAGAGTGCATGCAGCCTTGAAGAGGAGGACGTGGATCAACCAAAGACTTAGCTAAGTATTTCTACTTTTTTCCACACCAAAGATCACTCCTTGTCCTAATACTCCTAACATGGTTGCCTTTAATGAACCATAACCACACATAGATATCTCTAATGCACTTGATATGGTGGTATCTTGAGTCATAGCAAGGATGGCTTGACCTCTTACAAGCTCATGAAAACCTGGGGTAAAAAGACGCACGTAAGAAATTCTGGCCTTGCTAATTTTTCTTGCAAAATGTGGTATGACTTCCAAGACAAAGGATATTGTCCTAGGAGAACTTCTCCTTCCTTTGATTCTATAAATTTGATAGATGCTTGTTATTGAAGATAACGGTGAAGGTGAAGGTGAAGGTGTTTTTGTGTCTACTCAAGAGAAGAAACCTAGGAATGGTAAGGGTGTGGAAGAGGAAAAAGCCCCTTTGAAACCTAGGAATGGTAAGGGTGTGGAAGAGGAAAAAGCCCCTTTGAAAGTGGAAAATGAGGAAAAAGGGTGAAATAAGCAAGTTAAAAGACATTGGCTTCTCCCTTGTATAGTGAGTTGAGGAGTGGCATCAATGTAAGAAGGAGACAGAGGCTCCACTAGTCAAAGTGGAAGTAGACATCTATTGTCCCTAAGCTGACGTGGTATGTAATGGGTTGCATGTAAAGAATGTTCTTGCTGATGGTAGTTCTACAACAGTAAATGTCATTTTTGAAGGCTTAATGGAAAACATTGGGACTTAAGAACAATCATAAGAACAGAGGGATACACCATCTTAAGTAGTCAAAGTAGAAGTAGACATTTATTCTACTTAGATTGGTATGGTATGTAATGGTTGGCATGTACATAATGTTCTTGTTGATGGTAGTTCTTTAGTTCATGTAATTTTTGAAGGTTTAATGGAAACATTGGGACCTAAAAACAATCATAAGAACAGAGGGATACACCATCTTAAGTAGTCAAAGTAGAAGTAGACATTTATTCTACTTAGGTTGATATGGTATGTAATGGTTGGCATGTAAATAATGTTCTTGTTGATGGTAGTTCTTTAGTTCATGTAATTTTTGAAGGTTTAATGGAAACATTGGGACTTAAGAATAATCATCTCATAAGTCTAATCCTACCTTAGAGATGGCAAATAAAGAAGGTGTAAAACCTAAAGGCGTTATAACTAATGTGGTGGTTTTTATCATGGGAGTAAAACCTCCTTGGATTTCCAAATCATGAAGAGGACTCAGAATTCCTATCCTATATACTTGGAAGGCCTTGGCTGAAGAGGGTCTATGCAAGGCAATGCTAGAGTGAAGAGTGCATGACCATTTGTAAGATTCCCCATAAAATGAAGATCTTTATTTCTCGTAATAGTGTCGATTTACAAAGTGAGAAAAGTGAGGAAGATGATGAGTATGTAAACTCTTTAAGCATATATAAGTGAAAGTGACTTGAACACAAAAATGGATAAAGACACTGAGGTAGACTTGCATGCACTTGAGGTAACTCCAAAGGTGGGGCCACCAAATTATAGGCATTGTCTAATGAAAATATTAAGAATGATTTTGGCCTATTTAGTTAGATAATGTGATCTCACTAACTATGAAAGGAAAAGGTTTCTTTCTCTTTTTCAATTTTATACTCATTTCTTTGCAGCTGGTCATAAACATCATCAAGGCCACAATGGTGGAGCACTGTGGGTTTGGTGGATGGGACATAACCAGTAAGGCAATGAGCCTACCACATGACCCCTAACTTCTCATTAGTTGTAAAGTAAGAAACTAATAATCTTCTTTAGTGGTAAAGGAAGAAATTGATAAGCTTCTTGAAGTTGGGTTTATTTTTCTTTCATAAGGGTTTAATTTAATTTCTCCTATTGTAATCTTTGTTTAGAAGAATGGAAAGCTAACGATATGTGTGGATTTTAAAATTTTGATTTTTCTAGAACATTCTTTGCAGTAGTAAACTGATGCTAGCGAACATGGTATTGGTGTTGTACTTACGTTAGATAATCATCCGATTGCTTTTGAAAGTCTAAAATTAAAACCATTCAAGCTTAAGCATAGTACTTTGATAGAGAATTGATTGATGTTAATCATGCATTTATATTTTGGAAACATTATCTCAAGGGACCTGAGAGTGTATCATTAAAACCGATCAAAGTATTAAACATTTACTTTTACAGCCTTTAATATCAAATAGACTATTAAGTGCGCATGTTTTATTCAAAGTTTTTAGCCAATATTAAATATAAACCTGGACATGATCATTTTGTTACTGATGCTTTGAGTAGGAGACCTACCATTAATAAATAATATATCTGCTATTGAAGGTATTTCTTTTAATACTATCAATAATATATGTACTATTATAGACATTTCTTTTGATAACATGAAGGAAACATGTAAAAATAATTTTGATTTTTATGATGCATATAACAAGATGAAAGATATTTATTGGCTATCTTATTTTGATTATTCTTATGATGATGGTTTTCTTTTCTTTCAAAAGAGATTATACATCACTCAACCATTTAGGCAAGCTATTATTGAAGAATAGTCATCTACTTTGCAAATAGTTACCAAATATTTCTTTTGGCCTACAATGCATAAAGATGTTGCTGAGTTTTTTTTCTGAATATGTTGTGTGTCAAAAGATTAAGATTCATAAAGAAAAGAGATTTGGTTTGCTTATGCCTTTGCCTGTTTCTAATGAACTATGGGAACAAATAAGTATGGACTTTATCACTCGTTTTACTTTGACTTCTAAAGAATGATATGATTGGGACTCTGGTAGATAGATCTAGTAAACATGCTTACTTTATTTCTTGCAAAAAGACATTGACTGCTTATCAAGCTGCACATGTTTTCATTAAACAAGTTTTTTCGCATCATGGTTCACCAAGGATTATTGTTTATGGTAGATCTACATAGAAAGTTTTGTAGTGTTTTTTGTACTACTTTTTATCCTAAATCTAATGGATGAAACCAAAGCAACAAATAGCACAATACTTGATTTGCTTAGATCATATGTCTCATCTCAGCCTAAGCAATGGGATAAGTGTTTACATATTTTGCAATTCGCATATAATAACTATCCTCATATTGCTACTAATAAGAAAGTACCATTTGAAATAGTCTATGGTAAGGCTTTGCCTACTCCAATTACTAGACTTTCACATTCTATAGAGGATGCATATTCTTTTGTTAAAGACTTTGACCAAATTCATGAGTTAGCAAAAATTGAATATTCAAAAAGCTCAAGAGAAATACATGAAGTATGCAAATCACAAATGCAAACATGTCATCTTCAATGACTAGCTCCAGTACTATTTAAGTAGATGAGGGGACCATGGGCTCCACAATGGTGACCATCAGGGTAGGAGTGGGTAAGAGAGACTTCAGATGATTAATCCCTTGTAAAATGGTCTTAACTCTTTGGACAATGTAAGCATGGGGAAGAGAGCCTTTTGGGAGCGTTCATTACTGCTGAAAATGATCACTATTGCCAAAAATAAAATAAAATAAAATAAAAATAATTAGCCATGTGATGCAATCTCTATTGACAATTCAAGGAGATCTAGCCATAGGAGGAGGTTGGGATGGAGTGGGGCTACATGGGCGGTAGGGACTAGGTGGATTGGTGTAAGATTCCTCCCCCACCCCCTTTTTGATGTCTAGTATCTTTCCCTGTAATCAATCCCTCTTCAGAAATATAAAGACCTTGTTTCTATCTGTTTTAGCCTAGAGAGAGAAAAATATTCTAGAGAGAGAATATTCAGATTTTGAATATTTTTGGATAGAAAAATATCTCTTCTAATTCAGATGAGTTCCCCTGAAACAGAAATTCAAAAAGAATTTTCCAATGTGCAATTGGAATTAATTGAAAATAGGTATAAAGAACCTTAGCCTAAGGGTCTAGATTTTCAGAAATCTTTAGACTATGGTCCAATTAAGGTTCCTATGGACCAATAGCATCAATCCATGTGTAGGGAGGAGATAAATCCAACTTGTAAAAAGAAAATACCCAAAAATGAGTAAATGCTCACATGAGGTGAAGAGTTGAAAATGTACAAGGTTTATTAGTAAAAAACTTTGTGCAATATTAAAAATATGAGATATTTTGGGTATAATGATTTTATTATGACACATATGTAAGGAAGAGGAGTCCCTTAAATGCTCACATAAGATGAAGAGTTGAAAATGTACAAGGTTTATTAGTAAAAAACTATGAGCAATATTAAAAATATGAGATATTTTGGGTATCCAAAAATGAGTAAATGCTCACATAAGATGAAGAGTTGAAAATGTACAAGGTTTATTAGTAAAAAAACTATGAGGAATATTAAAATGATTCCATTATAACACATATGTAAGGAAGGGGAGTTCTTTAAAGGAGGTGCATATTTCACATAAGATGAAGAGTTGAAAATGTACAAGGTTTATTAGTAAAAAAAACTATGAGCAATATTAAAATGATTCCATTATGACACATATGTAAGGAAGGGGAGTTCTTTAAAGGAGGTGCATATTTCACATGCTTGAATGAGTTTTAAACTCATAAAAATTGAGATATTTCATCTCTCCTCTCTCCTCATTCAAGTCTAGTTCCAAAAAGTTAGCTTAACTGACCTAAAAATGGTCAAATATTGACCAAACTGATTTAGAAAATTCTAGAATCAATTTGTTTGGTTAGGAGCTCAATTTTTCCTATAAATAGAAGCCTCCCCCTTGTTGAAAAATATATAGTGTTTATGCATCGTTACTCTACTCCACCTAAGCCAAGAACTGTGAATTCATTTAATAATTCACTAGTTTTTGGAGCTTCTCTCTTTCTTCAATCCCCATTAGTGGCTCCATCAACATACTTAACCAATTGATTGGTTGGGGGCCTCTACCGTGAACAAAGAATCAAGCAAGTTGTAAGGTAATTAGTGAATATTCATCTTTCTATAATTTCTCAATGTTTCTCTCTTCTCAACCCCTCTCAAGCTTGAGAAGTTTAATTGGTATGGTTTTTTTTAAATGCTATTGAAGTTTGAATAGTAGTGAAGAGTTACATAATTTAATAAATGCTATTGAAGTTAATTTTCATTTATGTTTAAATTCTAATGATTCTTTTGTAAATTCTCTCTCTCACTCAAGAAATGGTCATACTCATGACCCATTCTCAATCCAAATCAATCTTTTCATAAAGCTTTTCCTTAACCCAAGATTAAGCTATGCTTGAGGCCAAATTAATGGCTTTTTCTTATGCTTTTAGTTTATGTATATTGATGATTCAATCCATTATGGATTGAGGATCCAATTAGAGAATCATTTTAATTATTTCCTTAATGATAAGCTTTATCCCTTAGAAAAATTGAGATTTATCAGTCATAGCAGCGGAGCTATGGCAAAATTTTTATAAAAATTATGCATAAAAAATTTTCATTCAAAGCATAAAAAGAGGACTTCCTACCATATTCTAGGAATCATCATCCTAGATTAATTGAAAGAATTTCATTATAATCATGGAGAAATTGAATTTTAATAGTATGCATAAAGGATAAATTTTTATATCAAAAGTGTTATTTTTACCATTTGTATTTTCATGCATAGAAGTATGCATAATGGATAAATTTTTATATCAAAAGTGTTACTTTTATCATTTTTATTTCATACATAAAAGTATGCATAAAAGAAAATTTTTATATCAAAAGTGTTACTTTTATCATTTTTAATTTTCATGCATAGAAGTATGCATAAAGGAAAAATTTTTATATCAAAAGTGTTACTTTTATCATATTGGATTTCATGCATATAGGTATGCATAAAAGATATTCTTTTTATACTAAAAGTATGATTTTTCTCATAAATGGATTTTATGCTTAACTTAGATGCATAAGAGAAATTCTTTTATTCTAAAAGTATAATTCCCTACCAAATTGAAATCATGCATAAGAAGATGCATAAAAGATTGATTTTAATTTCGAAAGTGTTAGTCTCCTTAAATGGAATTTATGTATAAATAAATGTGTAGAGAAATCTTATATCAAATAAAAGAATTCTCTTTAAAAAAAAAAAGATATGAAATGTGATAAGATGTGATAAGAGGTGTATGAGATGTGATAAGAATTGATAAGATGCGTATGGAAAGTGATAGGATGTGATAAGAGGTGTGATAAGAGGTGATAAGATGCTTATGAAATAAGTTAGGATGTGATAAGATGAATTAAGATGTGTATGGGGGGATGAGGTAAGAAGTGTATGTGATAGGATAAGATGTATATGGGTTGTGATAGGGCGAGAATGGATGTGATGTAAAAGATTAGATGTGAAGGTATATGGGGTTATATAAATGGGAATGTGAAAATGGATGTATGTATGTGGATGTGTGGATATGGAGATGGGAGTGTGGATGTATGAACATGAAAATGGATATATGCATGAAGATGTATATGCATAGATGTAAATGTGGATGTAGATGTGGATGTATAGATGTGAATGGATGTGGATGTATAGATGTGAATGGAAATGTGGATGTGGATGTATGTGAATGTGGATGTAGATGTGGATGTATAGATGTGAATGTGGAATGTGGATGTGGATGTATGTATGTATGTGGATGTAGATGTGGATGTATAGATGTGAATGGGAATGGGGATGTGGATGTATGTGAATGTGAATGTAGATGTGGATGTATGTGAATGTGAATGTAGATGTGAATGTGGAATGTGGATGTATAGATGTGGATGTATGGGAATGTGGATGTGGATGTATGTGAATGTGAATGTAGATGTGGATGTATAGATGTGAATGTGGAATGTGGATGTGGATGTATGTATGTATGTGGATGTAAATGTGGATGTATGGATGTGTATGTATGAATGTGGATATGGGATGTGGATGTATAAATGAGGATGTGAAAATGGAGGTAAGCATGTAGATGTGGATGCATGTATGTGAATGTGAATGTAGATGTGAATGTGGAATGTGGATGTATAGATGTGGATGTATGGGAATGTGGATGTGGATGTATGTGAATGTGAATGTAGATGTGGATGTATAGATGTGAATGTGGAATGTGGATGTGGATGTATGTATGTATGTGGATGTAGATGTGGATGTATGGATGTGTATGTATGAATGTGGATATGGGATGTGGATGTATAAATGAGGATGTGAAAATGGAGGTAAGCATGTAGATGTGGATGCATGGATGTGAATGTGGATGTGGATGTGGATGTGGATATGGATGTGTATGTATGAATGTGGATATGGGATGTGGATGTATAAATGAGGATGTGAAAATGGAGATAAGCATGTAGATGTGGATGTATGGATGTGAATGTGGATGTGGATGTGGATGTATGGATGTGGATATGGATGTGAATATATGATATGTGATGTGAAGGAATCTGAAGTGAAGAGATGGAAAAGGAGGTGATTGGATGAGTACACATATACATGGAATGTGGAATAAGTAATGTGGATTAATGAGGGATAATGTGGAAAAATGAGAGTTAATATAGAAACTGTATTTGTAAACTGTTTGTAAATGCTGTTTGTAAATGGCTGTTTTATGTCAAGAATGCTGGGGAAGCATTTTGACCGTCTTGTGATTAAGGTCGTGGAGACCTAACTGATAAAGTTGCAACTGCTGACGGAGAGTCAATGGAGGACGTCTCGCGTAGCAAGGTCGACCGAGGTCTTGACCAGCCTCGGTTCGATTAAAATGGTGAGCTTCCGGTACGGTGGATGAGGGACCAAGGAAGCGGCCTATGAGTGAAGCGCTAGGTCACCTGCGAAGGATCCTAGAGGGTGCTGACCATACGGTGCTCGGGCTCTGGGTCGCCTAGGATACCCACGCGTGCGTCGAGGAAGATATTGGAACAAGGAGTAAGAGTTGTTTTGTGAAACCGGGCATGGATCTGGTTGACTGACCTTGCTGGTCCTCAACGGATGAGTCCATGGCTCTTTTATATGGATCTGTTGGTTGATCTTGCTGATCTTCAACGAGAGTCCATCTTGATAAGTGATTATATTGCCGAGTATTATGGGCTAGGAACTATGGAAACGGCCTCTGTGTGGACAGGTGGTGAGCGTTCTAGTTGCCAATGATGCCATAGATACTCTGATGAAGGAATGATGGGAAATTATGAATCAATTGGATAAATTGGGAGATTGTGATCAGTGGTACTATGGTTTCATTAAAGGATTGTTTTAAAGTTAGCTGATGCTAAGAAGAAGGCAATTTTCATATTGGGTGTGTAAGTGGTGTGGCTAGTTTTATGTTTGCATGAAATTCCGGCTAGGGGGCCTTGGAACTCTTTTCCTTGGTACTCGGGACAAAACCTAACCAAATTCCAAATTGGATCCCATCACTACAGTGGTTGGGCGGTTGGCTAACCCATGGGATCGGATGGGGTTAGGCTGGACTGATGGATCTGTAAATCGAGACTCAATTTCTGTTATTACGATAGATAAAGTAAATCCCGGATAGTAATTGTTCTATGGATAGGAATCAACGGCTGTGCCTCCTTGGTGGGGAAAAAAGCGTTGATCCCAATGATCCAAGTGCAAGTTTCTTCCTTGATTTGACCAAGTATCTTTATAGATGCAGTCGGATTTGTTTGATCAGTAAGGGTTTTGACTACGTTAGAGTAAAAATTATCCTGGTGGAATCGCCCGTGCTTTCCGGATAAGGGAAGTTTTTCCGGGTCTGGTTTTGGAAAAACCGACGGATTAGTCTTTTGTCCGGATATCCGTGGACGAGGCCCCGAGTGTGGGACCCTGCCTCGCGCAAGAAGTGCTACTTCCGCTGCTAGTACCCCGAATCCGTTGCGCGGTGGGAACAGGGATCTCACAATTGGGGTGATGGCTAAGCCACTCCATACACCAACAGCAAAGGTGGATACAGGGGAGAGGGATAGGTGGCCGATAGAGGATAAAAGTACTTTATGGGAGACACCAGTGAAAAGGATACTTGGGATGTCGGAGAGGAGGGAGCTATGGGTGGAGTTTCATAAGAGAGTGTGGATGGCAAGGTGACTGCATATGGTTGGGGAGCTGCAACATAAAATGCGGGTTCATACATGGGCTCCATTGGAGTAGTCGATGGAGAAACAATAGTGGAAGGTGTGTCAATAAACTCTTTAGGAGGGTTGTTGAAGATTACAGTTATTATTACATTAGCTAAATCCCCTTAAGATAGAAGCATTCCTTATCTTTGTGGTCCCCTTTTTTGTAGAAAGAGCAATAATGTTTTAATGGGCAATCTCAGGGGAGATGACCTTGAGTACGGTAGATGGTACAACAAAGAGTTGTAATAATGTTTTATGTAGCATTCTTGGGAGAGATGACCTTCAGTACCACATAGATGGTATGCCATAGACTTATAATACGAAAATTTTTCCTTTTGTGAGACTTATTGATTATAATACAATATTTATGTGTGGTGTTATCTATGTGGGACCCAATCTTTGGTATGCTAGTAATGTTCACTAGGAAGATATGACGGTTCCCATGGGAAGCTTATATGTGAACTTGATAGCTTGGTGGTCACTTCAATGGCGTGGTGATGATTTAATGGCTCCAATTATCTTATTTCACATGAAGGATTCTAAGGAATTTTATTTAATATTATGTGCTAGGTATGAGAATGAATGGATTGTTATATCATAAATACCACATGAATAGATGATACCTACATTGATTGGTATGGGAACTAGTGCTAATTCTTTATTTAATTAGTGATGATTCATAAACTAGGTGTGGGCCATATGTCTAGGTGTGGGCCATATGTCTACATGGATTGGTAACTCTATTCGAATAAGATGGCAAATGCATGGCAAGCTTATGGAGGCTTGTGGATGCATGTGGAGGAGTGTGGAAGAATGTATAATAGAGGAGAATCCTTCTAGAAGTCCTATAGAGGCTCGTGAATGCTTGTGGAGGAGTGTGGAAGGATACATAATAGAGGAGAATCCTTCTCAAAGTCCTATGCTGGTGGTATTTGTATCGGCTCAATGTGGGGTTAGATCTAATCTACCAAGTCAAGGATTCCTTGATGAAATAAAGCAAAAAAACACATGTCAAAAGTAGCCACCAAGAAGGACAAATGATGGGTGATGGTGACATTTGGGTTTATGTAGTCCTAGCTTAAATGCTTCTACAATTGTAATTTGTGTGAGCATGGTGAGAAATATTCTAAAGAAGCCCTCTTGATACCTCTTAGAGACAACATTTCACACATAATTGATCATAGTTTACCTAGATGATCTTGCATAGCTTGTGTAGCTTATTGCGACCTTATATAGTAGAGACACCCTCATGGTCTACTCCATCCTCTTAGTATATACGAGTATGCTTGATTTGATTGATTAAGAAATGCCATACTTGTCTCACATCAAGCCTTTATTGTGTGATCGTGTCTTAGGAATCTTATATATCTCCATTGATGTGACTACTATATATTGTGTTAATAAATTCTTCTATTTTGCTTAATGTCTCTCGCATAATACTCTTCTAGGATGCAATTAATTGAGAATTTTCCATCTCTTCTTCTTACATCACTCGGTTCCATTGTTGAGACCTTAGTCGTTTAGGAAGGAGAGCAAAATGGTCAAAAATGCAATTTTAGGCCATTTAATTGGGCACCATGAAAGGTGAATCTTCTCAAATTGAAGCATTAAATTGGAATTGATATTGAATGACTCTCAATACCACCGATTAAGGTTTCCTTAACATCTTTGTCACACCGAGGTGGTTGCTCTAATCCAACGGGTGTATCTCTCTTGCGAAGATCATGTGGGATCTCCGTGCGAGATGATCGCATTGGTAGCCTAATCACTCAAGCAAGAGGGAGAAAAGAAGAAAGAGGGAAGCATGAGAGAATAAGTGATTAGCACTTATCACTCCCAAATCCTAACCCTAAGCATACCACACATACTAGATTAGAGTTGGAAGAGAGAGAGAGAGAGAGAGAGAACACTCCACTTCTATTACACGAATAAGAGAATCTGTTACAAAAAAGAGAAATTGGCTTTTATAGTTCCAAGCCATTTCCAACTAAGCCGCCTGGGAGTAAGTGACCCGGGGTGCCCAAAACATAGTTACAAGGCTTTTCTCTATGGTTTGGCCAACTGATCAAGATCCTGTTGTCTGTCCTTCAAAGCTCAATACTTGGGAGCATCTTTAGGGCGTTTCCCTCATCAAATGATATGATTTGTAATATAGTACCAGTGTCCATTACATGAGCGTGCAGACATAGCTGTCGTAAGAATGTGTTAGCCAATATATCAAATAGGCTTGGTGCAAGCCTTGAGTCGACATTATTGCGAATGAAATTACTAGCTCTTAGCAAACTAGATTTCCCCAAGAAAGGCAATGGAATAAAGAAGAGAAGAGCAACAATAGTTTGAAAAGACATAAAGGTCCCACATATTACTTAAAGATGTTGGTCCTCTTACAATCGAAGAAGAAAGAAAATACAGTGAACATGATATGATCTACTTGGGAGCCAAAATAATTATATTTGCGGAAGATGCAAGGAGTAACTTCTCTAACATTTAATACTCGTGTAAAATACCAATGAATCAAAAAACCCAGATGTTGTAGATGGTGAAGATTTTGTACCCTTGACCTCCACCCACAAAGGAAAAGAGGTGGTTTGCATGTAAAAAATGCTCTCTTGTGCCCTGCTACATGCAGGCTCCATCAACTTCCATTGCATAACACCATTGTTGATCCTCTAGATTTGGGAAGTGCCACCCCCTTGCTCACTCCTACCTTCCTACCTTAGGCATTCACACAAAGTTGGTCGATAAACTTAGTCAAAGTTGGTTGATACACTTACACACCCTAGATGCTCACTACAAACACAAACTTCCACACACAACCATAGGCTATGGAGATCATCCAAAACACTTGCATGCCATTGTATAACCAAAGGCACCACCACTCTATTATCATAAATGCAGCATGTAATAGGTGACCTAGATTTGAGTAATGTTAATTAATGTCAAGTCGGAGTCACCTTAAGAAGAGAGAGATTGAGAATGATTACATTGAGTGGGGAAGATAGGGAAGGGATTCTCATAAAGAGAGGGGATTACAATCCTAATAGAATCTACCCAGAACGGCAACCATCTTGAGAAGAAAATATACTGAGGAGAAGTCCCATACATGAATGTAGCCCAAGGATGGCCTCCTAACCATGAGAGATTTACTGGAAGAAGAAGACAGCCTACTAGACAAGAAGATGGCCATGGTGCACTGACATGGTGGTCAAGAGACTTGGGGGAGTCGATGATCGGAGACGTTGACAACTAGATAAGTCAACAAGGGAAAACGGGGCTGAGGGAATTAGCAAGGTTGAGGAAGTTGGCTGAAGAAGTTAGCAATCAAGAGGTTAAAGATCGAGGAAGATGCCTAGAGAAGTCAAAGACTAGGGACTTGGTGGTCAAGGACATTGATGTTGGGCTGGAGCCTAGGACTTGGTGGTTAAGGAAGTCGATGGTAGCCTTGGGACTTGACAGTCAAGGAAGTTAAGCAACCAAGAACTCAATGGGCAAGTCAGCGAGACGGTTGAAAACTTGGTATTAGTCAAGGAAGTTGGTGCCAAAGGAATAGCTAGCCAAGGAACTCGGTGAAATGGAGGACTTGTCGGCCCATCTACACATTGCACACCATTACTCCATTTACTAACTTGGTGAATATTTATATAGAGGTACCTACATAGGAGAGGTATCGACATAGGAGAGAGGGAGCCTCAAAGAAGAAGGAGAACTAGGATCCAATGAGAAGAGATCACCAAGAGAAAAAGAAGGGGCCAAGGTAGAAAGATTGGCCAATGTTCACCAAGGGTGAATAGAACATCACAAGAAAAGAATCACACCCTTGGCCTCCACTCGTTTGAGATAGATGGAGTATGTGCTGGAGAGGGAGTGCTCACACATGACATCAGCACAAAGTGACTACTAAAAACCAAGTAGCCAATGGACAATGACCTCGTCCAATACATGCTTAATAAATGAAAAAGGAAATCCGTCCCTAATGGTACTTTGGTTAAGGGGTTGAAAGTCCACCCAAATGCGGATCTTATTGCTTTTATTCTTTGGAATGATGATAATGGGAAAAAGCCATTCTTAGTGTTTGATAGGGACAATGATGCCTACCTCCATCATCTTATCAAGCTTCTTCTTTATACCACCTTAGAGTAGTATGTAAACACCTTTCCTAATCAGTTGGTTGACCTCTTGAGAGGAATGCAATAGGTGCTAATGGAAGGATTGATGCCAAATAAATATTGATAAGACCAAGCAAAGGCAGATTCATGATGATGTTGGGTTGAGAAAGTAGATACCATGTCCAAGGTGATAGGGTTATCCCAAACCCAAAAAGGTACATGGATGGTGTGAGGCTCCTCAATAGGTCTCATATTAGTTTGTGGACTTCATTGTCATAGCTGGACAGAAAGAGAAGCACCACTTGTGAATTTCCTCATGGAGAGGTAAGGGATCATTAATAGGAAGAGTCAAGAGGGAAATCACCAATATGCTCCTAGGGCAGCTTGTAGAGGGTCCTCTTTGTGTTTGTACGTGGGTCACACATTACTCCTGATGATGACTATTAGGGAAGGGGTGGAGAAAATCACACATAGTCACTATATTTAGGGAGCCACATGGGGTGAAGCAAGTCAGGTGTAATGCGACATGGAACTTTGGCT
This sequence comes from Cibotium barometz, assembly GCF_041138505.1. Classification (NCBI taxonomy): domain Eukaryota; kingdom Viridiplantae; phylum Streptophyta; class Polypodiopsida; order Cyatheales; family Cibotiaceae; genus Cibotium; species Cibotium barometz. The sequence goes on along the minus strand of NC_141057.1, from coordinate 58,223,905 downwards.
TCCCTAAACTAATCGTCTCAGTAGGTTCCTCAGTTGAGGGTTGTGTAGCCAAAAAACTTTGACGGCATGGAAATTTGTCTCCCTTTAACTCACCATCTCAATAAGTTCCTCCATTGAGGTTGGCGCGGCCAAACTTTGAAGATTCCTCTTTAAAGTTTGGATGGTGGTGCAGCCAGACTTTTAAGATTCCTCTTTAAAGTTTGGATGGTGGTGCAACCAAACTTTAAAGAGCATTTCAATCAACCATAAGAGCAATAAACTCATCTTGGACACACCGTCTAGCCAATGCCAATAGACTACATTGGATAGGGGGGAAAGGAGTGCATGGTAACCCCTCGTTGGAAGCCTTTTAAGAGGGAGTAGCAACGTATGATTTGGCAAGGGCATCATCAGGTCTACCTTGCCCCAAACATTAACTACTTTGGTAGCTCTTAGCCACGAGGAACCAATCAAAATATGATAGGCCGCTTTAGTCAGTGGTAGATTTAATACCATGAAAACCATGAAAATTGTGAGACCTACATAGATTCAAGAAAATGTTGCACAAGGCCAAGGGGAATCATGTCTATTTGGTTAGAAATATAAAGAATAAAGGGAGGTGGATCTGTGAGGGAGAGATCCAAAGCATGATGGTCGTGGCCTCAGGCAATATGTTGATGTTAGAGCAACCATCGACAATGACACTGGGAATCTTGGTGCCTTTGACAAATATTAAGATTGGAAGACTCTAAAATGATTAGCCATCGTGGGGGAAGTGAAGCACAGTTTGGCTTCATTGGAAGATAGTGGTGTGGTGTCACACCCACCACTACAAGTGTCATACATGTCCACCACTACTACTACTACCGGACGGAATGTCCCTTTGAATTGGAATCGCTAGAGAAGAGGGATGACCACTAAACATGAGTTGAAGAGATTTCATTTCTTATGAGTACAATGTATAGGGTTGGGAGAGGGGTATTTTTGTCACAAGAATGGATATAGGAAGGTGGCCCATACAGATGTAGTCAAGGAAGTGCCACTTTGGGGTGTTGTAGGGAGGTATGGGGGTTTTGACAAATATTAAGATTGGAAGACTCTAAAATGATTAGCCATCGTGGGGGAAGTGAAGCACAATTTGGCTTCATTGGAAGATAGTGGTGTGGTGTCACACCCACCACTACAAGTGTCATACATGTCCACCACCACTACTACTACTGGACGGAATGTCCCTTTGAATTGGAATCGCTAGAGAAGAGGGATGACCACTAAACATGAGTTGAAGAGATTTCATTTCTTATGAGTACAATGCATATGGTTGGGAGAGGGGTATTTTTGTCACAAGAATGGATATAGGAAGGTGGCCCATACAGATGTAGTCAAGGAAGTGCCACTTTGGGGTGTTGTAGGGAGGTATGGGGGTTGGTGGAGGAGTAGGAGTAGGAGATGGCTCCATGGGTGGGGTAGTCATGAGCTTGTGGAGGGCCTCAAGTTACACATGTTCCACCACTGCAATTTTCATGGGTGCATTTAAGGAAGATGGTTCGGAAGTACGTTCATGGTTTCATTTAAAGAGCATCGATGGTTTGGGAGTGCACACCCTGAGAACATGTGACAATGACTAGCTCTAGTACTACTTAAGTAGATGAGGGGACCATGGCCTCCATAATGGTGACCATCAGGGTAGGAGTTGGTAAGAGAGGCGTTAGACGATTAATCCCGTATAAAATGGTCTTAACCCTTTGGACAATGTAATCATGGGGAAGAGCCTTTTGGGGAAGAGTTCATTACTGCTGAAAATGACCACTGTTGCCCAAAAAAAAAACAAAATAATTAGCCATGTGATGCAACCTCGATTGACAACTCAAGGAGATCTAGCCACCATAGGAGGAGGTTGGGATGGAGTGGTGCTACATAGGCCATAGGGACTATGGTGGATTGGGGTGACGGCTAGGTCACTACATACACCAGCAGCAAAGGTGCATACGGGGGAGAGGGATAGGTGGCCGACGGAGGATAAAAGTACTTTATGGGAGACACCAGTGAAAAGGATACTTGGGATGTCGGTGGAGAGGATGGAGCTATGGGAGGAGTTTCATAAGAGAGTGTGGATGGCAAGGTGACCGCATAGGGTTGGGGAGCTGCAACATAAAATGCGGTCACCTTGTAGTAGTCGATGGAGAAACAGTAGTGGAAGGTGTGTCAATAAACTCCTTAGCAAGAGGGTTGTTGAAGATCGAGGGTGGTTGCTACAGTTATTGTTACATTATCTAAATCCCCTTAAGATAGAAGCATTCCTTATCTTTGTGGCCCCCTTTTTTGTAGAAAGAGCAATAATGTTTTAATGGGCAATCTTAGGGGAGATGACCTTGAGTGCAGTAGATGGTACAACAGAGACTTGTAATAATGTTTTAAGGGAGCATTCTTGGGAGAGATGACCCTCAGTACCATAGATGGTATGCCATAGACTTATAATACCAAAATTTTTCCTTTTGTGCGACTTATTGATTATAATATAATATTTATGTGTGGTGTTATCCATGTGGGAGGACCCGATCTTTGGTATGCTAGTAATGTTCACTCTAGGAAGATATGACAATTCCCATGAGAAGCTTATATGTGAACTTGATAGCTTGGTGGCCACTTCAACGGCTTGGTGATGATTTAATGGCTCCAATTATCTTATTTCACATGAAGGATTCCAAGGAAGTTTATTTCATATTATGTGCTAGGTATGAGAATGAATGGATTGTTATGTCATAAATACCATATGAATAGATAACTACATTGGTATGGGAACTAGTGCTAATTCAAAAATCAACTCGACCCTTTGTTCTTCCCCTTCTTGAGTATAAGAGGATGTGGGGTGTCCACATTTCAATATTCTTGTGGATGATGCGAGTCCTCTTTTGAGAGAGTGAAGAAAGAGAAATGTATTATTTCCCTCTATGCATTTATTATCTTATTTGTATAACATAATTAGGGACCATTTGTTTAAAAGGGGTAATAATACTGTCATGTGGGTGTGAGTTTTGGATTTGACACATCATATGTCCTATGTGTTAGGATGACTTACAAGTGAGGGATGCATTATGTCCTGGTATCTTAGAGAAAGACAATAGGGTATGAGTATTAGTGGATTTTGGCTACCTTTACTTGTTATTCCCTCGACTCTTTCTCTTCCCACCCCTCCTCTAAGCCAAAATGGGTAAAATTCCTATGTTTTATGGTAACCCAGAGGAAGTTCTAGAAGTATAATTTTAAGAGATCATATATTAGCAATGGTGATAGAAAGTCTGAGTGGATTTAAAATTTTCCTGTCTTTTTGGGAAAAAGGCGAGATCTCAAATGGGCATAGGGAAAGCATAACGAATTGCTTAAGGATTGGGAAAAGTTTTTCACTACTATATTGGATGAATTACTTCTTGAGTAAAAGTATGACCAGATTTTCATTGAAGTCTCGCAAAGTTTTGATTCTGTGAAGGGCTATGGTGAAAAGAGCTACTAATTTGATAGACTCCATGTAACACTATTAACATCTAGAGCCAGAATCAAGGAAGCCAAATAAGTTATGGTTGGGATTAATGGGTGGATTTTGTAGAATTTTATCTCTTGGGTAAGTTAAAAAACAAGGCAAATGGTGAAGTAAGAAGTTGCCAAAAACTTAGGGAAATCCTTAAAGATAGTTAGATGCCAAGAGTGCATGCAGCCTTGAAGAGGAGGACGTGGATCAACCAAAGACTTAGCTAAGTATTTCTACTTTTTTCCACACCAAAGATCACTCCTTGTCCTAATACTCCTAACATGGTTGCCTTTAATGAACCATAACCACACATAGATATCTCTAATGCACTTGATATGGTGGTATCTTGAGTCATAGCAAGGATGGCTTGACCTCTTACAAGCTCATGAAAACCTGGGGTAAAAAGACGCACGTAAGAAATTCTGGCCTTGCTAATTTTTCTTGCAAAATGTGGTATGACTTCCAAGACAAAGGATATTGTCCTAGGAGAGCTTCTCCTTCCTTTGATTCTATAAATTTGATAGATGCTTGTTATTGAAGATAACGGTGAAGGTGAAGGTGAAGGTGTTTTTGTGTCTACTCAAGAGAAGAAACCTAGGAATGGTAAGGGTGTGGAAGAGGAAAAAGCCCCTTTGAAAGTGGAAAATGAGGAAAAAGGGTGAAATAAGCACGTTAAAAGACATTGGCTTCTCCCTTGTATAGTGAGTTGAGGAGTGGCATCAATGTAAGAAGGAGACAGAGGCTCCACTAGTCAAAGTGGAAGTAGACATCTATTGTCCCTAAGCTGACGTGGTATGTAATGGGTTGCATGTAAAGAATGTTCTTGCTGATGGTAGTTCTATAGCAGTAAATGTCATTTTTGAAGGCTTAATGGAAAACATTGGGACTTAAGAACAATCAAAAGAACAGAGGGATACACCATCTTAAGTAGTCAAAGTAGAAGTAGACATTTATTCTACTTAGATTGGTATGGTATGTAATGGTTGGCATGTAAATAATGTTCTTGTTGATGGTAGTTCTTTAGTTCATGTAATTTTTGAAGGTTTAATGGAAACATTGGGACCTAAAAACAATCATAAGAACAGAGGGATACACCATCTTAAGTAGTCAAAGTAGAAGTAGACATTTATTCTACTTAGGTTGATATGGTATGTAATGGTTGGCATGTAAATAATGTTCTTGTTGATGGTAGTTCTTTAGTTCATGTAATTTTTGAAGGTTTAATGGAAACATTGGGACTTAAGAATAATCATCTCATAAGTCTAATCCTACCTTAGAGATGGCAAATAAAGAAGGTGTAAAACCTAAAGGCGTTATAACTAATGTGGTGGTTTTTATCATGGGAGTAAAACCTCCTTGGATTTCCAAATCATGAAGAGGACTCAGAATTCCTATCCTATATACTTGGAAGGCCTTGGCTGAAGAGGGTCTATGCAAGGCAATGCTAGAGTGAAGAGTGCATGACCATTTGTAAGATTCCCCATAAAATGAAGATCTTTATTTCTCGTAATAGTGTTGATTTACAAAGTGAGAAAAGTGAGGAAGATGATGAGTATGTAAACTCTTTAAGCATATATAAGTGAAAGTGACTTGAACACAAAAATGGATAAAGACACTGAGGTAGACTTGCATGCACTTGAGGTAACTCCAAAGGTGGGGCCACCAAATTATAGGCATTGTCTAATGAAAATATTAAGAATGATTGTGGCCTATTTAGTTAGATAATGTGATCTCACTAACTATGAAAGGAAAAGGTTTCTTTCTCTTTTTCAATTTTATACTCATTTCTTTGCAGCTGGTCATAAACATCATCAAGGCCACAATGGTGGAGCATTGTGGGTTTGGTGGATGGGACATAACCAGTAAGGCAATGAGCCTACCACATGACCCCTAACTTCTCATTAGTTGTAAAGTAAGAAACTAATAATCTTCTTTAGTGGTAAAGGAAGAAATTGATAAGCTTCTTGAAGTTGGGTTTATTTTTCTTTCATAAGGGTTTAATTTAATTTCTCCTATTGTAATCTTTGTTTAGAAGAATGGAAAGCTAACGATATGTGTGGATTTTAAAATTTTGATTTTTCTAGAACATTCTTTGCAGTAGTAAACTGATGCTAGCGAACATGGTATTGGTGTTGTACTTACGTTAGATAATCATCCGATTGCTTTTGAAAGTCTAAAATTAAAACCATTTAAGCTTAAGCATAGTACTTTGATAGAGAATTGATTGATGTTAATCATGCATTTATATTTTGGAAACATTATCTCAAGGGACCTGAGAGTGTATCATTAAAACCGATCAAAGTATTAAACATTTACTTTTACAGCCTTTAATATCAAATAGACTATTAAGTGCGCATCTTTTATTCAAAGTTTTTAGCCAATATTAAATATAAACCTGGACATGATCATTTTGTTACTGATGCTTTGAGTAGGAGACCTACCATTAATAAATAATATATCTGCTATTGAAGGTATTTCTTTTAATACTATCAATAATATATGTACTATTATAGACATTTCTTTTGATAACATGAAGGAAACATGTAAAAATAATTTTGATTTTTATGATGCATATAACAAGATGAAAGATATTTATTGGCTATCTTATTTTGATTATTCTTATGATGATGGTTTTCTTTTCTTTCAAAAGAGATTATACATCACTCAACGATTTAGGCAAGCTATTATTGAAGAATAGTCATCTACTTTGCAAATAGTTACCAAATATTTCTTTTGGCCTACGATGCATAAAGATGTTGCTGAGTTTTTTTTCTGAATATGTTGTGTGTCAAAAGATTAAGATTCATTAAGAAAAGAGATTTGGTTTGCTTATGCCTTTGCCTGTTTCTAATGAACTATGGGAAAAAATAAGTATGGACTTTATCACTCGTTTTCCTTTGACTTCTAAAGAATGATATGATTGGGACTCTGGTAGATAGATCTAGTAAACATGCTTACTTTATTTCTTGCAAAAAGACATTGACTGCTTATCAAGCTGCACATGTTTTCATTAAACAAGTTTTTTCGCATCATGGTTCACCAAGGATTATTGTTTATGGTAGATCTACATAGAAAGTTTTGTAGTGTTTTTTGTACTACTTTTTATCCTAAATCTAATGGATGAAACCAAAGCAACAAATAGCACAATACTTGATTTGCTTAGATCATGTCTCATCTCAGCCTAAGCAATGGGATAAGTGTTTACATATTTTGCAATTCGCATATAATAACTATCCTCATATTGCTACTAATAAGAAAGTACCATTTGAAATAGTCTATGGTAAGGCTTTGCCTACTCCAATTACTAGACTTTCACATTCTATAGAGGATGCATATTCTTTTGTTAAAGACTTTGACCAAATTCATGAGTTAGCAAAATTGAATATTCAAAAAGCGCAAGAGAAATACATGAAGTATGCAAATCACAAATGCAAACATGTCATCTTCAATGACTAGCTCTAGTACTACTTAAGTAGATGAGGGGACCATGGGCTCCATAATGGTGACCATCAGGGTAGGGGTGGGTAAGAGAGGCTTCAGATGATTAATCCCTTGTAAAATGGTCTTAACTCTTTGGACAATCTAAGAATGGGGAAGAGAGCCTTTTGGAAGCGTTCATTACTGCTGAAAATGATCACTATTGCCAAAAATAAAATAAAAATAATTAGCCGTGTGATGCAATCTCTATTGACAATTCAAGGAGATCTAGCCATAGGAGGAGGTTGGGATGGAGTGGGGCTACATGGGCGGTAGGGACTATGGTGGATTGGGGTGATGGCTAAGTCACTCCATACACCAACAGCAAAGGTGGATACATGGGAGAGGGATAGGTGGCCGACAGAGGAAAAAAGTACTTTATGGGAGATACCAGTGAAAAGGATACTTGGGATGTCGGAGAGGAGGGAGCTATCGGTGGAGTTTCATAAGAGAGTGTGGATGGCAAGGTGACTGCATATGGTTGGGGAGCTGCAACATAAAATGTGGGTTCATACATGGGCTCCATTGGAGTAGTCGATGGAGAAACAATAGTGGAAGGTGTGTCAATAAACTCTTTAGAAGGAGGGTTGTTGAAGATTACAGTTATTATTACATTAGCTAAATCCCCTTAAGATAGAAGCATTCCTTATCTTTGTGGCCCCCTTTTTTGTAGAAAGAGCAATAATGTTTTAATGGGCAATCTCAGGGGAGATGACCTTGAGTACGGTAGATGGTACAACAAAGAGTTGTAATAATGTTTTGAGCAGCATTCTTGGGAGAGATGATAGATGATACCTACATTGATTGGTATGGGAACTAGTGCTAATTCTTTATTTAATTAGTGATGATTCATAAACTAGGTGTGGGCCAAATGTCTACATGGATTGGTAACTCTATTTGAATAAGATGGCAAATGCATGGCAAGCTTATGGAGGCTTGTGGATGCATGTGGAGGAGTGTGGAAGAATGTATAATAGAGGAGAATCCTTCTAGAAGTCCTATAGAGGCTCGTGAATGCTTGTGGAGGAGTGTGGAAGGATACATAATAGAGGAGAATCCTTCTCAAAGTCCTATGCTGGTGGTATTTGTGTCGGCTCAATGTGGGGTTAGATCTAATCTACCAAGTCAAGGATTCCTTGATGAAATAAAGCAAAAAAACACATGTCAAAAGTAGCCACCAAGAAGGACAAGTGATGGGTGATGGTGACATTTGGGTTTATGTAGTCCTAGCTTAAATGCTTCTACAATTGTAATTTGTGTGAGCATGGTGAGATTTTGTACCCTCGACCTCCACCCACAAAGGAAAAGAGGTGGTTTGCATGTAAAAAATGCTCTCTTGTGCCCTGCTACATGCAGGCTCCATCAACTTCCATTGCATAACACCATTGTTGATCCTCTAGATTTGGGAAGTGCCACCCCCTTGCTCACTCCTACCTTCCTACCTTAAGCACTCACACAAAGTTGGTCGATAAACTTACTCAAAGTTGGTTGATACACTTACACACCCTAGATGCTCACTACAAACACAAACTTCCACACACAACCATAGGCTATGGAGATCATCCAAAACACTTGCATGCCATTGTATAACCAAAGGCACCACCACTGTATTATCATAAATGCAGCATGTAATAGGTGACCTAGATTTGAGTAATGTTAATTAATGTCAAGTAACTCCCTTTTATCTTTGGAGTCACCTTAAGAAGAGAGAGATTGAGAATGATTACATTGAGTGGGGAAGATAGGGAAGGGATTCTCATAAAGAGAGGGGATTACAATCCTAATAGAATCTACCTAGAACGGCAACCATCTTGAGAAGAAAATATACTGAGGAGAAGTCCCATACACGAATGCAGCCCAAGGATGGCCTCCTAACCATGAGAGATTTACTGGAAGAAGAAGACAGCCTACTAGACAAGAAGATGGCCATGGTGCACTGACATGGTGGTCAAGAGACTTGGGGGAGTCGATGATCGGAGACGTTGACAACTAGATAAGTCAACAAGGGAAAACGGGGCTGAGGGAATTAGCAAGGTTGAGGAAGTTGGCTGAAGAAGTTAGCAATCAAGAGGTTAAAGATCGAGGAAGATGCCTAGAGAAGTCAAAGACTAGGGACTTGGTGGTCAAGGACATTGATGTTGGGCTGGAGCCTAGGACTTGGTGGTTAAGGAAGTCGATGGTAGCCTTGGGACTTGACAGTCAAGGAAGTTAAGCAACCAAGAACTCAATGGGCAAGTCAGCGATGGTTGAAAACTTGGTATTAGTCAAGGAAGTTGGTGCCAAAGGAATAGCTAGCCAAGGAACTCGGTGAAATGGAGGACTTGTCGACCCATCTACACATTGCACACCATTACTCCATTTACTAACTTGGTGAATATTTATATAGAGGTACCTACATAGGAGAGGTATCGACATAGGAGAGAGGGAGCCTCAAAGAAGAAGGAGAACTAGGATCCAATGAGAAGAGATCACCAAGAGAAAAAGAAGGGGCCAAGGTAGAAAGATTGGCCAATGTTCACCAAGGGTGAATAGAACATCACAAGAAAAGAATCACACCCTTGGCCTCCACTCGTTTGAGATAGATGGAGTATGTGCTGGAGAGGGAGTGCTCACACATGACATCAGCACAAAGTGACTACTAAAAACCAAGTAGCCAATGGACAATGACCTCGTCCAATACATGCTTAATAAATGAAAAAGGAAATCCGTCTCTAATGGTACTTTGGTTAAGGGGTTGAAAGTCCACCCAAATGCGGATCTTATTGCTTTTCTTCTTTGGAATGATGATAATGGAAAAAAGCCATTCTTAGTGTTTGATAGGGACAATGATGCCTACCTCCATCATCTTATCAAGCTTCTTCTTTATACCACCTTAGAGTAGTATGTAAACACCTTTCCTAATCAGTTGGTTGACCTCTTGAGAGGAATGCAATAGGTGCTAATGGAAGGATTGATGCCAAATAAATATTGATAAGACCAAGCAAAGGCAGATTCATGATGATGTTGGGTTGAGAAAGTAGATACCATGTCCAAGGTGATAGGGTTATCCCAAACCCAAAAAGGTACATGGTTGGTGTGAGGCTCCTCAATAGGTCTCATATTAGTTTGTGGACTTCATTGTCATAGGTGGACAGAGAGAGAAGCACCACTTGTGAATTTCCTAATGGAGAGGTAAGGGATCATTAATAGGAAGAGTCAAGAGGTAAATCACCAATATGCTCCTAGGGCAGCTTGTAGAGGGTCCTCTTTGTGTTTGTACGTGGGTCACACATTACTCCTAATGATGACTATTAGGGAAGGGGTGGAGAAAATCACACATAGTCACTATATTTAGGGAGCCACATGGGGTGAAGCAAGTCAGGTGTAATGCGACATGGAACTTTGGCTCCCCTAAACTAATCGTCTCAGTAGGTTCCTCAGTTGAGGGTTGTGTAGCCAAAAAACTTTGACGGCATGGAAATTTGTCTCCCTTTAACTCACCATCTCAATAAGTTCCTCCATTGAGGTTGGCGCGGCCAAACTTTGAAGATTCCTCTTTAAAGTTTGGATGGTGGTGCAGCCAGACTTTTAAGATTCCTCTTTAAAGTTTGGATGGTGGTGCAACCAAACTTTAAAGAGCATTTCAATCAACCATAAGAGCAATAAACTCATCTTGGACACACCGTCTAGCCAATGCCAATAGACTACATTGGATAGGGGGGAAAGGAGTGCGTGGTAACCCCTCATTGGAAGCCTTTTAAGAGGGATTAGCAACGTATGATTTGGCAAGGGCATCATCAGGTCTACCTTGCCCCAAACATTAACTACTTTGGTAGCTCTTAGCCACGAGGAACCAATCAAAATATGATAGGCCGCTTTAGTCAGTGGTAGATTTAATACCATGAAAACCATGAAAATTGTGAGACCTACATAGATTCAAGAAAATGTTGCACAAGGCCAAGGGGAATCATGTCTATTTGGTTAGAAATATAAAGAATAAAGGGAGGTGGATCTGTGAGGGAGAGATCCAAAGCATGATGGTCGTGGCCTCAGGCAATATGTTGATGTTAGAGCAACCATCGACAATGACACCGGGGATCTTGGTGCCTTTGACAAATATTAAGATTGGAAGACTCTAAAACGATTAGCCATCATGGGGGAAGTGAAGCACAGTTTGGCTTCATTGGAAGATAGTGGTGTGGTGTCACACCCACCACTACAAGTGTCATACATGTCCACCACTACTACTACTACTGGATGGAATGTCCCTTTGAATTGGAATCGCTAGAGAATAGGGATGACCACTAAACATGAGTTGAAGAGATTTCATTTCTTATGAGTACAATGCATAGGGTTGGGAGAGGGGTATTTTTGTCACAAGAATGGATATAGGAAGGTGGCCCATATAGATGTAGTCAAGGAAGTGCCACTTTGGGGTGTTGTAGGGAGGTATGGGGGTTGGTGGAGTAGGAGTAGGAGATGGCTCCATGGGTGGGGTAGTCATGAGCTTGTGGAGGGCCTCAAGTTACACATGTTCCACCACTGCAATTTTCATGGGTGCATTTAAGGAAGATGGTTCGGAAGTACGTTCATGGTTTCATTTAAAGAGCATCGATGGTTTGGGAGTGCACACCCTGAGAACATGTGACAATGACTAGCTCTAGTACTACTTAAGTAGATGAGGGGACCATGGCCTCCATAATGGTGACCATCAGGGTAGGAGTTGGTAAGAGAGGCGTCAGACGATTAATCCCTTATAAAATGGTCTTAACCCTTTGGACAATGTAATCATGGGGAAGAGCCTTTTGGGGAAGAGTTCATTACTGCTGAAAATGACCACTGTTGCCCAAAAAAAAAAATAATTAGCCATGTGATGCAACCTCGATTGACAACTCAAGGAGATCTAGCCACCATAGGAGGAGGTTGGGATGGAGTGGTGCTACATAGGCCATAGGGACTATGGTGGATTGGGGTGACGGCTAGGTCACTACATACACCAGCAGCAAAGGTGCATACGGGGGAGAGGGATAGGAGGATAAAAGTACTTTATGGGAGACACCAGTGAAAAGGATACTTGGGATGTCGGCGGAGAGGATGGAGCTATGGGAGGAGTTTCATAAGAGAGTGTGGATGGCAAGCTGACCGCATAGGGTTCGGGAGTTGCAACAGAAAATGCGGTCACCTTGTAGTAGTCGATTGAGAAACAGTAGTGGAAGGTGTGTCAATAAACTCCTTAGCAAGAGGGTTGTTGAAGATCGAGGGTGGTTGCTACAGTTATTGTTACATTATCTAAATCCCCTTAAGATAGAAGCATTCCTTATCTTTGTGGCCCCCTTTTTTGTAGAAAGAGCAATAATGTTTTAATGGGCAATCTTAGGGGAGATGACCTTGAGTGCAGTAGATGGTACAACAGAGACTTGTAATAATGTTTTAAGGGAGCATTCTTGGGAGAGATGACCCTCAGTACCATAGATGGTATGCCATAGACTTATAATACCAAAATTTTTCCTTTTGTGCGACTTATTGATTATAATATAATATTTATGTGTGGTGTTATCCATGTGGGAGGACCCGATCTTTGGTATGCTAGTAATGTTCACTCTAGGAAGATATGACAATTCCCATGAGAAGCTTATATGTGAACTTGATAGCTTGGTGGCCACTTCAACGGCTTGGTGATGATTTAATGGCTCCAATTATCTTATTTCACATGAAGGATTCCAAGGAAGTTTATTTCATATTATGTGCTAGGTATGAGAATGAATGGATTGTTATGTCATAAATACCATATGAATAGATAACTACATTGGTATGGGAACTAGTGCTAATTCAAAAATCAACTCGACCCTTTGTTCTTCCCCTTCTTGAGTATAAGAGGATGTTGGGTGTCCACATTTCAATATTCTTGTGGATGATGCGAGTCCTCTTTTGAGAGAGTGAAGAAAGAGAAATGTATTATTTCCCTCTATGCATTTATTATCTTATTTGTATAACATAATTAGGGACCATTTGTTTAAAAGGGGTAATAATACTGTCATGTGGGTGTGAGTTTTGGATTTGACACATCATATGTCCTATGTGTTAGGATGACTTACAAGTGAGGGATGCATTATGTCCTGGTATCTTAGAGAAAGACAATAGGGTATGAGTATTAGTGGATTTTGGCTACCTTTACTTGTTATTCCCTTGACTCTTTCTCTTCCCACCCCTCCTCTAAGCCAAAATGGGTAAAATTCCTATGTTTTATGGTAACCCAGAGGAAGTTCTAGAAGTATAATTTTAAGAGATCATATATTAGCAATGGTGATAGAAAGTCTGAGTGGATTTAAAATTTTCCTGTCTTTTTGGGGAAAAGGCGAGATCTCAAATGGGCATAGGGAAAGCATAACGAATTGCTTAAGGATTGGGAAAAGTTTCTCACTACTATATTGGATGAATTACTTCTTGAGTAAAAGTATGACCAGATTTTCATTGAAGTCTCGCAAAGTTTTGATTCTGTGAAGGGCTATGGTGAAAAGAGCTACTAATTTGATAGACTCCAATGAGCCTACCACATGACCCCTAACTTGTCATTAGTTCTAAAGTAAGAAACTAATAATCTTCTTTAGTGGTAAAGGAAAAAATTGATAAGCTTCTTGAAGTTGGGTTTATTTTTCTTTCATAAGGGTTTAATTTAATTTCTCCTATTGTAATCTTTGTTTAGAAGAATGGAAAGCTAACGATATGTGTGGATTTCAAAATTTTGATTTTTCTAGAACATTCTTTGCAGTAGTAAACTGATGCTAGCGAACATGGTATTGGTGTTGTACTTACGTTAGATAATCATCCGATTGCTTTTGGAAGTCTGAAATTAAAACCATTTAAGCTTAAGCATAGTACTTTGATAGAGAATTGATTGATGTTATTCATGCATTTATATTTTGGAAACATTATCTTAAGGGACCTGAGAGTGTATCATTAAAACCGATCAAAGTATTAAACATTTACTTTTACAGTCTTTAATATCAAATAGACTATTAAGTGCACATCTTTTATTCAAAGTTTTTATCCAATATTAAATATAAACCTGGACATGATCATTTTGTTACTGATGCTTTGAGTGGGAGACCTACCATTAATAAATAATATATCTGTTCTATTGAAGGTATTTCTTTTAATACTATGAATAATATATGTACTATTATAGACATTTCTTTTGATAACATGAAGGAAACATGTAAAAATAATTTTGATTTTTATGATGCATATAACAAGATGAAAGATATTTATTGGATATCTTATTTTGATTATTCTTATAATGATGGTTTTCTTTTCTTTCAAAAGAGATTATACATCACTCAACCATTTAGGCAAGCTATTATTGAAGAATAGTCATCTACTTTGCAAATAGTTACCAAGTATTTCTTTTGGCCTACGATGCATAAAGATGTTGCTGAGTTTTTTTTCTGAATATGTTGTGTGTCAAAAGATTAAGATTCATAAAGAAAAGAGATTTGGTTTGCTTATGCCTTTGCCTGTTTCTAATGAACTATGGGAACAAATAAGTATGGACTTTATCACTCGTTTTCCTTTGACTTCTAAAGAATGATATGATTGGGACTCTGGTAGATAGATCTAGTAAACATGCTTACTTTATTTCTTGCAAAAAGACATTGACTGCTTATCAAGCTGCACATGTTTTCATTAAACAAGTTTTTTCGCATCATGGTTCACCAAGGATTATTGTTTATGGTAGATCTACATAGAAAGTTTTGTAGTGTTTTTTGTACTACTTTTTATCCTAAATCTAATGGATGAAACCAAAGCAACAAATAGCACAATACTTGATTTGCTTAGATCATATGTCTCATCTCAGCCTAAGCAATGGGATAAGTGTTTACATATTTTGCAATTCGCATATAATAACTATCCTCATATTGCTACTAATAAGAAAGTACCATTTGAAATAGTCTATGGTAAGGCTTTGCCTACTCCAATTACTAGACTTTCACATTCTATAGAGGATGCATATTCTTTTGTTGCATGTAACACTATTAACATCTAGAGCCAGAATCAAGGAAGCCAAAAAAGTTATGGTTGGGATTAATGGGTGGATTTTGTAGAATTTTTTCTCTTGGTTAAGTTAAAAAACAAGGCAAATGGTGAAGTAAGAAGTTGCCTTGAAGAGGAGGACGTGGATCAACCAAAGACTTAGCTAAGTATTTCTACTTTTTTCCACACCAAAGATCACTCCTTGTCCTAATACTCCTAACATGGTTGCCTTTAATGAACCATAACCACACATAGATATCTCTAATGCACTTGATATGGTGGTATCTTGAGTCATAGCAAGGATGGCTTGACCTCTTACAAGCTCATGAAAACCTGGGGTAAAAAGACGCACGTAAGAAATTCTGGCCCTGCTAATTTTTCTTGCAAAATGTGGTATGACTTCCAAGACAAAGGATATTGTCCTAGGAGAGCTTCTCCTTCCTTTGATTCTATAAATTTGATAGATGCTTGTTATTGAAGATAAAGGTGAACGTAAAGGTGAAGGTGAAGGTGAAGGTGTTTTTGTGTCTACTCAAGAGAAGAAACCTAGGAATGGTAAGGGTGTGGAAGAGGAAAAAGCCCCTTTGAAAGTGGAAAATGAGTAAAAAGGGTGAAATAAGCACGTTAAAAGACATTGGCTTCTCCCTTGTATAGTGAGTTGAGGAGTGGCATCAATGTAAGAAGGAGACAGAGGCTCCACTAGTCAAAGTGGAAGTAGACATCTATTGTCCCTAAGCTGACGTGGTATGTAATGGGTTGCATGTAAAGAATGTTCTTGCTGATGGTAGTTCTATAGCAGTAAATGTCATTTTTGAAGGCTTAATGGAAAACATTGGGACTTAAGAACAATCAAAAGAACAGAGGGATACACCATCTTAAGTAGTCAAAGTAGAAGTAGACATTTATTCTACTTAGATTGGTATGGTATGTAATGGTTGGCATGTAAATAATGTTCTTGTTGATGGTAGTTCTTTAGTTCATGTAATTTTTGAAGGTTTAATGGAAACATTGGGACCTAAAAACAATCATAAGAACAGAGGGATACACCATCTTTTGACTTCTAAAGAATGATATGATTGGGACTCTGGTAGATAGATCTAGTAAACATGCTTACTTTATCTTTTCTTGCAAAAAGACATTGACTGCTTATCAAGCTGCACATGTTTTCATTAAACAAGTTTTTTCGCATCATGGTTCACCAAGGATTATTGTTTATGGTAGATCTACATAGAAAGTTTTGTAGTGTTTTTTGTACTATTTTTTATCCTAAATCTAATGGATGAAACCAAAGCAACAAATAGCACAATACTTGATTTGCTTAGATCATATGTCTCATCTCAGCGTAAGCAATGGGATAAGTGTTTACATATTTTGCAATTCGCATATAATAACTATCCTCATATTGCTACTAATAAGAAAGTACCATTTGAAATAGTCTATGGTAAGGCTTTGCCTACTCCAATTACTAGACTTTCACATTCTATAGAGAATGCATATTCTTTTGTTAAAGACTTTGACCAAATTCATGAGTTAGCAAAATTGAATATTCAAAAAGCTCAAGAGAAATACATGAAGTATGCAAATCACAAATGCAAACATGTCATCTTCAATGACTAGCTCTAGTACTACTTAAGTAGATGAGGGGACCATGGGCTCCATAATGGTGACCATCAGGGTAGGGGTGGGTAAGAGAGGCTTCAGATGATTAATCCCTTGTAAAATGGTCTTAACTCTTTGGACAATGTAAGCATGGGGAAGAGAGCCTTTTGGAAGCGTTCATTACTGCTGAAAATGATCACTATTGCCAAAAATAAAATAAAAATAATTAGCCGTGTGATGCAATCTCTATTGACAATTCAAGGAGATCTAGCCATAGGAGGAGGTTGGGATGGAGTGGGGCTACATGGGCGGTAGGGACTATGGTGGATTGGGGTGATGGCTAAGTCACTCCATACACCAACAGCAAAGGTGGATACATGGGAGAGGGATAGGTGGCCGACAGAGGAAAAAAGTACTTTATGGGAGATACCAGTGAAAAGGATACTTGGGATGTCGGAGAGGAGGGAGCTATCGGTGGAGTTTCATAAGAGAGTGTGGATGGCAAGGTGACTGCATATGGTTGGGGAGCTGCAACATAAAATGTGGGTTCATACATGGGCTCCATTGGAGTAGTCGATGGAGAAACAATAGTGGAAGGTGTGTCAATAAACTCTTTAGAAGGAGGGTTGTTGAAGATTACAGTTATTATTACATTAGCTAAATCCCCTTAAGATAGAAGCATTCCTTATCTTTGTGGCCCCCTTTTTTGTAGAAAGAGCAATAATGTTTTAATGGGCAATCTCAGGGGAGATGACCTTGAGTACGGTAGATGGTACAACAAAGAGTTGTAATAATGTTTTGAGCAGCATTCTTGGGAGAGATGATAGATGATACCTGCATTGATTGGTATGGGAACTAGTGCTAATTCTTTATTTGATTAGTGATGATTCATAAACTAGGTGTGGGCCATATGTCTACATGGATTGGTAACTCTATTTGAATAAGATGGCAAATGCATGGCAAGCTTATGGAGGCTTGTGGATGCATGTGGAGGAGTGTGGAAGAATGTATAATAGAGGATAATCCTTCTAGAAGTCCTATAGAGGCTCGTGAATGCTTGTGGAGGAGTGTGGAAGGATACATAATAGAGGAGAATCCTTCTCAAAGTCCTATGCTGGTGGTATTTGTGTCGGCTCAATGTGGGGTTAGATCTAATCTACCAAGTCAAGGATTCCTTGATGAAATAAAGCAAAAAAACACATGTCAAAAGTAGCCACCAAGAAGGACAAGTGATGGGTGATGGTGACATTTGGGTTTATGTAGTCCTAGCTTAAATGCTTCTACAATTGTAATTTGTGTGAGCATGGTGAGAAATATTCTAAAGAAGCCCTCTTGATACCTCTTAGAGACAACATTTCACACATAATTGATCATAGTTTGCCTAGATGATCTTGCATAGCTTGTGCAGCTTATTGCGACCTTATATAGTAGAGACACCCTCATGGTCTACTCCATCCTCTTAGTATATACGGGTATGCTTGATTTGATTGATTAAGAAATGCCATACTTGTCACATCAAGCCTTTATTGTGTGATCGTGTCTTAGGAATCTTATATATCTCCATTGATGTGACTACTATATATTGTGTTAATAAATTCTTCTATTTTGCTTAATGTCTCTCGCATAATACTCTTCTAGGATGCAATTAATTGAGAATTTTCCATCTCTTCTTCTTACATCACTCGGTTCCATTGTTGAGACCTTAGTCGTTAGGAAGGAGAGCAAAATGGTCAAAAATGCAATTTTAGGCCATTTAATTGGGCACCATGAAAGGTGAATCTTCTCAAATTGAAGCATTAAATTGGAATTGATATTGAATGACTCTCAATACCACCGATTAAGGTTTCCTTAACATCTTTGTCACACCGAGGTGGTTGCTCTAATCCAACGGGTGGTGCAATCTCTCTTGCGAAGATCGTGTGGGATCTCCGTGGGAGACGATCGCATTGGTAGCCTAATCACTCAAGCAAGAGGGAGAAAAGAAGAAAGAGGGAAGCATGAGAGAATAAGTGATTAGCACTAATCACTCCCAAATCCTAACCCTAAGCATACCACACATGCTAGATTAGAGTTGGAAGAGAGAGAGAGAGACAGAGAGAGAGAGAGAGAGAGAGAACACTCCACTTCTATTACACGAATAGGACAATCTGTTACAAAAAAGAGAAATTGGCTTTTATAGTTCCAAGCCATTTCCAACTAAGCCGCCTGGGAGTAAGTTACCCGGGGTGCCCAAAACATAGTTACAAGGCTTTTCTCTATGGTTTGGCCAACTGATCAAGATCCTGTTGTCTGTCCTTCAAAGCTCAATACTTGGGAGCATCTTTAGGGCGTTTCCCTCATCAAATGATATGATTTGTAATGTAGTACCAGTGTCCATTACACGAGTATGCAGACATAGCTATCGTAAGAATGTGTTAGCCAATATATCAAATAGGCTTGGTGCAAGCCTTGAGTCGACATTATTGCGAATGAAATTACTAGCTCTTAGCAAACTAGATTTCCCCAAGAAAGGCAATGGAATAAAGAAGAGAAGAGCAACAATAGTTTGAAAAGACATAAAGGTCCCACATATTACTTAAAGATGTTGGTCCTCTTACAATCGAAGAAGAAAGAAAATACAGTGAACATGATATGATCTACTTGGGAGCCAAAATAATTATATTTGCGGAAGATGCAAGGAGTAACTTCTCTAACATTTAATACTCATGTGTAAAATACCAATGAATCAAAAAACCCAGATGTTGTAGATGGTGAAGATTTTGTACCCTTGACCTCCACCCACAAAGGAAAAGAGGTGGTTTGCATGTAAAAAATGCTCTCTTGTGCCTTGCTACATGCAGGCTCCATCAACTTCCATTGCATAACACCATTGTTGATCCTCTAGATTTGGGAAGTGCCACCCCCTTGCTCACTCCTACCTTCCTACCTTAAGCACTCACACAAAGTTGGTCGATAAACTTACTCAAAGTTGGTTGATACACTTACACACCCTAGATGCTCACTACAAACACAAACTTCCACACACAACCATAGGCTATGGAGATCATCCAAAACACTTGCATGCCATTGTATAACCAAAGGCACCACCACTGTATTATCATAAATGCAGCATGTAATAGGTGACCTAGATTTGAGTAATGTTAATTAATGTCAAGTAACTCCCTTTTATCTTCGGAGTCACCTTAAGAAGAGAGAGATTGAGAATGATTACATTGAGTGGGGAAGATAGGGAAGGGATTCTCATAAAGAGAGGGGATTACAATCCTAATAGAATCTACCTAGAACGGCAACCATCTTGAGAAGAAAATATACTGAGGAGAAGTCCCATACACGAATGTAGCCCAAGGATGGCCTCCTAACCATGAGAGATTTACTGGAAGAAGAAGACAGCCTACTAGACAAGAAGATGGCCATGGTGCACTGACATGGTGGTCAAGAGACTTGGGGGAGTCGATGATCGGAGACGTTGACAACTAGATAAGTCAACAAGGGAAAACGGGGCTGAGGGAATTAGCAAGGTTGAGGAAGTTGGCTGAAGAAGTTAGCAATCAAGAGGTTAAAGATCGAGGAAGATGCCTAGAGAAGTCAAAGACTAGGGACTTGGTGGTCAAGGACATTGATGTTGGGCTGGAGCCTAGGACTTGGTGGTTAAGGAAGTCGATGGTAGCCTTGGGACTTGACAGTCAAGGAAGTTAAGCAACCAAGAACTCAATGGGCAAGTCAGCGACGGTTGAAAACTTGGTATTAGTCAAGGAAGTTGGTGCCAAAGGAATAGCTAGCCAAGGAACTCGGTTAAATGGAGGACTTGTCGACCCATCTACACATTGCACACCATTACTCCATTTACTAACTTGGTGAATATTTATATAGAGGTACCTACATAGGAGAGGTATTGACATAGGAGAGAGGGAGCCTCAAAGAAGAAGGAGAACTAGGATCCAATGAGAAGAGATCACCAAGAGAAAAAGAAGGGGCCAAGGTAGAAAGATTGGCCAATGTTCACCAAGGGTGAATAGAACATCAGAAGAAAAGAATCACACCCTTGGCCTCCACTCGTTTGAGATAGATGGAGTATGTGCTGGAGAGGGAGTGCTCACACATGACATCAGCACAAAGTGACTACTGAAAACCAAGTAGCCAATGGACAATGACCTCGTCCAATACATGCTTAATAAATGAAAAAGGAAATCCGTCCCTAATGGTACTTTGGTTAAGGGGTTGAAAGTCCACCCAAATGCGGATCTTATTGCTTTTCTTCTTTGGAATGATGATAATGGAAAAAGGCCATTCTTAGTGTTTGATAGGGACAATGATGCCTACCTCCATCATCTTATCAAGCTTCTTCTTTATACCACCTTAGAGTAGTATGTAAACACCTTTCCTAATCAGTTGGTTGACCTCTTGAGAGGAATGCAATAGGTGCTAATGGAAGGATTGATGCCAAATAAATATTGATAAGACCAAGCAAAGGCAGATTCATGATGATGTTGGGTTGAGAAAGTAGATACCATGTCCAAGGTGATAGGGTTATCCCAAACCCAAAAAGGTACATGGATGGTGTGAGGCTCCTCAATAGGTCTCATATTAGTTTGTGGACTTCATTGTCATAGGTGGACAGAGAGAGAAGCACCACTTGTGAATTTCCTAATGGAGAGGTAAGGGATCATTAATAGGAAGAGTCAAGAGGTAAATCACCAATATGCTCCTAGGGCAGCTTGTAGAGGGTCCTCTTTGTGTTTGTACGTGGGTCACACATTACTCCTAATGATGACTATTAGGGAAGGGGTGGAGAAAATCACACATAGTCACTATATTTAGGGAGCCACATGGGGTGAAGCAAGTCAGGTGTAATGCGACATGGAACTTTGGCTCCCCTAAACTAATCGTCTCAGTAGGTTCCTCAGTTGAGGGTTGTGTAGCCAAAAAACTTTGACGGCATGGAAATTTGTCTCCCTTTAACTCACCATCTCAATAAGTTCCTCCATTGAGGTTGGCGCGGCCAAACTTTGAAGATTCCTCTTTAAAGTTTGGATGGTGGTGCAGCCAGACTTTTAAGATTCCTCTTTAAAGTTTGGATGGTGGTGCAACCAAACTTTAAAGAGCATTTCAATCAACCATAAGAGCAATAAACTCATCTTGGACACACCGTCTAGCCAATGCCAATAGACTACATTGGATAGGGGGGAAAGGAGTGCGTGGTAACCCCTCGTTGGAAGCCTTTTAAGAGGGAGTAGCAACGTATGATTTGGCAAGGGCATCATCAGGTCTACCTTGCCCCAAACATTAACTACTTTGGTAGCTCTTAGCCACGAGGAACCAATCAAAATATGATAGGCCGCTTTAGTCAGTGGTAGATTTAATACATGAAAACCATGAAAATTGTGAGTACTACATAGATTCAAGAAAATGTTGCACAAGGCCAAGGGGAATCATGTCTATTTGGTTAGAAATATAAAGAATAAAGGGAGGTGGATCTGTGAGGGAGAGATCCAAAGCATGATGGTCGTGGCCTCAGGCAATATGTTGATGTTAGAGCAACCATCGACAATGACACCGGGGATCTTGGTGCCTTTGACAAATATTAAGATTGGAAGACTCTAAAATGATTAGCCATCGTGGGGGAAGTGAAGCACAATTTGGCTTCATTGGAAGATAGTGGTGTGGTGTCACACCCACCACTACAAGTGTCATACATGTCCACCACTACTACTAATCCTGGATGGAATGTCCCTTTGAATTGGAATCGCTAGAGAAGAGGGATGACCACTAAACATGAGTTGAAGAGATTTCATTTCTTATGAGTACAATGCATAGGGTTGGGAGACGGGTATTTTTGTCACAAGAATGGATATAGGAAGGTGGCCCATACAGATGTAGTCAAGGAAGTGCCACTTTGGGGTGTTGTAGGGAGGTATGGGGGTTGGTGGAGGAGTAGGAGTAGGAGATGGCTCCATGGGTGGGGTAGTCATGAGCTTGTGGAGGGCCTCAAGTTACACATGTTCCACCACTGCAATTTTCATGGGTGCATTTAAGGAAGATGGTTCGGAAGTACGTTCATGGTTTCATTTAAAGAGCATCGATGGTTTGGGAGTGCACACCCTGAGAACATGTGACAATGACTAGCTCTAGTACTACTTAAGTAGATGAGGGGACCATGGCCTCCATAATGGTGACCATCAGGGTAGGAGTTGGTAAGAGAGGCGTCAGACGATTAATCCCTTGTAAAATGGTCTTAACCCTTTGGACAATGTAATCATGGGGAAGAGCCTTTTGGGGAAGAGTTCATTACTGCTGAAAATGACCACTGTTGCCCAAAAAAAAAACAAAATAATTAGCCATGTGACGCAACCTCGATTGACAACTCAAGGAGATCTAGCCACCATAGGAGGAGGTTGGGATGGAGTGGTGCTACATAGGCCATAGGGACTATGGTGGATTGGGGTGACGGCTAGGTCACTACATACACCAGCAGCAAAGGTGCATACGGGGGAGAGGGATAGGTGGCCGACGGAGGATAAAAGTACTTATGGGAGACACCAGTGAAAAGGATACTTGGGATGTCGGCGGAGAGGATGGAGCTATGGGAAGAGTTTCATAAGAGAGTGTGGATGGCAAAGTGACCGCATAGGGTTGGGGAGCTGCAACATAAAATGCGGTCACCTTGTAGTAGTCGATGGAGAAACAGTAGTGGAAGGTGTGTCAATAAACTCCTTAGCACAAGAGGGTTGTTGAAGATCGAGGGTGGTTGCTACAGTTATTGTTACATTATCTAAATCCCCTTAAGATAGAAGCATTCCTTATCTTTGTGGCCCCCTTTTTTGTAGAAAGAGCAATAATGTTTTAATGGGCAATCTTAGGGGAGATGACCTTGAGTGCAGTAGATGGTACAACAGAGACTTGTAATAATGTTTTAAGGGAGCATTCTTGGGAGAGATGACCCTCAGTACCATAGATGGTATGCCATAGACTTATAATACCAAAATTTTTCCTTTTGTGCGACTTATTGATTATAATATAATATTTATGTGTGGTGTTATCCATGTGGGAGGACCCGATCTTTGGTATGCTAGTAATGTTCACTCTAGGAAGATATGACAATTCCCATGAGAAGCTTATATGTGAACTTGATAGCTTGGTGGCCACTTCAACGGCTTGGTGATGATTTAATGGCTCCAATTATCTTATTTCACATGAAGGATTCCAAGGAAGTTTATTTCATATTATGTGCTAGGTATGAGAATGAATGGATTGTTATGTCATAAATACCATATGAATAGATGATAACTACATTGGTATGGGAACTAGTGCTAATTCAAAAATCAACTCGACCCTTTGTTCTTCCCCTTCTTGAGTATAAGAGGATGTTGGGTGTCCACATTTCAATATTCTTGTGGATGATGCGAGTCCTCTTTTGAGAGAGTGAAGAAAGAGAAATGTATTATTTCCCTCTATGCATTTATTATCTTATTTGTATAACATAATTAGGGACCATTTGTTTAAAAGGGGTAATAATACTGTCATGTGGGTGTGAGTTTTGGATTCAACACATCATATGTCCTATGTGTTAGGATGACTTACAAGTGAGGGATGCATTATGTCCTTGTATCTTAGAGAAAGACAATAGGGTATGAGTATTAGTGGATTTTGGCTACCTTTACTTGTTATTCCCTCGACTCTTTCTCTTCCCACCCCTCCTCTAAGCCAAAATGGGTAAAATTCCTATGTTTTATGGTAACCCAGAGGATGTTCTAGAAGTATAATTTTAAGAGATCATATATTAGCAATGGTGATAGAAAGTCTGAGTGGATTTAAAATTTTCCTGTCTTTTTGGGGAAAAGGCGAGATCTCAAATGGGCATAGGGAAAGCATAACGAATTGCTTAAGGATTGGGAAAAGTTTTTCACTACTATATTGGATGAATTACTTCTTGAGTAAAAGTATGACCAGATTTTCATTGAAGTCTCGCAAAGTTTTGATTCTGTGAAGGGCTATGGTGAAAAGAGCTACTAATTTGATAGACTCCATGTAACACTATTAACATCTAGATCCAGAATCAAGGAAGCCAAATAAGTTATGGTTGGGATTAGTGGGTGGATTTTGTAGAATTTTATCTCTTGGTTAAGTTAAAAAACAAGGCAAATGGTGAAGTAAGAAGTTGCCAAAAACTTAGGGAAATCCTTAAAGATAGTTAGATGCCAAGAGTGCATGCAGCCTTGAAGAAGAGGACGTGGATCAACCAAAGACTTAGCTAAGTATTTCTACTTTTTTCCACACCAAAGATCACTCCTTGTCCTAATACTCCTAACATGGTTGCCTTTAATGAACCATAACCACACATAGATATCTCTAATGCACTTGATATGGTGGTATCTTGAGTCATAGCAAGGATGGCTTGACCTCTTACAAGCTCATGAAAACCTGGGGTAAAAAGACGCACGTAAGAAATTCTGGCCCTGCTAATTTTTCTTGCAAAATGTGGTATGACTTCCAAGACAAAGGATATTGTCCTAGGAGAGCTTCTCCTTCCTTTGATTCTATAAATTTGATAGATGCTTGTTATTGAAGATAAAGGTGAAGGTGAAGGTGAAGGTGTTTTTGTGTCTACTCAAGAGAAGAAACCTAGGAATGGTAAAGGTGTGGAAGAGGAAAAAGCCCCTTTGAAACCTAGGAATGGTAAGGGTGTGGAAGAGGAAAAAGCCCCTTTGAAAGTGGAAAATGAGGAAAAAGGGTGAAATAAGCAAGTTAAAAGACATTGGCTTCTCCCTTGTATAGTGAGTTGAGGAGTGGCATCAATGTAAGAAGGAGACAGAGGCTCCACTAGTCAAAGTGGAAGTAGACATCTATTGTCCCTAAGCTGACGTGGTATGTAATGGGTTGCATGTAAAGAATGTTCTTGCTGATGGTAGTTCTACAGCAGTAAATGTCATTTTTGAAGGCTTAATGGAAAACATTGGGACTTAAGAACAATCATAAGAACAGAGGGATACACCATCTTAAGTAGTCAAAGTAGAAGTAGACATTTATTCTACTTAGATTGGTATGGTATGTAATGGTTGGCATGTAAATAATGTTCCTGTTGATGGTAGTTCTTTAGTTCATGTAATTTTTGAAGGTTTAATGGAAACATTGGGACCTAAAAACAATCATAAGAACAGAGGGATACACCATCTTAAGTAGTCAAAGTAGAAGTAGACATTTATTCTACTTAGGTTGATATGGTATGTAATGGTTGGCATGTAAATAATGTTCTTGTTGATGGTAGTTCTTTAGTTCATGTAATTTTTGAAGGTTTAATGGAAACATTGGGACTTAAGTTCCTCCATTGAGGTTGGCGCGGCCAAACTTTGAAGATTCCTCTTTAAAGTTTGGATGGTGGTGCAGCCAGACTTTTAAGATTCCTCTTTAAAGTTTGGATGGTGGTGCAACCAAACTTTAAAGAGCATTTCAATCAACCATAAGAGCAATAAACTCATCTTGGACACACCGTCTAGCCAATGCCAATAGACTACATTGGATAGGGGGGAAAGGAGTGCGTGGTAACCCCTCGTTGGAAGCCTTTTAAGACGGAGTAGCAACGTATGATTTGGCAAGGGCATCATCAGGTCTACCTTGCTAGTTCTTTAGTTCATGTAATTTTTGAAGGTTTAATGGAAACATTGGGACTTAAGAATAATCATCTCATAAGTCTAATCCTACCTTAGAGATGGCGAATAAAGAAAGTGTAAAACCTAAAGGCGTTATAACTAATGTGGTGGTTTTTATCATGGGAGTAAAACCTCCTTGGATTTCCAAATCATGAAGAGGACTCAGAATTCCTATCCTATATACTTGGAAGGCCTTGGCTGAAGAGGGTCTATGCAAGGCAATGCTAGAGTGAAGAGTGCATGACCATTTGTAAGATTCCCCATAAAATGAAGATCTTTATTTCTCGTAATAGTGTTGATGTACAAAGTGAGAAAAGTGAGGAAGATGATGAGTATGTAAACTCTTTAAGCATATATAAGTGAAAGTGACTTGAACACAAAAATGGATAAAGACACTAAGGTAGACTTGCATGCACTTGAGGTAACTCCAAAGGTGGGGCCACCAAATTATAGGCATTGTCTAATGAAAATATTAAGAATGATTTTGGCCTATTTAGTTAGATAATGTGATCTCACTAACTATGAAAGGAAAAGGTTTCTTTCTCTTTTTCAATTTTATACTCATTTCTTTGCAGCTGGTCATAAACATCATCAAGGCCACAATGGTGGAGCACTGTGGGTTTGGTGGATGGGACATAACCAATAAGGCAATGAGCCTACCACATGACCCCTAACTTCTCATTAGTTGTAAAGTAAGAAACTAATAATCTTCTTTAGTGGTAAAGGAAGAAATTGATAAGCTTCTTGAAGTTGGGTTTATTTTTCTTTCATAAGGGTTTAATTTAATTTCTCCTATTGTAATCTTTGTTTAGAAGAATGGAAAGCTAACGATATGTGTGGATTTCAAAATTTTGATTTTTCTAGAACATTCTTTGCAGTAGTAAACTGATGCTAGCGAACATGGTACTGGTGTTGTACTTACGTTAGATAATCATCCGATTGCTTTTGAAAGTCTAAAATTAAAACCATTTAAGCTTAAGCATAGTACTTTGAAAGAGAATTGATTGATGTTATTCATGCATTTATATTTTGGAAACATTATCTTAAGGGACCTGAGAGTGTATCATTAAAACTGATCAAAGTATTAAACATTTACTTTTACAGTCTTTAATATCAAATAGACTATTAAGTGCGCATCTTTTATTCAAAGTTTTTAGCCAATATTAAATATAAACCTGGACATGATCATTTTGTTACTGATGCTTTGAGTAGGAGACCTACCATTAATAAATAATATATCTGCTATTGAAGGTATTTCTTTTAATACTATCAATAATATATGTACTATTATAGACATTTCTTTTGATAACATGAAGGAAATATGTAAAAATAATTTTGATTTTTATGATGCATATAACAAGATGAAAGATATTTATTGGCTATCTTATTTTGATTATTCTTATGATGATGGTTTTCTTTTCTTTCAAAAGAGATTATACATCACTCAACCATTTAGGCAAGCTATTATTGAAGAATAGTCATCTACTTTGCAAATAGTTACCAAGTATTTCTTTTGGAATACGATGCATAAAGATGTTGCTGAGTTTTTTTTCTGAATATGTTGTGTGTCAAAAGATTAAGATTCATAAAGAAAAGAGATTTGGTTTGCTTATGCCTTTGCCTGTTTCTAATGAACTATGGGAACAAATAAGTATGGACTTTATCACTCGTTTTCCTTTGACTTCTAAAGAATGATATGATTGGGACACTGGTAGATAGATCTAGTAAACATGCTTACTTTATTTCTTGCAAAAAGACATTGACTGCTTATCAAGCTGCACATGTTTTCATTAAACAAGTTTTTTCGCATCATGGTTCACCAAGGATTATTGTTTATGGTAGATCTACATAGAAAGTTTTGTAGTGTTTTTTGTACTACTTTTTATCCTAAATCTAATGGATGAAACCAAAGCAACAAATAGCACAATACTTGATTTGCTTAGATCATATGTCTCATCTCAGCCTAAGCAATGGGATAAGTGTTTACATATTTTGCAATTCGCATATAATAACTATCCTCATATTGCTACTAATAAGAAAGTACCATTTGAAATAGTCTATGGTAAGGCTTTGCCTACTCCAATTACTAGACTTTCACATTCTATAGAGGATGCATATTCTTTTGTTGAAGACTTTGACCAAATTCATGAGTTAGCAAAATTGAATATTCAAAAAGCTCAAGAGAAATACATGAAGTATGCAAATCACAAATGCAAACATGTCATCTTCAATGACTAGCTCTAGTACTACTTAAGTAGATGAGGGGACCATGGGCTCCATAATGGTGACCATCAGGGTAAGAGAGGCTTCAAATGATTAATCCCTTGTAAAATGGTCTTAACTCTTTGGACAATGTAAGCATGGGGAAGAGAGCCTTTTGGAAGCGTTCATTACTGCTGAAAATGATCACTATTGCCAAAAATAAAATAAAAATAATTAGCCGTGTGATGCAATCTCTATTGACAATTCAAGGAGATCTAACCATAGGAGGAGGTTGGGATGGAGTGGGGCTACATGGGCGGCAGGGACTATGGTGGATTGGGGTGATGGCTAAGTCACTCCATACACCAACAGCAAAGGTGGATACATGGCAGAGGGATAGGTGGCCGACAGAGGAAAAAAGTACTTTATGGGAGATACCAGTGAAAAGGATACTTGGGATGTCGGAGAGGAGGGAGCTATGGGTAGAGTTTCATAAGAGAGTGTGGATGGCAAGGTGACTGCATATGGTTGGGGAGCTGCAACATAAAATGCAGGTTCATACATGGGCTCCATTGGAGTAGTCGATGGAGAAACAATAGTGGAAGGTGTGTCAATAAACTCTTTAGAAGGAGGGTTGTTGAAGATTACAGTTATTATTACATTAGCTAATCCCCTTAAGATAGAAGCATTTCCTTATCTTTGTGGCCCCCTTTTTTGTAGAAAGAGCAATAATGTTTTAATGGGCAATCTCAGGGGAGATGACCTTGAGTACGGTAGATGGTACAACAAAGAGTTGTAATAATGTTTTGAGCAGCATTCTTGGGAGAGATGACCTTCAGTACCACATAGATGGTATGCCATAGACTTATAATACCAAAATTTTTCCTTTTGTGAGACTTATTGATTATAATATAATATTTATGTGTGGTGTTATCTATGTGGGACCCAATCTTTGGTATGCTAGTAATGTTCACTAGGAAGATATGACAATTCCCATGGGAAGCTTATATGTGAACTTGATAGCTTGGTGGTCACTTCAATGGCGTGGTGATGATTTAATGGCTCCAATTATCTTATTTCACATGAAGGATTCTAAGGAATTTTATTTAATATTATGTGCTAGGTATGAGAATGAATGGATTGTTATATCATAAATACCACATGAATAGATGATACCTACATTGATTGGTATGGGAACTAGTGCTAATTCTTTATTTGATTAGTGATGATTCATAAACTAGGTGTGGGCCATATGTCTACAGGGATTGGTAACTCTATTTGAATAAGATGACAAATGCATGGCAAGCTTATGGAGGCTTGTGGATGCATGTGGAGGAGTGTGGAAGAATGTATAATAGAGGAGAATCCTTCTAGAAGTCCTATAGAGGCTCGTGAATGCTTGTGGAGGAGTGTGGAAGGATACATAATAGAGGAGAATCCTTCTCAAAGTCCTATGCTGGTGGTATTTGTGTCGGCTCAATGTGGGGTTAGATCTAATCTACCAAGTCAAGGATTCCTTGATGAAATAAAGCAAAAAAACACATGTCAAAAGTAGCCACCAAGAAGGACAAGTGATGGGTGATGGTGACATTTGGGTTTATGTAGTCCTAGCTTAAATGCTTCTACAATTGTAATTTGTGTGAGCATGGTGAGAAATATTCTAAAGAAGCCCTCTTGATACCTCTTAGAGACAACATTTCACACATAATTGATCATAGTTTGCCTAGATGATCTTGCATAGCTTGTGCAGCTTATTGCGACCTTATATAGTAGAGACACCCTCATGGTCTACTCCATCCTCTTAGTATATACGGGTATGCTTGATTTGATTGATTAAGAAATGCCATACTTGTCTCACATCAAGCCTGTATTGTGTGATCGTGTCTTAGGAATCTTATATATCTCCATTGATGTGACTACTATATATTGTGTTAATAAATTCTTCTATTTTGCTTAATGTCTCTCGCATAATACTCTTCTAGGATGCAATTAATTGAGAATTTTCCATTTCTTCTTACATCACTCGGTTCCATTGTTGAGACCTTAGTCGTTAGGAAGGAGAGCAAAATGGTCAAAAATGCAATTTTAGGCCATTTAATTGGGCACCATGAAACGTGAATCTTCTCAAATTGAAGCATTAAATTGGAATTGATATTGAATGACTCTCAATACCACCGATTAAGGTTTCCTTAACATCTTTGTACACCGAGGTGGTTGCTCTATTCCAACGAGTGGTGCAATCTCTCTTGCGAAGATCGTGTGGGATCTCTGTGGGAGACGATCGCATTGGTAGCCTAATCACTCAAGCAAGAGGGAGAAAAGAAGAAAGAGGGAAGCATGAGAGAATAAGTGATTAGCACTAATCACTCCCAAATCCTAACCCTAAGCATACCACACATGCTAGATTAGAGTTGGAAGAGAGAGAGAGAGAGAGAGAGAGAGAGAGAGAGAGAGAGAGAGAGAACACTCCACTTCTATTACACGAATAGGACAATCTGTTACAAAAAAGAGAAATTGGCTTTTATAGTTCCAAGCCATTTCCAACTAAGCCGCCTGGGAGTAAGTTACTCTGGGTGCCCAAAACATAGTTACAAGGCTTTTCTCTATGGTTTGGCC